>NC_054609.1:16304953-16618525 GCF_004785595.1 Juglans microcarpa x Juglans regia
CCCAATACTACAGCTTCCACCTATTTCATCATCCTCAAATTCCAACATCAGCATTTCCGGTTCAACATCCTGCCTCTGCACAATTGTTTCGGCAGTTACTTTCGGAGCAGTTGAAGCAGTTTCTTTTGTAGGAGCAGTTACACTCCGAGAAGCCTCACCAACCTTCAGTTCAAACTCCTTCATCTCCACAACTAATTCGGCAGTTATTTTCATAGCAATTGAAGCAGTTGCTTTAGCATGAGCGGTTTTTTTCCGAGAAGCCTCACCATCCTCCGCCATCATCATCTCCTTATCACCACCCTCTGGTTGAACCCAATTCTTCTGTAATGCCGACATTTGCTTTTCCCAGAAGAAGATGCAGGAACTGACTTTGGAAATTACTTTGCTTGGTTTGTTCCCCCGAAGAAACGTGCATTATACCCACCTACCCGAAGACACATTCCATACGGTAAAGCATCCATACCAGAGAACTTGGAAGTAGATGTCACAGCAGTACATTCCTTCTCCCCATGTCCCAAACAACCACATAGATAGCAAAAATTTGGGAGTCTTTCATAAGAGAACCGAACCCAAACGGGTTCACCACCCCCAATTGAGAACATGGAACCCCTCAGCAGTGGCTTAGAGATTTGCAAGTTTACACAAACACGTTGAAATTCTCCCCATGCAATTGCACCTTCGTCCACATCCACTTTCTCGAAAACTCCAATTTTCTCCCCCAGTAATCGACCAACGTATTCATTTCTCGCCATCAAAGGCAAATCATGAAGCCTCACCCAGAAAGATGCCGAAGTTAATTGAATTTGCTTTACTTGTTTTCTGCCATCAACATCTTTTAATAAAACCAAGTGTTTGTCAAAAGACCAAGGGCCCTCCTGAATAACCTTCTCCTTATCCCTCCTATCATCGAACTCAACAAACATGAGAGTAGAACTTAAATCACGAAATCTCACCCCCATCGTTAATCGCAAAGCTTTCCTCATAGTACTCTTAAACACATCCTTGTTGTAATGCTTATCAGTGAATAACTTCATAATCAAACACTTATCACCACCAATAATAGAATCCTGCAATTGTTCAGGCACCACCACAATCTCCTCACTTTCCTTTTTAGTCAGCGAAAGACGTTGGTAGAGATCCTGAATAGAATCATCCATTATCTCAAACCGAGCAAACAAGATATTGAAGAAAATCCGAGCTCTGCACAAGCACGGCAGTAAAATCACCTCTACGTAGGAGAGCCTAGAGAGGAAATCCTTTATTTTTCTAACAGAATAATTGTGTATGAAGTACCCATTCTCAAAACTTATAACCATTGGTATGTAATTTAAATATAAACTAGCATGAAAATATATTCTGCTTCAATCTTTGATTTTAATATAAATTACTTCTTGATATAACTTGGTTTTATAATAAAAGTTTTCATCTTATTAATTTTTTTTTCTTATAAATAAGCGAATTTGAGTTTTAATTTTTCATAAAAAAAAAGTTTTAACTGCAGTTTTTTATTCTACTCTATTCTGACAAAAAATAATCAGTTATGTAATTTTTTCATACATATTTGGTTTTTGCAGCAAACAAAACAGCAAATTGTGCAACACAACCAATATTGCTGCACTTTAAAGCATAACAAAATATATAGGAAAAAATATATATGGTACAGATTAAACCTTCGATATCGCAATTTTGATAGTTTCATACTTACATCACTTTCATATTTACATAACAACATCTTATAGTTAATAAATTTAAAATTCAAAGAAAACAATAATAAGAGGATAAATAAGGAAGATTTTCATCAGATGATAGAATAAGAATATAACAATTTCTTCTTTCATCTGAAGGTAATTGCTGCAAAAAACTATGTTAAAAAACTCCATCATCTAATGAAAACCCTCATCATCTAAATTCTTTTTTTTAGAACAAATAGAATCACAACACAAAGCAGTGCAAAAAAACTGACCAATTCACATGCAAATCACAACAATGCTCAATAAGAGCATTCCCATCCAATCCATTTATATTGAATGTATAAATAAATCGGGCTCAGAATGGTGAAAATATTGATAACATGCGTAAGCAAGGACCCATTTATATCGAATGGCTGCAAAACCTCACCTGAACCCCGATTGTCTTTTGTGGAAAGTACCACAACCTACAATATGGCCATCCAAGTGAGGATTACCCAGGTATATCGATGAGGCCTCATTAACACATGTGAATTAACTAGCACTATAACACCATCATCACAGCCTAATAACAGCTTCCCTCCCCCGATATGAAACACTGCAAAGGACCCAACAACACAGAACAAATTACCCAACACAGCCAACACAAATCATAACATGAAAACGAAAAATAAAATCCTAGATTCTTCTTGCCGACGCGCGGAGAAAGCAACAGATGATGAACACATTGCATATTATCTGACTTATCAAGTTGTTAATCCCAGTACAATGAATATAAATAAGGAGGATTTTCATCAGATGATGGAATAAGACCATAACAATTTATTCTTTTATTTGAAGATTATCATTGCAGACAATCATGTTAAAAAATTCCATCATCTTATGAAAACACTCATCATCTAAATTCCTTTTTTTTTTTTTTTTTGAACAAACAGAATGGCATGTTATTTTTTATTTCATTGTAAGAACCACACAACAATCATAACATACAAATCAAAGAAAGCAAAAAATAGTAACACAGCTACAAATGATACAAAAAAAAAAAAAAAAAAAAAACCTTACAACAATAAAAACAACAAACAATCATAGAATAAAAAAAAAATGCCACATTATGAAAAAAAAAAAAATAGAACATAGAGGTTTTCTATACTAAAGCAAAAATAAAGCCAAGAGGAAAAGAATAAACAGCCAACAATGAACCGAGAGAAAGCTGATGAAAGAGAGAGAACATGGAAGGCAAATAAAAAGGAGGAAAGAAAAAAAAAAAGAGAAAAGCAAAACCTGCAGCCCCCTGACATTGGCATAGTAAAAACACCAAACCTTCCCTGTGTAAACAGACATAAAAGAAAAACATAAAAGGATAGAAAAGACAAAACACCCAAAAAAAAGATGGAATGCACGGAGGGTGACAATCTTACTGTTCACCTCTATCGCCACTTATTTATTCACCATAGAACATATATTACATATCAAATCTTGAAACATACAAAAAAACATACAAACGAAGACATAAACCAAAATCTTGCATTGTTAACAAAAAACAAACAGAAATACCTGTTTGTTGAACACCACATGAAAAAAATTGAACTATAAGAAAAGAAAAAATAGATTATATCAACAAAAACCAACTTCACAGCATAAATGCAAATACAAGATTACATGTTTAAATCATAGAACCAAAAATAAAAACCAACACTATATTATGAAAAAAAAATATATAACACTAGATCATAAGAAAAATTATATTTTCTTACAAATCTAAAAATCACAGATAATAATACAACCAAATACAAACTCTACAATATTGTATTATAAAAAAGCCAGGACCAATTTAAAAAAAAAAAAACCAAAAATTATGTTTTTTAGAACAAACAGAATCACAGCACAAACCAATGTAACAGACATGACCAATTTAAATATTCACACAAAACAACAAGCAAATGGCATGCAAATCACAACAATACTAAATAAAAGCATTCCATAGCTGTAAGGAACCATTCACATCGAATGGCTGCAAAACCCCACCCGAACCCTGATTGCCTTCTGTGAAAAATATTACAAATTGCAATATGGCCATCCAGGAGAGGATTACCCTGCCATATTGATGAGGTCCCATTAAAAAGACCAAACCATCGCTGTGTAAACAGACACAAAAGTAAAACATAAGAGGATAAAAAAGTCAAAACACCCAAAAACGAAGGCAAATAAAAAGGTAGAACGAAAAAAAAAAAAAAAAACTTGTAGCCCCTCTAAAAAGACCAAACTATCCCTATATAAACGGAAAAAACACAACACTGCATCATACCTGAAAAAATAAAGTCCACACAACTCAAACTCTACAGAACAAATATAAAAAAATTTGATCATAGAACCAAAAACAAAAACTGGATCATTATGTAAATGTAAATCAGTGAACCAAACAGAAAATGTTTTCTATTTGGTTCACAGAACCAAAACATTATGTAAACGTTTTGGTCCACAGAACCAAAACATTATGCGAACCAAAACATAATGTTTGGTTCACAAAACCAAAACATAATGTTTGGTCACAGAACCAAAATATTATGTAAATCACAGAACCAAGCATTATGTAAATGTGATCATTATGCATATGTAAATCACAAAACCAAAAACAAATACCAACATCACATTATGAAAAAAAAAAATACAGCACCAGATCATAAGCAAAATCATATTGTCTTACAAATTTATGAATCACAGATAATAATACAACCAAATGCAAACTTTACAAAGCTGCATCATAAAAAAAAAAACTATATAAAGAGCCATAACTAATCTGAAAAAAAAAATCTTTCTTTTAGAACAAACAGAATCACACCACAAAACAATGTAACATAACTAACCAATTTACATATTCACATAAAACTACAACCAAACAGCATGCAAATAACAAAGAGCCATTCACATCGAATGGCTGCAAAACCCCACCCAAAACCCGATTGCCTTTTGTGGAAAGTACCACAAACTGCAATATGACAATTCAGGTGAGAATTACCCTGCCATATTGATGGGGCCTCATTAACCAACAAAAACTGCAAATACAAATTTGCACGTGCAAATCACAGAACCAACAACAAAAGCCAACATCACATTACAGAAAAAAGATACAAAGCTGGATCATAAGAAAAATTATATTTTTTTACGAATCTATAGATCACAGATAATAACACAACCATATACAAAGGACACAAGAAATCGATCTTCTAACAGAAAAAATACAGAAAACCAATAAAAAGCAAGCCCAAACAAACATACCAACAAACATTCAAAAGCATAAAAAAAAAAAAACACGAAAAGGAATTTTTTTTAGCAAAAAATTCCAAAAATCGAGAGCATTCAAACCCACAATCTTTCTTATAAACACAATACCTTAAAATAAAGGCAGGAGGAAAAGAAAAATACAAAAAATCTGCAACATGCAAACCCATAAAACACAAAACAAAACTCATGGAAACCCATGAAAAAAAGACACATTCTCGAAAAGGATCCAAAAAAATACACAACCCAAAACTCAAAAAATACAAGACTCCGAAGACCAACAAACACTTAAAAGCATAAAAAAAAAAAACAACACGAAATAATTTTTTTTTTTACCAAAAAATGGCAAAAACCGTGAGTATCCAAACCCACAAAATACAAAATACCCAACACTGGATTATAAAAACACAAACAAATATACTAGATGAAGAGACCGGACGAGAAATATAGGGACTCACATGAAGCTGGTGCAAAAAAGACAAAAAATGCAAAAAGAAACATAATTTTTTACCAAAAAATACGACCAAACAACCTGGACGAAAACAAAGAAAAAACAATCCCAACCATGCAGAAAAATTTTTTGGCAAAAAATGCAAAAAAATATACAAACCCAGGTCATGCAATAAATGCCACAAAAAATGCGAACCAATAGCAGGAGCAAAAAAAACACCAGCACGAAGGGGGAAAAAACCAAAAAAACCCAGAACAACCCCAACTTTGCAAAGAACAAAAATGCAAACCAACAGCACAAGGGGAAAAAAAATAAAAAAATTATAATTTTCTACCAAAAATGCAACCAAACAACTCGGACGAAAACCAAAAAAAAAAAAACAAACCTTCCAGAAAACAAACGTAAAGAGATCGTGGGAAAAAAAAAATTTGACAAAAAAAGTGAAAGAAACATGCAAACTTAGATCATACAAAAAATGCAACCAAAAATGCGAACCAACAACAGGAGAGAAAAAAACCCCACAAAACAACCTGAACAAAAACGGAAAAATGCAACAAAAAAGTGAACGAACCGCAGGAGGGGAAAAAAACCCACAAAACAACCTGAACGAAAACGGGAAACAAAGAACCCAACCTTGCATAGAACAAACCTGAAGAGAAACCACAGAAGTCAAAACACAGAGAATGAAGAAGAAGAAAATAAACAACCAATAGAGAAACCGACAGAAAACGAAAGAAGAAAGAAGAAAGAGAGAGATGAAGAAAAGGCGAAGAACAGAAGATGAAAGAAAGAGAGAAGATCGAAGCCAAATGAAAAGCGGAAGAGGAAAAAAAAAAGTAAACGTGCAGCCCCTGACACCAACAAAATAAAAAGGCCAAATCATCCTTATGTAAACAAATACAAAAGTATAAAACAAAAAAGATAGAAATTTCAAACCACGCAAAAAGGGAGGCAAACAAAAACTCAAAAAAAAAAAGAAAATGCAAAACCTGCAGCCCCCTGACACCACACAGTAAAAAGACCAAAGTATCTCTATGTAAATGAACACAAAAGGAAAACATAAAACGATAGAAAAGTAAAAACACCCAAAAAGCGGATGGAATGCATGGAGGACGACAATTTACTGTTCACATCCATTGACACTTATTTATTCACTATAGATATCCCAGTGGTACGAATATTAACTGTGAAGTCTCCATGCCACTTAAAACTCGTTGTTTCAAACCAACTTCCTCAATGTAATTAATGTAAGATACCACAAAGTCTGAAAATAAACGTCAACTTTCCAAAACATCTAATCAACATGATCAAATTAAACTATTGAATAAAACACTCCCAAATTTAAAATACCCTCTTTATACTTATTCAGCTATGCTCACATAGCCTTGCCCATGCTTCCTATTATTGATCTCAACTGAAAACATCCAAGGCAACTTAAAATATTATGGAGGTATGGGGGGAGTTATAAACAAATCAGTAAGAGTGAGTTTATGCTAGTGTGTAAACATGAGCCAATTTAGAATGTAGAAATAAACAATTCACAAAATAGCAATGATAATCTCATAAAGATTTCTTTATTCATAATAGAATATGTACCAAAAAGACCTTACGCACAAGCAAAACTGAACAATGCCAGAAACATAAACAGAGGCTATGTTTACTTCTGTTTTAGGGTCGTGCAATCTATGTATAGCCAAACAGAGACCACAATTATAATCGGCAAGGCCGGAGGCCACAACTATTACCTGTGGCTTAGCCGTAACCTAAGCCAAGCAAAATTTTATGCCTTAGTATTTTTCAGATGCAATATCATATCATAAAGGAGTAGATAAAATCTTAGAGATCATATTCATAATTTTATGCTGCAGAAAAATAGAGTAAATAATTGCTCGTGTCTACACAATCATGATAACATTTCAAATTTTCAATGTCCAGAACAAAACTAGTGTAGAAAAATAACCAACGTTGGTTTCATAACAAAATATGCAAGTTTTTCATAAAATCAACCTCAGTCAGTTTTTGACAAAGTCTAGCATAGGAAGATTGCCTACCTGGCTTCTACAATATACTATCTAAACTTTGAACTTGAACAGAATCTGTGTCCTAACCGAATCCAAAATACTAATATATACGTATCTCAATTTAACAAGGAGCCATACTACTAATAAAATCCTAAAATCCTAAAATAATCTATATTTTCCTAAAGCCTAAAATTCTTGAAACTCTAAAATATCACTACTCGATAAATAATTGATTCTCATATAATTTCTCCAATCAACTATAGGATTAAACCTATTTTCTCCAATCAACAATCAGAATCTATTTTCTCTTATTTTGTTATAGAAAAAAATAAAAATAAAATATAAACCCTATTATTAACACTAAAAAGTTGGAATTTTTTTTTTATTTTTTTATTTTTTTTTAAGAATTTGTTGCGGGCACCTTTCAGGCTTGGAGAGGGTGAATTTAGGTCAGGGAAGAGAGAGGGAGGTTGAGTGAGCTTACGTACAATAGCGTGTGGGATGCGACGGTGGCGCATTGTAGGCATCTACAAGGCAGCATCCGACGTTGGAGGCTTATTTTTTAGAGAGGGCAGAGGCTCGAGGCAGTGGTCAAAAGGGCTGAACGATGCAGCTTATTTTTGACTTTACGCTGTTGGTTTCAGGATCCAATGATGTAGCCACGACGGCACTTTGAGTGGTGATTGGCACTTTCTGTGCAGGAGGGTTCCACGTGGAGGGGGCTAGCTACGTGTGGTGCTTTCTAAGGTGCACGTGGAGTGGTTGTCGTTTGGGTGCTGCAGACTAGCCGTTGTGGTGGGTTCGTGCTTGACGCGAGCAGCTGCATTTTACGATGGACTGATGGTTGGGGGGTTTATATGTTTTCATATAGTGAAACAAAGGGTCACGATGGTTATAAAGGGCGGGTAGTGATTGTGCGAGGTAGTGGCTGGGTGGTGCTAGGTGGTTTCAAGGCAGCTGGGCATTGTTTTGGGTGGTTCATGCTTGTTCCAATGTGGGCTTCAAGGCTGGGCTACAATGCACGTTGGGTGGTTCTTCTGTCACATGTTGAGAATTAGGGTTATGTTGTCTGAAGATAGCTAGTGCAATACTTATGAGTAGAGCGGGCTTAATGGGTTTAATAAGGCGTGGCTTGAATTGTGGGAGTCGTGGGCTTAAATGTAAGAATGTCTTAGTGTGATTTGAGCCCATCTGTAATTTATGGACCATTAATATGGATTGGTCTAATGAATAATCATTAAAAGAATTACAGCCAAACTCAAATTCTCTCTCTCTGTAGATTCTATCTCTATTTTCTATCTTTTTCTTTCTTTCTTTATTTTTCTTGAGTAGATTCTTGACGTTCTTGGATAAGGCCTGTGACAACATGGTATCAAAGATTGAAGATCTTCTTTCTCATCATGGTGGAAGGCAATAGGATTAATCAGTTGTAGGATTCTTTCTCTACTTTTAAGAAGTTAGTCGAGTCACACCAGAAGTCCTTATAGTTAGAGGTTGGTTCTTTGAAGAAGTTCTTTGATTCTTAGCAAAAGGCAATGGAGTCACTAGTCTTGGAGTTGAAAGGCTTAACTACTGAAATGCAGAAAATCAATCAGTTCAAAAGTGGCAAAAATTCACAGAGTGGAAATAACAGTAATGGAGAGCATCAAATGGAAATTAGTCATACAACACATACCAATTTGTTAGAATTGAATTTCCTTCTTTCAATGGTGAGGATCCTGCTAGTTGGTTGTATAAGGTTAATCCTTTTTTCTTGTATTACAATACTCCTTCTCATCAAATAATGCAGTTAGCATCTTTTCATATGGACGGTAGAGCCCTCATTTGGTTCCAAGATTTGGAGGAGTCAAGCATGTTATCGAATTGGGATGCTTTTGTGAAAGCATTGTTGTTAAGGTTTGAGTCTACTTGCTATGATGATCCCATGGAAGTCTTGACAAGGCTTAGACATACTGATTTAGTGGAAGATTATAAAACTAAGTTTGAAGCATTGTCGAACAGACTTAGACGGTTGTTATAAAACTACAAGTTGAGTTGTTTCTTAAGTGGCCTTAAGGATGAGATAAGGTTGCCTGTCAAAATGTTTATGGTCTTGCAAGATTAAGGAAGAACATGTCCAGATCAGCAAGAAAGTGGCAAGAAACAACAACAGTTATGGATATGGTGGAATTACAAAAGGATCAATGGTTCTAGAGCAAATAGTACCAAGAGCAGCAGCGTGACCAGTTTTTCAGCACAAAAGATTTCTCATTCTCAAATGAAAGACATGAGGGAGAAGGGTGTTTGCTACTATCGTGATTCTAAATGGGTGGTTGGGCATAAGTGCATGAATCCCAAGTTGTTTTTAATTGATGAAATTGTAGAAGAATTTCCTAGTGTGGAGGAAGATGATGGGAATGGGAAGGAGTTAATTGGGGCAAATCAATCTCTACTCTAGTTAATAATTATTACTGTGCCATGTCATCCACAAATTACCTGTTGCATATTTGCGTTATATTTGTTTCATGTCATTAAAATTTCAGTAATTGTTCTTTGATTGTCTTTATACTGAAAATATGGAAAATTGGTGGTTTTGGTGTTAAATAAAAATGTAATTTTGTGGGTGTGTGTGTATCACGACCCTAAGACGAGATGGACACGATCTCGATGAAGCTCCCCTGGTCACTTGAGAGTAGAGTAACGTCCCCTAGGTGGCTTGGGCGAGACGGCAACCCTCTCGGGTCGACTCTATGGCCTCTCTGCCCGCGGAAGGGAGAGGGTGCTTGGTCACGTACGCACAGAGTATAGAGCTGGGCATCACTCATTACGAAGTCAAATGCATGGTCGTTACTTGTGGTGTTATAAAGGGAGCTAGAGTGGTCGGATAATCTCTAGGGAAGACCATGGTGCATACCTTAATTACATGGTAACTTTTCAAAAGAAAATCTATTTTTGAGTGCGTGGAGTTTTCTGTAAAATTTACGAAGGTATTGGTGTTGTATAATAATGTAAATGTTAGAATTCTCTAAGATTCCCATTTTCGCATAATTGCATATGTTTTCATGTTTGTATTTTTGGGTGTTAATTTTTAGTTTCACTTACTGAGATTTTACTAAATCTGGTCACCCCACTTGCGGTTCTGCAAAGTGGAACTGAAGACTTTGATGTACAGGAAGGTTGAGCTTCGAGGTTCGGCTCCGCCTAAGGAGTGAAGAATCATGGGCCCCTTTATTTCCCTTTGTTTAGTGTTGATTAATTGGTTTAATTTTTAATCTGATGACTATATTATTTTAAATGTTGGTGTTTGGAAGACTCATGGCTTATGGTTTTTGTTAGTGATGTAACATTAAATTTTGGTACTGCTAGTATTCCTAATTTTTCTTTTATTTTATCGTTTAGAATTAACTACATATTATTATATTGCTTGCTTGCACACACTTACTTCCACAATGAGCTATGAGTGTGTGACCCGAGTGGCCAACATTCGGGGTCATGACTCCCTCCCCGAGCAGCCACAATGAGCTATAAGTGTGGTCAAGGGCGCCACGTCACCCTGCCTCAAATCTCTCTTCCTCTCTCTTTCTCTCTCTCTCTCTCTCCTCTCTCTCTCTCTCTGTGTTGTGCTGTGTGTTGCAGCCCATGTTACCAACACTTCTCGCCGTGTGATTTTCTCACACCCTCCTTCACTATCAGTTTTGCTGTTGTTCCAGCACCACCACCAACCACCTGCTGAGAAACCACCAAATGCCAATATTGAAGTTTGGCCATGCCCGATCACCAAGAACTGTGGTGCCCTCAACCCCATGTGTGATTTGGTGGAAGTCGTGACACCGAGATGATGACTATATGGATCACATACCCCATTGCCTTGTGCTGGTGTGTGCAAAAATGCAATATGTGTGCAACATAAATAACGTAACAGAAAGATAAAAGGTATTCAAAAGCTAAGTACCAGGAATAAATCTAAAACCATACAACCCGAAAAAAAAAGAATCCTGCAAGAGGTTAATACAGTCATCCAACTGAATTAAAGGAAATTAATAGAAGGTCCTCAGGTGGGGCCAGTCCCTCCTGCATATACCCATTCTCTGCATCAAATCCTATTGTTCCATGATACTGAACCGTAGGTTGAGATTTTGAAATCCCAATAAGTAATCAATATGCAACAACTAAGAGTTAAACACATGCATTTATACAACCAACAAAGTAAGACAACCATACATGCAAAAGATCACAATATCCATTTTTCCATCCTTTCCCAAAAAGTACACATTTAATTAGAACCACACAAGCCAAAAATCCCTTTGGCCCAAAACACAACCATTTATTAACATGTATAACATGGTCCCCCTTGGGACAATCCATACATCCTGGCTTCCTTCTCCGCACAATGGGTAACGACCATATATGTGACTTCATAATGAGTGATGCCCAGCCTAGCGTCCAGCGCGTATCGTGACCAGACATCCTCTAGCCCCTTCCAGCAAGGGGCCACAGGTCGTGCCAACAGTGTTACCGTCATGACTGACCCAACTGTTGCTTAGCATCAACTCTGGAGATGTCACTCAGTTTATTACGCTCCTGAGTGACCAGAGCAGCTCCACCGAGGTAATGCCTCATCTAGGCTCGGGGTCATGAAACGCACGCACCTGGTTTCCAAATCATACCACAAGGCATAACACAGCACAGTTGGAAAATTGTGGTGCCCTCAACCTCCGTGTGTGATTTGGTGGAAGTCGTGACACCAAAATGATGACCACACAGATCATACACCCCGTCGCCATGTGCAAGTGTGTGCAAACATGCAAAATGTGTACAACATAAATATTGCAGCGGAAAAATATATGGCAGTCCAAAACTAGGTGCCAAAAAGTTTAAAAAATTATACAACCTGAAACAAAGTCCTCCAAGAGGTTATACAGTCATCTAGTTGAAAAATATAAATAAAGTGGTAACAAGTCCCGCAACAAATATGGAGAAGAAATGGGATTCAATAGGCCAATCACTCCTCTGGCTCTAATTCCTACTATGCATCAAAGTCTACGATCCCATAAATGGAACCGTAGGTAGGAATACCACAGTGAGATTTTGCAATCTCAGCAAGTAATCAACATGCAACAACTAAGAGTTTAAAACATTCATTTATACAACCAACAAAGTAAGACAGCCATACAAACAAAAGACCACAATATCCATTTCTTCCACCCTTTCATAAAATAACACATTTAAACCGAACACTCACTCCAAAAACCCCTTTGGCCCAAAACACAACCATTTATTACGCATGCACCATGGTCTCCCCTATGGAACATGCGCATACCCTGGCTCCATTCATCATATCACGACTAATGATCGTGCATGTGATAATGTGACCAGGCATCCTTTAGCACCCCACCTGCAGAAAGGCCACAGAGTTAGCATGAGAATGTTACCATCTCGTCTAAGCCCATTGTCACTCGGCGACAACCTAGGGGATGTCACTCAGTTTATTATGATCCCCAAGTGACCAAAGGAGCTTCACTAAGATAATACTCCATCTTAACTTAGGGTCGTGATATAAATGCACCCACATGATATCACCAGTACAAGAAAATTTAGTTTTCAATTCACACAACATGGCATAACACAACACAGTTAAATAATCAGAGCAAATAGTAATTACGGTAAAACAAATGCAGATGCATGACAGGAAGTATATTGGATGACATGGCATAACACACATAAGACAATATACAACTTTACAATAGTCACAATATTTACAATTTCACAAACCTAACTACATGCTTAATCCCATCCTTCATCTCGCCCACGGCCCAATTTCCAATTTCCAGCAACAACTACGATCATCAATCCAGCACTTCGCTGGGCCCAAGGCCAGTCTTAACATAACCAGACCGCAAACAAAGTTAGTGATAAATTCACATCTTAAACTAAGGGGTCGCGCTGGAGAGTTACTTAGGATGTGGATGGAAAAATCTGGAAGATCGAATGCGTGCTGATCTTCAGGGTCCCGCGTGTGTGCGTCACTAGGCGGAAGGACACCAAACCTTAAGTAAACACACAAAATGTAAACAGAAGCTAAAAGGCAACTCGTGGCAGATTTGGCCCACCGAGGTGATGCCAAAAGTGGTGGAGCAACGGCGGGGTAGCAACGGTGCAAGGTGGTAGTGGTGGATTTGGGCAAGATAAAGGGCTTTTGGTGGGTTTTTTCACGGAGAGGATATCAAATCTGGGTTGCTAGTGGGCATAGGAGAGGTTTCTACAGTGCAAAGCGATGGAGCATGAGAAAGGAAAGATGGGTGCTCGGGTGTGATAGAGCAGCCTTTAGAAGGCAGCTGGGGCGGCACACGGTGAAAAACACTCCTACAAGCTACAGGAAGTGGAGCAAAGGATGGGGTTTCTCTAGACATAAGCTTTGAGATGAAGAGAAGGGAATTTTTTTTTTTTTTTTTGTGGTGATTTGAGGGATGGAGAACTTGGCCTATTTATAGGTCGAGTGAGGGTTCTCAGGCAGCCATCGTTGCTATTGGGGTGGTGGATGGCGTGGGGTATGCGAGAGACCCACGCTTGACACGCGACCAGAGGCCTCTAGAGGTGGTGAGCCGTTTCCAGGGCTTAATCCGTCACGAGTTACAGAGAGTAGGGAGGAGAAAAATAGGTCACAGGGCTCACAGGTTGGGGTGTTAGGCGGTGGTGGAGGGCCTTGCAGTGATGGATGCGTGGCAAAGTACCGATGGTTGAGAGGGGCGGCAACGTAAGGACTCGGCATCGAAAAGAAAGAAGAAGAAGAAAAGAAAGAGAAGAGAAAAGAGATGGGTGTGGTGTTGGGGGAAACACTAGAAGAAGAAAACTAGGGTTTTCATCCATAGCCCAAAATGACACCGTTTCATGAAGGGAAAAAAATTCTACCACAGCTAGCCAAAACAATGACGTTTGAAGGGGAGGGGGCTGGGCTCCCTCATGCACACGGGCTGGGCCCAATTCCACACCCCTACTCGGCCTAAAAGCTTACAACACAACAAACAAAGAAATAAAATAAAATAACTAATAATACTAACAAACAAATAAAAACACAGAATTTTTGAGATCTCACATCTTCCCCCCCTTAAAAGAAATTTCATCATCGAAATTGGCAACCTGAATCCATTAATTCTATGACAAGTTACAAGAAACAACTCAAAACATGCGTGAGAAAGCATAGAATCAATAATACCCAAACAGATATGGATAATGCTCTCTCATGTCTACCCCCTCTCTCTCAAGAGAAATCCCTATCCAACGGATCTCCCCATGACACCTTCACCAAAGGTATCGTCTTGGATCTCAACCTTTGCTCTATCCAATCCACAATCTGCGTCGATACAACTTCTTAGGTAAGGTTAGGCTGCAATTGGATGCTATCCAGGTCGAAAAATCATGGCTCCTGCTATCCGAAACTATTTTTCAGCAATGATACATGAAATACATCGTGCACCTCCCCAAAATATTCTGGCAAAGCAATCTTATCAACAATAGGACCAACCTTCTCCATTATCTGAAAAGGGCCGACATACCTTGGTCTTACCTTCCCTTTCTTCCCAAAATGTTTGACGCCCTTTATGGGTGAGACTTTGAGGTACACCCAATCACCTTCTTTGAATGACAAATCTCTTCGTCTTGTATCTACATAACTCTTTTGATGACTCTGCGCTGTTGCCATCCTATCTCTTGTGACTCTAACTTGATCCTTCATCTCTTGAACTCTTTCTGGCCCAAGAAGTTTGCTTTCACTAACCTCATCCCAAAATAACAGTGATCTACATTTCCTCCCATAGAGAGCGTCATAAGGTGCCATCCGAATGGATGCTTGGAAGTTGTTGTTGTATACAAACTCTATGAGCGGTAGGTGATTCTCCCAACTACCCTTAAATTCCAAGGCATAGGCCTGCAACATATCTTCAAGAGTCTGAATGATGCGCTATGATTGGCCGTTTGTCTAGGGGTCATAACCACTGCTAAAATTTAACTTAATGCCCATGGCCGCCTGCAAGCTCTTCCAAAAAAGGGACGTGAACCGCAGGTCCCGATCTGACAAAATGCTCTTAGGCATCCCATACAAACGTACTGTCTCTTTTACATATAGTCGCGTCAACCTTCCCAAAGTGTCGGTATTAGTGACAGGTAGGAAATGAGCACTCTTGGTCAACCGATCAATAATCACCCAAATCGAATTCTTCCCGCTAGGAGTTCTTGGGAAACCCACTACAAAATCCATCGCAATGTCGTCCCACTTCCACTCTGGAATTGCAAGGGGTTGGAGATTACCAGTAGGTCTCTAGTGTTCAGGTTTGACTTGTCGGCAAGTGGAACATCTCTCGTCTAACATAGCAATGTCCTTCTTCATTCCTTCCCACCAAAGATTTCTCTTTAAGTCATGATACATCTTTGTGCTTCCAGGGTGAATTGAATAAGGGGCAACATGCGCCTCAGCTAGAATCATTTCCTTAAACTCTAAATTATTGGGAATCACCCTACAATTTTGAATAGCAGAATACCATCCTTACCCAAACTGAAGTGTGCAGATCCTCTTGAATTTTTTGACTCTCTTCCGGATATCCAGTAGCTTCAGGTCCCTCCTTTGAAGAGTCTTCAATTCTTCAAAATCAACAATTGGGATTTCATGCATAAAGGCTAACACTTCCTCAAGCTATAAACTCTCTACAAGAAGCCTTCTCATTTAACAAAGTAGAGTCTAACCCCGACGACTCAGCCTCATCTACCAAATGGGACTTCTGACTTAGCACATTAGCAGCTTGGTTCACCTTCCCAAGATGGTACTTAATCTTACATTGGTAGTCACTGATCAACTATAACCACCTTCTCTTCCTCATGTTGAGATTTTTCTACTTGAAGAGATGCTTTAAGCTCTTATGGTCGACCTCACAAGCCTCTCCATAAGGATAGTGCTTCTGGCTCTAGGCCATGAGTGGGATAGTTCCTTTCATGATCCTATAGTTGGCGGGATGCATAAGCTACTACTTGCCCCTCCTGCATGTGAACACATCCCAACCCAAACTTGGAAGCATCACTAACAACCACAAATGGCTTGCGCGGCTTAGGAAGTGCCAAAATAGGTGCCGAAGTCAATCGCTTCTTTAACTCCTGGAAGCTTCTCTAGCACTTATCGGTCCAAACAAAATCAACATCCTTATTGGTCAAGGTAGTGAGGGGTCCAAACAATTTGCCATTTCATGAATCTTCAAAAATACCCTACGAGTCCCAAGAAGTTTCAAATCTTACTGGGATCTACAGCCACACCTTCTTGAGAGATGACATGCCCGAGGAACTTGAGTTCATTCAGCCATAACTCACATTTTCTGAGATTTGCATACAACTGATGTTCCCTCAGCTTACCCATAACCAACCATAGGTGACTAGTATGTTTCTCCAAATTTCGAGAATAGACCAGAATGTCATCAATAAAGATCACCACAAAAGAATCTAGATAGGACCGAAACACCCGGTTCATCATGTCCATAAAAAGTTGTAGGGGCATTAACTTGTCCAAAAGGCGTCACTTTGAACACATAATGCCCGTACCTCGATCTGTAAGCAGTCTCCAGTACATCCTTGTCTCTTATTCTTAACTGATAATAACTTGACCTCAAGTCAATTTTTGAGAAAGTAGCCGCGCCTTGGAGTTGATCAAACAAATCATCAATCTAGGGTGGTGGATACTTCTTCTTTATAGTCACCTTGTTGAGTTCCCGGTAATCAATGCACAATGTCATCTTTCTTTTTTACGAACAACACGGGCGCTCTCCAAGTTAAAGAACTGGGTTGAATAAATCTCTTATCCACCAATTCTTTCAATTGGGTTTTCAACTCAGCTGGTGCCATTCCAAAAGGAGCCTTGTGCACCGGAGCCGCTCTAGGTTCCAAGTCAATAGTAAACTCGACATCGCGAATAGGAGGTAATCTTGGGAGGTCATCCGCAAAGACATCAGTGAACTCCTCCAAGATTGGGATTCTTGCAACAGACTTCGTCTATGATGGTTTAGACACCACTTGAACCAAATAGGCATCTACCTCACTAGCTAGGTCCTTTTTCGCTTGGATCGAAGATATGACCACAGGTCTTGACTTCTGCTTGCTTCCCACAAATTCCATATATTCCCTTCCAAGGAGATGAAAACTGATCACGTTGCTCCGATAATTGATACTTGCAAAGTGTCGAAACAACCAATCCATACCCAGAATAATGTTGAACCCAAGCAGCTTAAACAATATCAGGTCGACATCAAGTTTCCTCTCTTTAAAATCCAGAGGACAGCCTAAGGTGACCTATGAACACCACACTGTCTCTTGATTGGGTAACACCACTACCACAGACACAAACGATTAGGATGCTTCCGTATCAAATAAAGTGCACGCATAAAATTCATACAATTGAACTGTACATGATGAGATCAAATACTTCCAATGAAATTAAAAATAAATAAATAAATAAACCATGCAATGCATCAACTCAAAAGATTGGATTAGATCCATACCTAGGATGACTCACGCGTCATGGGTTTCTGGGCCACATCATCGACCTCACCAGAGGATAGTGCATACACCCTTGCCTGCACTGTCTGCCTCTAATTTTTCCTTCCCCTACGCTATCCTACTCAATTTTCTTGGGCAGCATTAGAGCATTCACGAGCAAAATGCCCCACCTGACCACACTTGAAGCATTGGATCCCACCATGACGACAATCACCTTCGTGGGATCTGTTGCACCTCCCACAAACTAGAGCTCAGCCTCCTATGCGCACACAGGAGGCTACCTGCAATTTGACCCCAGTCCTCAATACAAACTTCTGAGGTGACCTGGAGATGCTCCCTTCTCTCTAACGCCTCCTCTTCTGGCCCATCGGAGAGCCTACAGAACCAGCAAATTATCGCTCAGTAATTGAGGCCGCCTCAACCAGTCCCTGGAAAGTCAGAACTTGATGGCAAGCAACTTGCTTGTGGATCTCTTGTCGTGGGCTCTCCTGAAAATGCTCAGTCTACATCTCTTTTGTAGCAATGAGATGCATTGCTAACCGTCTGAGCTCCATGAACTTCCGGGCGTACTGCTCTACAGTCATGTCCTCTTGCACCAGATTGTTGAATTCTCATGCCTTTTATCACTTTACTGTGTTTGGGAAGAAGCAATAGTCAAACTTTTGCTTGAAATGTCACCAAGTCATAATTGTAAATGACCCCAACTCCATCTCTAGGATCTCCCGCTTAGTCTCACACCAAGCGGTAGCTTCACCTTGTAACATATAACAACTTTTGAGACTTGACATATCCACAAATCTCGAATGTCCTCTCGAGATCTTTAATCCACCTCCCAGCATGTAGAGGGTCCTCCTCACCCGTAAATGGAGGAGTCCTATGTGCCAGGAAGCACTCATAAGAGAGTTACTTACCAAAAGAAAGGCAACTTTCTGGATGATCGAGCGCGTATTAGTCCACAGTGTCCCTTAATTGTATGAATGCACGCCGCTACATAGAAGGACATAATTTGAGGTGGCGCCAAAAGTGGCAGAGCGACGGAGGAGAAGCAGCGGAGCAAGTACTGATTAGGCGGCACAGAGGGGTACCGATGGTTTTCTAGCGAAGGGGATGGTAGCTCTGGCATGTTGGTGAGTGGGGGAGAAAGTTGCCACAGTGGAGCGTGGTGGAGCAAGGCAGAACCCTACATGGAAAATTCTCGTACTCATAGGATGAAGCCACACAGAGATTGAGAGATTTGGAGAGATCAGTGATGGTGGACAAGATTGAGAGCGGGAGTAGCTCGAGATGGGTTCCAAAGGGTGGAGATCCAGCCTATTTGTGGGTCGTGGAGCTAGGGCACGACATAAACAACTTGGGCAGGACCAGAGGCATGGGACAACGGATTTGAGATGCTGGCCGAGACCTCTAGTAGATCTACCATCCTTGAGGTCTAACAGCAATGAGCGATGGTGGTGGCAAAACCAAAATAGAGGGAAGAAGAGAGAGCCCAGAAATTCAAGAGCGATGTGAGACGGTGGCCAGAGCGGCAATGCTCAATCGGCTGAAAGAAGCCTAGTGACGTGTGCAGTGAACTTCGCTTCGACTGGGGGGCAAACGGTTGTCAGAAGGCGGCAGGGGATGCACAGAGGACACTGAAACATGGAGCCAAGGTGGTTTCGATGGCTATCGACAAAACCAGATCACCAAAGAGGGAGAGAGAACCAGGAGGGGAAATATAGGGAGAGAAGGCTTATCGACTATGAGAAGTGGTGAGATGGTGGCAGAGGGGAGCGGGACAACGCTGAAAGCAGAGCTGAGGTGAGGTGGTGGAGGACGGCAACAAGGTCACAGTGGTGGAAGAAGAAAATGAAAGAGACACTGGGGAGGGGCGTGTGCGACACTAGAGGTAAGGGATGAAAATAAGATAAGGTTTTCACCCTTTGGCCATACGACACCATTTTATATGGAGGGGGCTGGGGCCCCACTTGCTCACGAGCTGGGCCTGTTTTCCACATCCTTTCTGGCCCAAAATAGCCCATAACACAATGAAACAAGCCCAAACTTAACCCATTACGCAATGGGCCCAAATCCTTTTGGGAAGAGAATGATAAAAAATAAATATAAATAAACAAACAATAATAAATGATTAATTAATTAAAACACTAATTCTTCGGGTCTCACATCATGCCCCCTTTAAAAGAAATTTCATCCTCGAAATTGACAAGCTAGCTACAACTACTACTAAAGGGCTCATCAAGCTAATAAGCTTTGCCTCTACTTCCATAAGTTCTAGTATTAGCACATCTAGTTCCTTCAATAGCATATCACGTTTAAAACCTCAAGGTAGGCCATGCAACTCGAATCTCCAATCCACCAAAAACTATTGCTCAACACTCCTAGATCCTAATACTTCATTACCAGATAAAATAGGTTATGCTATCCACCGTTGATGCCTAAGCTTCAACTTCCATGCCTTTATTGTACACCACACAATGGCGACCTATCATTCTCTTTTCAAGAAAATTAACAATGTCCATAATTCCCCCAACTGGATGTTCAATCTCCAAAGGAAAGTATAGCTTCCAATTTTAAGTTTCTATGTGACCCCAAGTTACAACTGATTCCTGAAGATAATCACAATAATTGCTATCAACCATCATTTCATTAAGTATCGCGCTATGGCTACGCACTCTGATGATCTCACCAAAAGCCTAAGGCTAAGATCTCTTGAATTCAACACTATTGTATCGAATCCACTTCATTACCTACTCAAAGCAACTTCTTCCATGCTAAAATGGGACAAAGACCCCTACTCTATGGAATTCATACACACTCACATAAATTTAGGAGTCAATCTCTTGCATCCTTAGTCAAAACCAATTCTCCACGAAAATGCCAATGCGGTCAATTACAACATACTACTACTACTATTCGACCTAAGCATTCCAAAGGGAAGAAACAATAACAACATATCAATGGGTAAGGATTTTAACACTTGAAAGAGTTGACGTAGAACATCATTTCCAACAGTTTCCTTGAAGTAATCTAAAATCTTAGAAACCCATACACTATGTTAAGCCCAGGTAGTTCGTAACATCAAGTAGTCAAAATAAAGGGATCAGAAGGTCGGGATTTACTCTAAGGTTTCTAAACGATGAAAGAAAATCGATTCAAAGAATTGATGTACAATTTGCCACAAAAGGTTTGTTCCGCCAAGTGACTAAGGAAAGAATTTGATTTGCAAAGGAATTGAGAAAGCTGCGACAAGGTAGTCGGGTACAAGATTGGTCCTTGGTCCTTAAGCCAAAAGCTAACCACATAAATATTATATAAAATCACAAGGAAAGGAAAATTCCAACAACTCACCAAAACAGATCCACAACTCTTGTCAAAGCACCAAGTCCAAAAGTTTTCTTTAAGTTGGACAAGGAGGTTGAATTAATAAGATAAGAAAAAAAAAAAAAAAAAGAAGAAGACAAAAATAAAATTATAAAATTTCCTCAAAGTCCAACTCGAAAAAGGTTTACAAAAGTAGTGGTTTTCCTTCATGTCTTTTCCCCCAAAAGAATTTCAAGGATTTGAAAACATTTAAAAGAATAGGGGTCATAATTCAAAAATTAGCGAAGTCAGGCCATCCAGACCATCTTGTAGGGAATTCATGGGATGATCTTTCTGAGGAAGTACTATGTATAAGTGTAAGGAGACCTAAGTAACTAGGAAGAGCCAAGCCGATAACACCTTGAGGGTGAATTCCACGGGTTGCTATCCTTAAAGCATTCGCAGGGAAGGAGATTTAAATTATTTCGTCAACTCCTACACATGTCGGAACATATTTAAGCAAACATCTCAACGTCGAAGGTAAACCAAAACACAACTACCATATCCATCCTCTGGACCTATATACTCAAAATCGACAAGAATCACTTCCAAAATTTGCACCATCTATTATCCTTAAATTTGATAAGAATCGATTCCTAAAAGTTTGCCAACCATATAATCTCAAGTTGATAAAAACCATTTTCCCAACTAAATCAATACCTTCAAACCTCATAGAGAAATAAGCTTCTTGTAAATCTCCACCATCAATAACTTAACTTTGATCAACCCAAATTAACTTCAGAATTGATTAAGCTTGCATATTAAGTCTCTAGAATTAAGAACTCAAACCTCATTATAAATCAATCCATAATTACTGCAACTCTAAAACCTTAAATCACCTTAGAATCATTTTCCAAAGACAGCAAGATCGATGACCTTCAGATCTAAAAATAAAAACAATCGACTCTCAAAACTTTCAAAATCTGAAACCTTAAATGATATCAAATCATTTCTTAAAGTCTGCAAAATCTTAATAAATGGAATTAAAACAAAATTCTTTCCTTGAAGTTTGTTAGCCATACAACCTCCGATTCTATAACCCCATTTCATGACTCAATGATTTCTAAGACCGTAATTATTCTAAATGATTTAGAGCTCTTACTCCCCTCAGTTAGTGACTTCAATTCCAAGTGATTTAGAGCCCTTCAAGCCTCGATATTACAAAAATAAACCTAATCGTTAAAAGTTCAGGCCTACTACACTAAATATTCATACCTATCAAGTTGAAATTCATGACAATATTGCTAAATCCAAGTCTAAATCCCCAAATTTTCAGGCCAACAGTACTACGGTTGAAGCCTAGAATTCTGGTACTGTACCTAACTGGCATATGGATTTACCCAGACCCAAACTACTCTGATACCACTTGTGATGCCCTCGACCCCATTTGTGATTTGGTTTAAGTTGTGATACCGAGATGATGACCACACGGATCACAAACCCCATCGTCATGTGCCAGTGTGTGCAAACATGCAATATGTGTGCAACATAAATAATGCAGCGTAAAGATAAAAGGTATTCAAAAGCTAAGTACCAGAAATAAATCTAAACCCATACAACTCGAAAACAATAATCCTCCAAGAGGTTAATACCGTCATCCAGCTAAATTAAAGGAAATGAATACAAGGTCCCACAACAAATACGGGCACAGTCCTAAGCCCTCTGTCATCAAGTGGGGCCAGTCCCTCTGCTCATACCCATTCTCTGCATCAAAGCCTACAGTTCCATGAACCGTAAGTAGGAATACCACAGTGAGATTTCGCGATCTTAGTAAGTAACCAACATGCAACAACCAAGAGTTTAACACATGCATTTACACAACAAACAAAGTAAGACAACCATGCATGCAAAAGACCACAATATCCATTTTTCCAAAAAGAACACATTTAATCAAAACCACACACGCCAAAAACCCCTTTGGTCCAAAACACAACCATTTATTATTGTGTACACCATGGTTTCCCCTTGAGACAATCCATACATCATAGCTCACTTCGCCACACCTGGGGTATCGACCGTGCATGTGACTTCATAACGAGCAATGCCAAGTCCTGCGCTAGGTGCGTACCATGACCAAGCATCCCCTAGCCCCTACTAGTGAGGGCCATGGGTTGTGCCAAGAGCGTTACCATCAGGATTGACCCAATTGTCACCCGTCGACAGCCCAAGGGACGTCACTAGTTTATTATGCTCCCGAGTGACCAGAGCAACTCCATCGAGATAATGCCCCATTTCGGCTTTGGGTCATGAAATGCATGCACCCACATGTTATTACCAAAACACGAAAACCCAGTTTCCAAATCATACCACATGGCATAACACAACACAGTTAGATAATCAAAGCGAATAGTAATAATAGTAAATGTGCAAATGCATGACAGACAATATATTGGATGACATGGCATAACACACATCAAACAATGTACGACATCACAACAGTCAAATGTACACACTTTCACAAACCAAACCATATGCATTATCCCATCCTCCATTAGGCCCATGGCCCAATTCCCAACCACCATTACGATTATCAAGCCCAACACTTCATCAAGCCTAAGACCCATCCCAACACAACCAGACTGCAAAGAATGTTAGTGAATAAATCATGTCATAATATCAAAGGTCGCATTGGAGGGTTACTTACCACGTGTAAGGCAACTTTTTGGATGATCGTGTGCATGTTGGTCCACTGGATGATCGTGTGCATGTTGGTCCATTGGATGAGTGTACGCCGAGGTGGTGCCAAAAGGGGTGGAGCGACGGAGGGGAAGCAGCAAAGCGAGGACGGTTCAGGAGGGACAGATGGGGTATCGATGGGTTTCTCGCAAAGGGGATGGTAGCTCTGGCATGTTGGTGAGAGTGGAGGAGAAAGATGCTATGGTGGAGCGTGGCGGAGCAAGGCGGAACCTTATATGGAAAATTATCATACACATAGGAAGAAGCCACACAGAGATTGAGGGATTTGGAGAGATCAGTGATGGAGGACAAATTGAGAGCAAGAGTGGCTCGAGATGGGTTTTGAAGGGTTGAGATCAGGCCTATTTGTGGGTCATGGAGCTAGGGCACGACAGAAACAACCTAGGCCACGACCAGAGGCACAGGACGATGAATTTAAGACATTGACTAAGACCCCTAGTAGATCTACCAGCCTTGAGGTCTAACGGCAGCGAGCGATGGTGGTGGCAACACCAAAACCATGGAAGAAGAAGAGAAAGAGCCCAGAAATTCAAGAGTGAAGGGCTCAACAAAGACGAAAGGTGGTGAGGCAGTGGCCAAAAGCGGCGGTGCTCACACGGCTTAAAGGAGTCATGCGACTCTTGCAGTAACTTCGCTTCGACTGGGGGGCAAACGATGGTCAGACAATGGCGGGGGATGCACGAAGGACACCAAAACATGGAGCTAAGGTGGTTGCGATGGCTATCGGCACAACCATATCACTGAAGAGGGAGAGAGAACCACAGAGAGAGGGGGGAAACAAGATCGACAGATAGGGAAAGAGGGCTTACCAACAACAAGAGGTGGCGAAATGGTGGCAAAGGGGAATGGGACAAAGCCGACAGCAGAGTTGAGGTGGTGGAGGGTGGCAGCAAGATCATAGTCGTGGAAGAAGAAAATGAGAAAGCGACTTGGGGGGTTGTGGCTTTGGAGGTAGGGGATGAAAATAAGATAGGGTTTTCACGCTTTGGCAATACAACACCGTTTTATGTGGAAGGGGTTGGGCCCCCACTTGGGCACTGGCTAGGCCCCTTTTTCATATACTTTTCGGCCCAAAATAGCTCACAACACAATGAAACAAGCCCAAACATAACCCATTACACAATGGGCTTAAATACTTTAAGGAAGAGAATAATAAAAAATAAAATACCACAAAATAAAATAACAAGAAATAATAAAGAAATAAATAACTAAAACATTAATTCTTCTGATCTCACAAGAACCATCACTAGCGCATCTCCATATCTGCTTGGATCTACACCAACAACGACCAAGACCACCCAAATCTGTCATGAGACCCACCATGCAGAGAGGAAATTTTTTAGCACCATCGTAGCCTACCCCACAACAAACCAAACACAACCTCACCAGAAAACTACCCAGATCTGATGTCAAAATCTCACCATCCAAAGTCGCGCCACCATTGATAGAAGCCTAGCTTCCACCCACATCGTCTCTACTCCTCCATGTTGATTTATTCTCACCATGCTATGGACGAGGCCTTTTGGCCCCCACCACAGCCCAACCACCTCAGATATGCCATCGCATGGCATTGTTTCACCTAAGACCCCTTGAGGCCACCTCGCCACACCACCATAGCTCAATCCCAACCAACCACCACCATGCCCCTTTGTTTCTATTAGATTTACCCCCTAATATTCTCACTTTAGCACTTTTATTTTTTCCAAAGCTACCACCTTGCACACTGCTAGCCGCTGCATCCTCCGTCGTGCCCTTCCCTTCAAGACATCAATACAGTGAGCTCCTCCACCTCTGGTTACCATTTTATTTAATGTCACATTAGAATCTAATTAAATTTATACTTTGTCCATCGGTTCAGCGGCACGTACTCATAGACACATTGATTTTCTCTCAATCCGAGAGGAACCACCACTACCGACACTTTACGGCTCAATGCCTTGTGATCATCCAAAATTTTACCTTCACGTTGTAAGCATGAGCCCTAAAAATTAGGGTGTTTTAATTCATTTGTTATTATTATTGTTTATTTTATTTTATTTTATTATTCTCTTGGAGCCCAATGGGTTATTATAGAAGGGTTGGTTTTATTGTGTAGTGGACTGTTGGGCCGAATGGGGAGTGTAAACTGGCCCAACTCGTGTGCAAGTGAGAGCCCAGCCCCTCCACCCAAAAACGGCGTCGTTTTGGGCCTAAGGATGGAAAACCCTAAAACTTTTTTCCCTTCCCCCTTCTTCCTTTTGTGCCACATGGCCCTCTCTCTCTCTCTCTCTCTCTCTCTACCACTTTCCCTCTCTGCCATAGCCACACCCCACACCTCTCCACGATGCAACCACCTTGGCTCCTGGTTGGCATTGTTCGTGTATCCCCTACCTCTGTCTAACTACTGTTCACTACCCCCCAATCAAAGTTGAGTTCACCACAAGTGGAGCAAAGATTCTTTCAACCATGTGAGCATCACCGCCTCTGGCCACCGTCTTGCCACCTTCTGTCGCGTCGAACCTTCCCTCTCCCTCTTCAATTTTTTGACTCTCTCTCGCCATCTCTCTCTCTCTCTCTCTACTTCCCTTGGCTTTGGTGTCACCACCTCCAACGTTTGCCGCCGTTAGACCTTAAGGATGGGTAGATCTACTAGAGGTCTTAACCAGCCTCTCAAATCCCACAGTCTGAAGTTGCGCTACTGCCGAGCTAGCAAGGTTGCCCCCTTCGAAAATCCATCATTGAGCCCTCTACTCCCTCAGTCTCATTTCCATGCTTCGATTCCCATCCCGTGCGGCTGAGGGCATTTTTGCCTAAGGTTCTACCGCACACCACCATGACCCATCATGGGCCACCAATCCCAGTCACTCTATAATGGGTGTCCAACCACCTCTTGCCCCTTCCCCTTTGTTTAACTTTGTTACCCTTGAAAAAAAATTTGCCCAGCCCTCACCCAATTTCTAGGTTCTATACCGCCGCCAATAGCCACCCTCTTCCGCAGCGTGAGTCCTTTTCTCCACCCCCTTTTTCCCCACCCCCCACTAGTTTATCCAGTTTTGCCTCTGTCACCATGCACTGTCGATGTTGTCACCTTACTTTGCCACTGTCCCACCTCCACTCCGCCACTTTTGCTGCAACCTCATGACACTCGTGCTGGTCCAATGGCGAGATGCAGTAGACCGACAAGTGCTCGATCAACCTATTTTGCCTATACGCATTGTAAGTAACTCTCTCGCGTGACCTTTGAGTTTAAGATGTGAATTTATCACTAAATTTTTTGTAGTCTAGTGCTGTTGAGAAAGGCCTTGGGCCTAATGAAGTGTTGGGATTGATAATTGTGTGTGGTCGTGGAAATTGGCCATGGGCCGGATAGAGGATGGGATTACGCGTGTAGGTGGGTTTTCAAAACTGTGAATATTGTGACTATTGTGATGTTGTATATTGTCTGATGTGTGTTATGCCATGTCATCCAATATACTGCATGTCATGCATCTGCATCTTTACCGTAATTACTATTTTTTCTTATTATTTAACTTTGTTGTGTTATGCCATGTTGTGTGAATTGAAAACTGGGTTTTTCGTGCACTGGTGATATAATGTGGGTGCGTGCGTATCAATACCCCAAGCCGAGATTGGGCATTAACTCGGTGGAGCTCCTATGATCACTCGCGGGCTTAATAAACTAAGTGATGTCCCATAAGTTGTCGTTGGGTGACAATGGCCTCGGACAAGACAATAACGCTCTTGTGCCGACTCCATGGCCCTTCTGCTAGAGGGGGCTAGAGGATGCTTAGTCACATACGAGCCGGGGTGAAGCATCGCTCGTTATGAAGTCATACACATGGTCGTTATATGTGGTGTGATGAAAGGATCCAGGGTGCGTGGATGGTCTCTAGAGGTGACCATGGTGCATGCGTAACTAAAATGATTGTATGAACTTTATGTGGATCACAACGCCAAGCCGAGATGGGGCATTATCTCTAGGGAGCTCCTCTTGTCACTCGGGAGTGTAATAAACTGAGTAATGCCCTATGGGTTGTCGTCGAGCGACAACAAGCTCTTAGGTGATGGTAATGCTCTCGGGCCAACTCTGTGGCCCTTCTGCTTGCAAGCACTAGAGGATGCCTATTCATGTACGAGCCGGGTGTAGAGCTGGGCATCGTTCGTTATAAAGTCACATGCACGGACGTTACCCATAGTGTGACGAAGGGAGACAGGGTGTGTGCATGGTCCATAGGGGAGACCATGGTGCATGTGTAGTAAAATGGTTTTTGGCATGAGTGTTCGATTTAAATGTGTTATTTTAGGAAAGAGTGGAAGCTATGATATTGTGGTCTTTTGTTTGTATGGTTGTCTTATGTTATTGGTTTTATAAATACATGTTTTAAACTCTTGATTGTTGCATGTTGATTACTTATTGAGATTGCGAAATCTCACTATGGTATAGAACCATAGAGTTTGATGCAGAGGGAGAGTTTGAGACGGAGGGACCGACTCCACCGAGATGTGATTACTGGAGCTTTCTATTATCTCCCATATTTGTCGTGGGACTTATTATCGCATTATTTATATTTTCTAGTTGGATGACTGTATAACCTCATAGCAGATTATTACTTTTTAGGTTGTATTGTTTCAAATTTTCTAGTACATAGCTTTGACCATCCTTTTATTGTTCCGCTGCGTTATTTATGTTGCACACATATTGCATGTCTGCAGACACTAGCACTTGGTGATGGGGTGTGTGATCCGTGTGGTCTGCACCTCGGCGTCACGACTCCCTCCAAATCACACGAGGGGGTCAAGGGCGCCACAGGTGGTATCAAAGCGGTTCAGCTCTGGGTAAATTCATAAATCACTTAGGTACAATACCAGAATTCTAGGCCTCAATCTTAGTACTATAAGCTTAAAAATTCTGGGAAGTTAGACTTGGATTTTAGTAATGTTTGCTGGAAGTTTTAGCATGATAGGTATGACTATTTAGTATAGTAGGCTTGAACTCTTACCAATTTTGTTTTCAAAATATCAAGGCTTGAAGGGGAAACGACATGGTCTAGTCGAACTCAATGGAGCAAAGATTGAAGTCATCAGCTATTGAAGGTAACAACTTCTAAAAGTGCAAGAGATCTAAGGTTTGAAATTCTATAGGATTTATGAAACAAGTTTATGGAATTTGAGGTGGTAGGTTCAACTAGCATTTGAAGAGTCAATTAAATTGATGGTTTTAGATTTTGCCGACTCTAAGGAACAATTTGATAACACTTAGGGTTTTAGAATCTACAAGCTTTAAGAGGCAATTGTTATTAGATTTAAGGTCATCGATCCTACAGACTTCAGAAAATGATTCTTATATGATTTATGGTTTTAGAATTGCAAACTTTAAGGATTGATTTATAATGAGATTTGAGTTTCCATTTTTGTAGACTTGGTATGAAAGCTTGATCAATTCTAAAGTTAATTAGTCTGAAACCTTTAGAACGTGAGTTTTGATCAAGCTTAAGGTACTGACGTGATTTACAAGAAGCAATTTTCTCTATGAGGTTTGAAGGTATTGATTATGCAGATTTTAAAAAATTATTGTACTTTATGAAGATATGGAAAACGAGTAGTTTGAAAAATTATTATTATCGGGTTTGAGGTTATAGGGTTGGCTAATTTTGGCTAATTTTAGGAAACGATTCTTATCAATTTAAGGACATAGATAGTGCAAATTTAGGAAATAATTTTTGTCGATTCTAAAGATATAGGTCCATTAGGGTGTTGGAAATGGTGGTATATGTGATGGTGTAGAATGTGGTCAAGTTAGGTTGAGAATATGATTGGGTGACTATAGGGGTGAATGATATTGAGTTTAGTACCACTAGGATGAACACTAGTTAGAACCGGGGTCATGAGTAGATTAGTATTTGTTGTCGAGTAGAAGTAATAGGTGCTCTTTAATGGTTAGTTGGGTTGGTTTTGAACCTCTCAAAGTACGTTGCTTAACTTAGATGGGACATGTGTATTTTGATTAGATAGGTACCTCTTGGATAAAGTTTGGGTGTGAGGATACCATTGCCTTAGAGCTGATAGGTCGTATTTATTTTGGCCTATGTAGGATTTGACGGAAAAATTCAAACCTTTTTTGCCGCGAACGCTTGAAGTGCGGTCACCTGTAGAATCCGCTCTTGAGTGTTATCAACATGAATTTTCCAAATACTCGGACCTCCCTACACTCACTCATACTTGTTACATTCGTGAAAGGGTCCTTCCATTAATTCTTTGCACAATGATCATTATGGCATGACTTTACTTGTTTCTAACACGCGGTCCATTTCTTAAATATCTGAAATTCATTGCACAAGCCTAGGTCGTCTTTGAATTTCTTTTGGGAAATGACATGAAGGAAAACTAGTACTTTAGTAAAAAAAAAAAAAATTAATTTGGACTTTGAGGAAAATTTTATTATTTTATTTTTGTCTGTTAATTTTTCTACTTATCTTGCTAATTCAACCTCTTTGTCCAACTTGATGAAATCTTTTGGCAACTTAGTGTTTTGACAAGAGTTTTGAAACTATTTTTAACAAATTGTTTGAATTTTGCATTCTTTATGTATTTTCAATGGAAGGACCAACCTTGAACCCAACTACTTCATTGTGATCCTTTTTCTCCATACCCATTGCAGACCATATTGTTGCTTAGTCACCTAGCGAAGCAAACCTATTTTGACAAATTTTGACTTCATTCATTGGATCGATTTTTTTTCACCGTTGGAAACTTTAGAGTAAAATCTGACCTTCACTTCATCACGTTAGACTTCTGATTGCTTTATTTTGAATACTCAACCTTGTTAACTACTTGGGGTTGACTTAGTTTATGAGTTTCTTAGTTCTTAGATCACTTGAAGGAAACTATTGGAAATAATGCTCTAGGTAGACTCTTGTAGGCATTGTGTCCATTGCTGGGAATTCAAATTTGATATTCACCAATTGATGTGTAGAAATTGTTTTCAGCATTTGGAATGTTTAGGTTGATTGGTAGTACAATGCTATATTGGTTTCGGCTAAGGATGCAAGCGGTCGACTCGTAATGTTTGCAAGTTCATATGAATTTCGTAGAGTAGGAGTCTTTGTCTCATTTATGCGTGGAAGAAGTTCTTGAGTAGGTGTTGAAGAGGATTCAATACAATAGTGTTTAATTTCATAGATCTTAGCCTTCCCTCTCCCTCTTCAGTTTCTTGACTCTCTCTCGTCGTCTCTCTCTCTCTCTCTCTCTTTCTCTCTCTTCTTCCCTCGGCTTTGGTGTCGCCACCACCAATGTTCACCACTGTTAGACCTCAAGGATTGGCAGATCTACTAGAGGTCTCAGCAACCTCTTAAATCCCACCGTCTGAAGTTACGTCGCCGTCGAGCTGAGCTAGGTTGCCCCTGTCGAAGATCCATCACTAAGCCCTCTTCTCCCTCTCAATCTTGTCCTCAGCCCCAGATCTCTCATTTCCCCTCTTCGATTCCCATCCCGTGCAGCTTAGGGAATTTTTACCTAGGGTTCCGCCGCACATCGCCAACACCCACCACGGGCCACCACTCCCAGTCACTCTACAATTGGTGTCCGACCACCTCTTGCCCCTTCCCCTCTATTTAACTCTGTTTTGCTTGAAAAACAATATGCCCAGCCCTCACCCAAGCCACCCATTTCTAGGTTCTATACCACCGCCAACCACCACCTTCTTTCGCTGCCTAAGTCCTTTTCTCCACCCTCATTTTCGCCAATCTCATCACCCTTTAAGTTTTTCCCCAGCCGTGGGTCCCCACTAGTTTATCCAATTCTTCCTTCCTCATCGTGCACTGCCGCTGCTGTTGCCTCACTCCACCACTGCCCTGCTACCGCTTCGCCACTTTTGGCGCCACCACACGATGTGGCGCTAGTCCAAATGAGGGATGTCGTAGACCGACATGTGCTCGATCAACCTGTTTTCTTGTGCGCATTGTAAGTAACTTTCCAGCGCAACCCTTGAGTTTAAGATGTGAATTCATCACTAACTTTGTTGTAGTCTAGTTGTGTTGAGAAAGGCCTTGGGCCTGACGAAGTCTTGGGATCTATAACTGTGTGTGGTTGTGGAAATAGGCCAGATGGAGGATGGGATTACGTGTGTAGGTGGGTTTTTGAAACTGTGAATATTTTGACTGTTGTGATGTTGTATATTGTTCGATGTGTTATGCCATGTCATCCAATATACTGCTTGTCATGCACCTGCATCTTTACCGTAATTACTATTTGTTCTAATTATTTAACTGTGTTGTGTTATGCCATGTTGTGTGAATTGAAAAATGGGTTTTTGTGTACTGGTGATATAATGTGGGGCATTATATCACCAGTACATAAATACCCATTTTTGTGTCATCCAATATAGGAGCTCCACTGAGATGGGGCATTATCTCAGTGGAGCTCCTATGCTCACTCGGGAGAGTAATAAATTGTGTGACGCCCCCTAGGTTGTCGCTGGGCTACAACAAGCTTGAATGAGACGATAACACTCTCGTGAGACTCTGTGGTCCTTCGGCTGGCGGGGGCTAGAGGATGCTTAGTCACATACGCGTCGGGCGTGGAGCTGGGCATCGCTCACTATGAAGTCATACACACGGTCGTTACCAATGGTGTGACGAAGGGAGACAGGGTGTGCCGTTGGTCTCTAGGGAAGACCATAGTGCATGTGTAAGTAAAATGATTGTATTGACTTTATGTAGATCATGACCCCAAGCTGAGATGAGAGATTATCTCGGTGGAGCTCCTCTGCTCACTCGGGAGCGTAATAAACAGAGTGACGTCCCCTGGGTTTTCGTCGGGTGACAACTGGATTGGAATAGACGATAATGCTCTCGTATTGACCCCAATGCCCCTCTACTAGCGAGGGCTAAAGGAAGTCTGATCACGTACGCGTCGGGCGCGGAGCTGGGCATCACTTGTTACGAAGTCACATGCATAGACATTACCCATGGTGTGAAAGATTTCTTTTAGTGAAAGGAGTCAGGCCAGATGAGTTTGAGCATGTTCGGGAGCCGATTGGACCAATAAACTCGACAACCTTGTCTCATAGAACCGGACACTCTAGATTTCGTATTCGTACACCCACTACAGAGGCAGTCGATGTAACACCCCGTATTTTAGTGTATTTTTATTGAATGATTATTTTTATTAATTCAAAAATTTATTCTATTGTTTTAAAATTGTCGGATTTTTAGTTGGTTTATTTTTATGATTTTTAATTTGTGAAAATTAATTTGATATGTTTCCTTAATATTAATTATTATTATGCATTTAAATTGTTCTTCATTTTTAATTAATTTATTGTTAGATTTAATTATTTTACTTTCATTTTATCACTACGTTTAAATTATTTTATTTAACTTGCTGTTTTGAGATTATTTTCGTTGAATCATTTTTGTGACCCAAGATGTGAGGATTGGACCTCAATTCTTTCCCTCACTTTTCTCTTTTCTTCCTCTTTTATTTTTCCCCTCATTTCTTTTCTCCTCTCTCTCTCTTCTCTCCCACGGGCGCTGCCTCTCCCTCCTCCCGTCCATTTCGTCGTCCATTACCCATTGCCGCCTTGCGCCGCCGTGGTCGACACCGCCCCTCTCCTTCCCTTCCCCACCAGCCGACGACCTCACCCCTCCAATTTCAGCCTCTCCCGCACCGCCGTCTGTCCCCACGCACGACTTGAAGCAGCAACCTTCTCTTTGCTCTAATGTCGCCATCACGCCATCTCCGGCCACCATCTTTTCAACACATCATCTTTGACCTCCTAGCAACTTAATGCACCCATCCTCAGCCCTGATCTACTACCAGTGAAGCACATTCATCTCATTTTCTGATTTGTGTATTTTGGCCTCCAAACACCTCGCACGCCGCCACCCACGGCCAAAAACCACCACCATTGGCTTGACATCCCTAAGTCCTTCCCTAGTAATCTCGAGTCTTCGTTTGTCCCAATTCGAAATGTTGCATTTTGGGACCTACGGCCACAATGCATTTTGCACTGTTACGTTGTTGTGCGGCCACTTCTTGCACCTCTGTGATCCTTTGAAAATTATAATAAAGCGTTGTAAATATTTTTTCCAAAGACCTTTCATGATTTAAATGTATTTTTGCACTAACTCATTTTACTGTGAACTGTTTGGTTATGCCGGACTGAATCCGAGGAGTAAGGAGATCGGATGGATTGGAGCGTTGTAATTATTCTTGTACATTGCATATTTGCTCGCATGATCATGTTTGTAAATGAAACTGGGTTTTCGTGTAAATGCATTCATGTTCATGTGTTCATTGAAAACTGGGTTTTCATGTGAAAAATAATTTTTGGGTGCGTGTGTATCACGACCCCAAGTCGAGATGGGGCATTATCTCAGTGGAGCTCATCTGGTCACTCGGGAGTGAAATATATTGAGTGACATCCCCTGGGTTGTATTTGGGCGACAACGGGATCAGACGAGATGGTAATGGGATAGGACGAGATGGTAACGCTCTCGTGCTGACTCCGTGGCCCCTCTACTGGCGGGGGTTAGAGGATGATTGGCCATGAACACGCTGGGTGCGGAACTGGGCATTGCTCGTTGCGAAGTCACTCGCACGGTCGTTACCCGTGGTGTGACGATGAGAGCCAGGGTGTGCGGATGATCCCTAGGGGAGATCATGCTGCATACAGTAAAATTGGTTAATGGGCCATTTTCTGAAAAAATGGCGAGTTTTTGGATAAATGGTTATTTGAGCTATTTTCTGGGAAAATAGCATGTGTTGGATAACATGATTTTGTGTGGGTCATTTTCTGGAAAAATGAAGGATTATTATTTTTGGGCCAAATGGAATTTTGGTTTGTGTTGAAAAATATTCATTTTCGGGAAAAATGATATTTTTGGTCTGACGCATATTTCATCATATGCATGCATGTTGGTTGCATTAATATATTTTTATCTCGTGGTTGTTTGGTTTATACTTACCTGCGGTATTGTTTTATGGTAACGTAGATTTCGATGCAGATGAACCTGAGGGTGAGCATGAGGATTTGGCTCCACCTGAGAAGTGATATGAGATCACTCGTTTTTATATTTGGATTTGTATTATATTTTATTTTGGGATGACTGTATAACTCTTTTTAATCATTTTACGTATGTTAGTTTGTATTAAAAATTCTGGTACTTAGTTGACTTACATAAATTATCCGCTACGTTGTTTATTGTACACAGGTACATGTACACACACTTGGCACTATCGTTGGGATGCGTGACCGAGTTGTCATCATCATGGCGTCTCGATCCTCGAGTTTCCGTACACGGGGTCGAGGGCGCCACAATCGACACTCAGGAAGGTACACAGGGCGTATCTGGTGAGGCATCTACACAGGGTGCATGACGTAATGCCACTTGTGAGGAGATTGCAGATATCATGCTTGCAGAGATGCGCGCATAGACATCAGAGATCATTGATGCAGGCCTAGTTGCCCTTGCAGAGAGTGAGTCGAAGCTCATGGCTTGAGTGATTGATATTGAGACACGCCTTGCTGGAGTCGAGGCAATGCTACACGATCTGGCCCACTAGTGTATATATTTTATTTGCATTAATTGTGCTTTTTTGTATGGACAATCATGACTATTTATATTTTGTATAATTAATTTAAATATTCAAATAGTCATACATTATATTCCCGCCATATATTATATTTTTGGGATACAATTAATATATGATTTTTATTTTTTAGTATTTGCTAGCTTTTTTTATTGTTAATTATGTTTTTTTTTATCATTTTACTTACCGTTCACGATAATATAAAAAAATAACACTATAAGTAACATTTATTTAACTAAAAATCTTATTTAACATAAAATAAATCACTCAAATATTTTTACACTGATTACATAAAATTAATTTATGAATTCGTAAATATTTTATGTTTTGTTCGGATAAGGTTTAAAAAAATTCCCACCAATTTTAATTTAATTTCCCACCGAATGATCCGTTTGAATGCATAAATGTTGTGTTCGATCATAATATGTGCAGCTTGAATCTTGAAACTTGCCCGCCAAATTTTCCTACAAATCTTTTTCACGTTCAAACAAACAAATTGATGTTCAAAAGAATTTGAACTTTCTCTAGTAAAATAAATTATTTCCCCAAAGATTATTGTTCGAACAAATTATAAACTGTTCGAACAAATTATAAACCATTCAAACAAACATTAATTCCATATTCGAACGGATTTTTTGCCATTTGAACAAGTTTGACTTTTTTAGATCATGACCTAATTCATCACAGAAGATCTAGTTCAAACGGATATTTAGTCGTTCGAATGTGTTTTTTAAAGTCATCTATTTGTTGAGGTGAAATCAATAATTATTTTTAGAGATGAAATTTAGTTCGTCTCTAAATAATTTCATCCCTAAAACTAAAATTTGTTACAATGACTACGTGTACCTTCCGTGGAATAGACTCTTGCCTGCTAAGTTAAAAAAAAAAAAAAAAGTATGAAATATGTCCAATCATACAATATTTATTATATTTGTCTTAACAATTTTTTTAAAATCCATTCAAGAGGATTAGATTGAGAGATGAAATGAGGTGAGTTGAGATAATTTATAAATAGTAATGATATTTATGAGTTAAAATTTATAAATAATAATAAATAATAGTGATATGAATTAATATCTCTCAAATCCAAACCGACATATTGCTCAATAAATTTTGTAATCATATTTTATATATTTGTTTCTCTTCTTGACAATTTATAAGTTAATAACTCTGGAAGTTTAATTAAAGTGAAAGTATTATCACCAGTACTAGTACTGCACCACCCCTGCTCGTGTTTGGGTAACCAACTCCAAGTTATAATAATGAATGATTCAACCAAAAAAAAAAAAAAAAAAACGATTTAGGGTAGGGGAAACCAGATCAGGGACAACATGAGTCAAGATAAGGATATTGTTAGCAATTAATTTGGATTTATTCTTCCTTGGAGTTTGGTTCCACAGGACCGCATCCATCCAACTTGAGGACGTTGCTGCCAGATTGCCATTCTCCATCCAACTTTAGCACATGTAGTGTTCGAGACTTTACACTCTAAAATTATATTTAAGATTATTCTTATAAAATCTCTATTTTTAGAAAATTCCTAGAAATCCCGCAGACAGTATTCTTCCTTTCCCAAAAACCCCTATATTTTTTGTTAATCTCAAAATTAATCGCTTGATCTTTGAGAATTTGCAAAAAGCTTATTAGGTGTTTTATTTTTAAAATTAACTAATTGAATTTACATTTTTCTACAATTAAACACTCTCCATCCATATAAAAGGCTTGTTCAGGTTCTTAATACGTACCAATATTTGTGGATGAGACATGTATGATTTCAGTTAGCAAGTTTAAGATTAAACTCCATCTTTTCTACAAATCAAATTCTGGTAATATTATAAAAACGGGTCATATATAACGGACTTATAAATTTTATTTTTATTTTTAATATATTTAAACTAAAATAATGCTGGTATTTATCTTACAAAAAAAATATATAGTCACAATTGCTTGTCTGACATATATTAATTGAATTCATGTGTCAATAACTTAATAACAACTACTTAAAATGTGTCACATAACAAGTGTACTAGAGTAATTAAGAATAATAAGATTGAAGATGAAGAAAATTTCTAATTTACATATATGATATATATATATATATATATATATATATATTGAAAGATCAGTCACAAAGAGCAATTCATTAATCACAAATCTCAGTTTTCCTGAGAAGTGTTAAAAATATTCTAATTTTGTACATTAATGCAACCAGTAAATCAAAATTAAAAAAAAAAAAAAAAAAAAAAAAAAGGGAAAACAACATAGCAAATTAAGTAGAGTTGCACACCTCTAGATATTTAGGAAATGCTCTAAATAATAAATGTTCATTCCATGATCAAAGAGTTCCCTCGCAACAGGCAGCCTCCAGTATCAGAAAATATGTTTATGTATGCTCCCTGTCGCTACACATCTTGACTCCAAAAAGGTTATGATCATGACTTCAGATGGACTTCAGACAAGACAGTGTGTCGCTATACATATATATATGCTCCCAGCTTTTGCAAAACCTACCAAATTACTTGGAGCAATAAACGGCAGCAACATTCATTAACCAAATTTAAGTGAAGGGACGTAAGATATCTTCCGCCACTCTGGCCCTTGATCTTTCTCACAACGTCGTTCCAGCAGAGGACATTCAAAGATATAAAGTTGCTGCAGTGAGTGAGGCACACCATTCTCTGGAAAGGACTCGAGCTTTCCGCACTTATTGATACAAAGTTTTTGGAGTGAGGCAGGTAGGACATCCTTTGAAAAAGACACGAACTCTCCACACTCAGAGATAAAGAGTTCCTTAAGACCTTTGATTTCTTGAAAGCCCTCTGGAAAGGACACCAGATGCGGACATTTACTAATTTGAAGGTTATCAAGAGAGGTAAGTTTGTTCAACCCCAATCGAACAAGGCATCGGTGATTTTATGATGAGATACTGAGAGTGAAGTTATGCTGGTAGGAAAACCTCCTTCCGGAAAGGATACGTCTGGACAACTGTCTATTGTCAATTTTTGAAGAGAGGTATGGCTTTGTATGCCTATGGGTAGGCTGCGCACTTGGTCGCATCCAGATATATCAAGCTCTCTCAGGTTTGCAGGGAGAAAGGATTCTTGGTCCCAGGAGAAATCAAGACTCTGACACCTTTCAATATAAATGTGAACTAGACTGCTGAGAGAGTGTATACCTCTTGGTAAGGATTTAAGCTTTTCACAAAATGAGACGTCAATGCTTTCAAGAAACGAGTTATGCTGTAAGCTTGCCGCTATTGACTCCAGCTTTGGACAACTTCTCATACGGAGGCTTCTAAGTGTTGCAGGTAATTCTCCACTTGATGTCAAGAGTTCCAAGGATGGACAGTGGTAAATTTCCAAGTACTCAAGACGAGATGCAGTACTGCTGCTGCAACTGCTGGTATCACTATCCACCAGCAAAATGATCTCCATATTCTGGCAGTAACTTACCTCTAGCCGCTCTAGAGTTGGAGGTAGCTGGCCTTTTGCAATATGCTTTAGCGAATCACATTTTACAATTCGAATCAACTTAAGACATGAAGTGCTGTTGTACATCATTGCCTTTGGTAAGGATTCCAGGGCTATGCAAGTATTGATCTCGATTTGTGTGAGCTTGGATAGCCAACCCTGTTGGAATCGTTCTTCTACTACTTCCTCTGACGCCAAAGAAACTAGATTGGGACATCTATCAATGCGCAGATGACGAAGACATGGAAGATGTTGCATGAGTGATCCCTCAGCATCTGACCACAAATGTTTCATGATCAACTTCTGGCAATTGAAAATGGTTAAATCAGCAGCAGAGTTGAATCATGTATTATATATAAAAAGTGACAACAATTAATATATTTTACATGTTGTCCCACTTATTAATTAAAGAGCAATCTGACACAGTACATGATGTCATGGACAATATAAGTGCATAATATAAATAATTAAATTATCTCATTGTCCTGATCGAAGAGTGCTTGTCGCACCTTATGTGGACTCGATCGGTGGCTAATTATATATCTCCATAACATGAGTCAATTAAATTTAAAATAATGGTGGTTTAATAATCTTGTGGTCCACTTTTATCTGCTCATTGTCTTGGTCCAAGAGTCCCTTTACCTTCCGTGGACTAGACTCTTGCCTGCCAAGCTTTAAAAAAAATTAAAAAATGAAAAAAAATCAGAAATATGTCCAATTTTATTATATTTGTCTCAACAATTTTTTTTAAAAATCATTTAATATTGCTTAATAAATTTTATAGGCATATTTTATATATTTATTTCTCTTCTTGAAAATTTAGTTAATAACTCTTGAAGTTTAAACTGAAACTAGTACTGCACCAGCCTGGCCTGCTCCTAGTGGGGTGTATCATGGGTAACCAACTCCAAGTTATAATAATAAATGATTCGACCAAAACATAGAAATATATATATATATATATATATATTTCTATAGAAATAACTCTTTTGGCGCATGCATGCTTGGTGACCTACCATATATATGATCTTGAGTTTAGCTAAAAGAAGATTTAGGAGTAGGTGAGACTAGATCAGGCACAACATGAGTCAAGATAAGGATCTTTTGAGCTATTAATTTGGATTTATTCTTCTTGGAGTTTGGTTCCACATCCATCCATCCATCCATCCCACTTGAGGACGTTGCTGCGAAATTGCCATTCTCCATGTGAGTGGGGACGTTGAGCGCAATTGGTAAAATTATTTGTTCTAGCTAGCTTGTCTCATGCACGTTGTCATGATGTTGATCTATAATATAATATAATCAATTTTTTATTGTTGATGTCATTTTTCTTTTGGCTAGTGGATGCCATTTTTACTATGGCATAGCTGGTTACATGACTAATAAATTCGGCCTTTTACTACATGTTCAATATCAAGTATCAATACCTTTATGCTCTATCATGCCTTCTCAATTGCCCTCCCTTCCGGCCTTGACGTTTAGTTCGCAAAAATATTAACATTTCCTTCGATATTTATATTTCTAGAAATATAATGTTTGAGAATGTAGATACTTGAAAGTATATTAAACTTACATTTGAAAGTGATTGGGGCCGGGAATATGATTGAATTCTCAGTATCTTATATATAAAATGAAAAATTATATTTTCAGTTTTATGCTGTTTATGCATTGCATATTCTTTTTTATTAGTAAGTAGAAAAATATGCAAAATTAAAGGAACTTTAGTTTATAATTTCTTTTTTTTTTTTTTTTTTTTTTAGAAAAGAAAGTAAAGCACACAAGCTTATAATCTCACATTCTAAAACCCTTAAATAAACTCAAACCCAAAACTTGCAAAAATTTCGTAGTAGAAATGTATTGGAAAAAATGGTTAATAAAAAAAAAAAATGGAATATGCATGCATGTGATCGATGGGGCCATGCAGGAACTACGTCTGGATTCTTCATGTATTGCTAAAACATGTACATAAAAATTAAGAAATAGCTAAAACATATACATATAAAAAAACATATATGACCAATCAGCTGCAAAGTCATGTATTATAAAAGAAAAAGTCTTGGGAGCAGCCACTGTTTGTTGTATCCAAATTACACACATTACGTGTCGAAACGGAAGCAACCACTAAGAGCTGAGATGAGAGAGAGACCCAACGAGAGAAAGAGTAGATGAGAGAGAGATCGAGATGAGAGAGAGAGCAAGATGAGAGAGAGTGTCGATGAGAGAGAGTCTGAGATGAGAGAGAGAGTCGATGAGGGACGAGAGAGATTTGATGAAAGAGAGAGGAAGAGAGAGGGAAGGTCTAGTGCGTTTTGCACAAAAAAAAAAAAAAATTTAAAGGACTAGAAGCAATCACGTAGTGTGTGTAATGTATGCATAGCTACTGCGGCTGCTCTGTAGCAATACTCATAAAAAGTGAGAACAACACTAATTTATATTTATTCAATTTAACTCCTTTACAACGAATAAAATTCATTAATTACTTCCGCATCCATCCTGTTCTTCAATGCTTTTATTTTCAATGTAGATTAATTACCAGATAATTTCTAAAGAAAAGTGATCCTCCATGATTGGAAAAGTTTCCTCAGGATTAATGGAGGTAAGCCATGCAACTCCCCATATGCATGGTTAGAGGGTCATGTGGCCTCATTTTCTAATTTTGACAAGAAATAATTATTTTGACAAATAAGTAAATTTTTGTAACACTCTATATTTTAGTGTATTTTAAATTGAAGGATTATTTTTATTAATGTAAATATTGGTTCTCTAATTTTAAGTTTATCGAATTCTTAGTGGATTTATTTTTATGATTTTTAAATTGTAAAAATTAATTTGTTAAGTTTTCTTAATATTTATTATTGTGATGCATTTAAATTGTTCTTTATTTTAAATTAATTAATTGTTGGATTTAATTATTTTATTTTCATTGTATCATTACGTTTAAATTATTTTAATTGATTTGTTGTTTTAAAATCGTTTCTATTGGATCATTTTTGTGACTCAAGATGTGAGGATTAAACCTCATTTCTTTCCCTCCATTTTCTCTTTCCTCTCTTTTTTCTTTTCTTCTTTTCCTTTCTTCCCCTGCTTCCTCTCCCGCGCGCGACCAGCCCTCCCTCTCTTCTTCGTCCGTTTCTCCTCTTCTCCCAGCCCACCGCCGCCGCGCCGCCTTGGCCCTCACTGCCCCTCCCGTTCGCTCCCCCACCGGCCGGCGACCACTCCCTGTCAATCCCAGTCCCTATCGTGCCGCTGTTAACATTCACGAACCGTCCAAAGCCGCGGCCTTCTCTTCGTTCCAGCGCCGCCGTCACGCCACCTCCGGCCACCATTTCTTCAGCACTTCATCCTCGATCTCCTAGCAACCCAAAGCACCCATCCTTAGCTCCGATCCGTCACCGGTGAAACCTATCTATCTCTATTTTTTATTTGGACATCTTTGGCCTAAAACTACCATTTGCGCCGCCACCCACGGCAAACCACCACCACCATTGGCTTCACCGACATCTTTAAGCCCTATCCTATTAATTTTGGGTCTTGGTTTGTCCCCGTTCTAAAGTGAGTTTTTGAGACCCACAGCCAAAGTGTATTTTACACTGTTTTGTTGCTGAGCCGCCACTTCTTGCAGTTTCGTGATCCTTTAGAAATTATAATATAGCACTATAAGTATTTTTCTAAACAATTTACGTGATTTAAATGTATTTTTGCAGTAACTCATTTTATCTGTGAACTGGTTGGTTATGCCAGACTAAGTCCGAGGAGTTTGGGGGTCAGGTGGATTGTGGACGGAGTTGTTGTGTGTTTGGTTTGCATTGTGAGTCGTTGGTTGTTGGTTATGGCGTTGTTCATGTATATGACATATTACAAGTATGATCATGTTTGTAAATGAAACTGGATTTTCGTGTACATACATTCATGTTCATATTTGTAAATGAAACTAGGTTTTCGTGTACATACATTTATGTTCATGTTGTAACTGAAAACTAGGTTTTCATATATTTATTTGAAAATTGGATTTTCATGTGAAATGATTCTGTGTGTTTGAAACGACGGGATTGACTGGTTTGAGAAAATTGAAAGGAGATTGTAGAGATGGTGGTAAGTAGGGATGGTGATAGAGTCCCGCCTGTGATTCCCGCCTACGGTGCACGCGATAGGGATGGTGGTAAGCAGGAATGGTGGTTGTGTGCCGCCTGTGATTCCCGCCTACGGTACACGCTGTAGGGATGGTGGTAAGCAGAGATGGTGGTATAGTCCCGCCTGTGATTCCCGCCTACAGTGCTCTGATAAGTATTCATTGTGTATGATATGTATTCATTGCGTGGAAATGAACTGTAGGGATGGTGGTAGAGTCCCGCCTGTAATTCCCGCCTACGATGCACGCGATAGGGATAGTGGTAAGCAGAGATGGTGGTTGTGTCCCGCCTGTGATTCCCACCTACAGTGCACGCAGTAGGGATGTTGGTAAGCAGGGATGGTGGTATAGTCCTGCCTGTGATTCCCGCCTACAGTGTCCGATAAATGGTTGGATTTTGTGTATATCATTTTCTGAAAAAATGTCGAATTATATTTTTGGCTAAAATGAGATTTTTAGCGTGTGTTGGAAATAAATCATTTTCGGAAAAAATGAGGTTTTGGGATTTGCTTGTTGGTTGCATTAATGCATTTTTATTCCAAGGATTGTTTGGATTATTACTTACCTGTGGTACCATTTTATGGTATCCCAACTTTTGATACAGATGTAGATGACGAACCTTAAGCTTGGCTCTGTTGTAGGAGTGATCTGAGATTACTCCCGTATATCGAGATTCATTTTATCAATTATTATGTATTTACCTTTGTAATATAATTTGAGATGACTGTATAACTTTTTAAAGGCGTCACAATTTTGAATTCAATTTCTTATAATTTCATACTTCTCTTGATTTAATTAATATATGTTACATGCGGTCCCACTTATTAAAGAGCAATCTGACCCAGTACATGATGTCATGGACAATATAAGTGTATAATATAAATAATTAAATTATCTCATTGTCCTGATCGAAGAGTGCTTGTCGTACCTTATGTGGACTCGATCGTGTCTTGCCATGCATGTCGATCGGTGGCTAATTATATATCTCCATAACATGAGTCAATTAAATTTAAAATAATGGTGGTTTAATAATCTTGAGGTCCACTTTTATCTGCTCATTGTCTTGGTCTAAGAGTCCCTTTACCTTCCGTGGACTAGACTCTTGCCTGCCAAGCTTTAAAAGAAATAAAAAAATGAAAAAAAAATCAGAAATATGTCCAATTTTATTATATTTGTCTCAACAATTTTTTTAAAAATCATTTAATATTGCTTAATAAATTTTATAGGCTTATTTTATATATTTATTTCTCTCCTTGAAAATTTAGTTAATAACTCTTAAAGTTTAAACTGAAACTAGTATTGCACCAGCCTGTCCGGCTCCGAGTGGGGTGTACGTATCATGGGTAACCAACTCCAAGTTATAATAATAAAGAGTAATGGTAGATATAAATTCTAAATAGACAATTCTCGTACAAATCTTTTATAAAATAAAGAGTCTCACTAATAAATAATAATTTTTTTATATTTTTTTAATGTAGGGTCTATTTTTTTACAAGGACTTATATAAAACTTATCTATTTGAGACTTATATAAATCATTTCTCAATAATAAATAATTCGACCAAAACATAGAAACATAAGTAGTACATATATATATATATATTTATATATTTAAAAATATATAAATATATCTTTTGGCGCATGCATGCTTGGTGTACCCATGTGACCTTCCATATGATCGATCCCGAGTTTACCTAAAAAAAAGATTTAGGGGTAGGTGAAACTAGATCAGGCAAAACATGAGTCAAGATAAGGACCTTTTGAGCTATTAATTTGGATTTATTCTTCTTGGAGTTTGGTTCCACATCCATCCATCCAACTAGAGGACGTTGCTGCGAAATTGCCATTCTCCATGTGAATGGGGACGGTGCGCGCAATTGGTAAAATTATTTGTTCTTGTCTCACGTTGTCATGATGTTGATCTATAATATAATATAATAAAGGTGTGAGGGACAGCAATTTTTCTTTTGGCTTGAAGTGGATGCCATTTTTACTATGGCATAGCTGGTTACATGACCAACAAATTCGGCCTTTTACTACATGATTAATACAAAGTATCAATACCTTTATGCTCTATCATGCCTTCTCAATTGCCCTTCCTTCCGGCCATGACGTTTAGCTCGCAAAAATATTAACATTTCCTTGGATATTTATATTTCTAGAAATATAATGTTTGAGAATGTAGATACTTGAAAGTATATTAAACTTACATTTGAAAGTGATTTGGGCCGGGAATATGATTGAATTCTCAGCATCATATATATAAAATGAGAAATTATATTTACAGTTTTATGTTGTTTATGCATTGCACATTCTTTTTCATAAGTTGAAAAATATGCAAAATTAAAGGAACTTTAGTTTATAATTTCATTTTTTTTTATATAGAAAAGAAAGTAAAGCACACAAGCTTATAATCTCACATTCTAAAACCCTAAAATAAACTCAAACGCAAAACTTGCAAAAATTTCGTAGTAGAAATGTATTGGAAAAAATGGTTAATAAAAAAAAAAAATGAAATATGCATGCATGTGATCGATGGTCAAACCCACTGTTTGTTGCATCCAAATTGCACACATTACGTGTCGAAACGAAAGCAGCCACTGAGAGCTGAGATGAGAGAGAGAGCGGATGAGAGAGAGAGCATAGATGAGGGAGAGAGAGAGACTCGACGAGAGAGAGAGAGCAGAAGAGAGAGAGATCGAGATGAGAGAGAGTCCGAGATGAGAGAGAGAGAGAGTCCGAGATGAGAGAGAGTCGATGAGGGATGAGAGATTTGATGAGAGAGACCCGACGAGAGAGAGAGAGAGATCGAGATGACAGAGAGTTCGAGATGAAAGAGAGTCGATGAGGGATGAGAGAGATTTGATGAGAGAGAAAGAGGATGAGAGAGAGGGGAAGGTCTGGTGCGTTTTGCACCAAAAAAAATAATCTAAAAGACCAGAAGCAACCACGTAGTGTGTGTAATGTGTACACAGTTACAGTGATTGCTCTGTAGCAATACTCATAAAAAGTGACAACAACATTAATTTATATTTATTTAATTTAACTCCTTTCCAACGAATTAAATTCATTAATTACTTCCGCATCCATCTTATTCTTCAATGCTTTTATTTTCAATGTAGATTAATTACCAGATAATTTCAAAAAAAAAGTGATCCTCCTTGATTGGAAAAGTTTCCTCAGGATTAATGGAGGTGATTGGAGGTAAGCCACGCAACTCCCATATGCATGGTTAGAGGGTCACGAGGCCTCATTTTTTAATTTTGACAAGAAATAATTATTTTAACAAATAAGCAAATTTTGGATTCAATTTCTTATAATTTCATACTTCTCTTGATTTAATTAATATATTTTACATGTCGTCCCACTTACTAAAGAGCAATCCGACCCAGTACATGATGTGATGGAAAATATAAGTGTATAATATAAATAATTAAATTATCTCATTGTCCTGATCGAAGAGTGCTTGTCGTACCTTACGTGGACTTGATAGTGTCTTGCCATGCATGTCGATCGGCGGCCAATTATATATCTCCAATAACATGAGTCAATTAAATTTAAAATAATGGTGGTTTAATTATCTTGTGGTTCACTTTGATCTGCTCATTGTCTTGGTCCAAGAGTCCCTTTACCTTCCGTGGACTAGACTCTTGTCTCAAAAAGTTTTTCAAAAATCATTTAATATTGTTCAATAAATTTTATAGACATATTTTATATATTTATTTCTCTTCTTAAAAATTTAGTTAATAACTTTTGAAGTTTAAATTGAAAGTATTATCACCAGTACTAGAAATATAACTATAAATAATACTGGCCTGCTCCAAGTGGGGTGTATCATGGGTAACCAACTCCAAGTTATAATAATAAATGATTCGACCAAAACATAGAAATATATATATATATATATATATTTATATAGAAATAACTCTTTTGGCGCATGCATGTTTGGTGACCTACCATATATATGATCTTGAGTTTAGCTAAAAGAAGATTTAGGAGTAGGTGAGACTAGATCAGGCACAACATGAGTCAAGATAAGGATCTTTTGAGCTATTAATTTGGATTTATTCTTCTTGGAGTTTGGTTCCACATCCATCCATCCATCCATCCCACTTGAGGACGTTGCTGCGAAATTGCCATTCTCCATGTGAGTGGGGACGTTGAGCGCAATTGGTAAAATTATTTGTTCTAGCTAGCTTGTCTCATGCACGTTGTCATGATGTTGATCTATAATATAATATAATCAATTTTTTATTGTTGATGTCATTTTTCTTTTGGCTAGTGGATGCCATTTTTACTATGGCATAGCTGGTTACATGACTAATAAATTCGGCCTTTTACTACATGTTCAATATCAAGTATCAATACCTTTATGCTCTATCATGCCTTCTCAATTGCCCTCCCTTCCGGCCTTGACGTTTAGTTCGCAAAAATATTAACATTTCCTTCGATATTTATATTTCTAGAAATATAATGTTTGAGAATGTAGATACTTGAAAGTATATTAAACTTACATTTGAAAGTGATTAGGGCCGGGAATATGATTGAATTCTCAATATTTTATATATAAAATGAGAAATTATATTTACAGTCTTATACTGTATATGCATCGTACATTCTTTTTTTTTTTAAAAAATAGATAAATTTAAAATCTATATTAAAAATTATTTTTTAATGATGAATTTTAATTTTTTTTTTCTGATGGAATGCTCGAGATTTGTACACCCTCAAAATTTTATCTAAAATTTTAAAAATTACCACATCCAAAGGGCCAATTTTGTTTAATTATTATATTATATCACTTGTTAGTATTTTTTATCATCACTCCGACATCCTAAATGTTCTTCTGGCACAAACCGCGTGAGAGCATGTTTTCTCTTTTTTGGGTTTTATAGATTCGGTCAAATTCGAAATAAAAAATTTAAAGTCGAGAATAATTTCAGTTTAACGTGCATATAGATTGTGAGTAATTTATATAGATTGTGAGTAATTTATTGATCAGTTATAGACTTACACATGAGATGTTGGGAGGCAAGTTATTTATTTATTTTTTGTATTGAGTTGGGATTGGCTTTGGGAAATTTTTTTAGTGCATTAAAATGTATGCATCACTGGCCTCCATATATGCAGAATTATAGCTAGATGAAAGAAAAATTTTATTTATTATCAATTTTATTATCATTCTCTCAACATCTCATAAATTAATGATTGGCCCACAAGTTAGATATAACAAATAGCCTATAATTATTTAATATCACGTAATAGAATGATAAGAGAATAACGATATAAATGATGGTGGGTAGCATTATTCTTAATGAAATTGCATTGTTTTGCCAAACTTGGAAGCCTACTATATAGATTTGTTTAAAAAAATGAGCAAAAAAAAGCTTAAAGTCTTGTGAGAGAAATCATTACAACAAAATTGATTTTTAAAAATGAAATTCTTTAGGGACGAATTTTTTTTCATCCTTAAAAGTGATTTTTTAACATGAAAACTTTGTCTCAAAACTTTAATTATTAAAAATATGGTTCGAACAACAATTTTTGCGTTTGAATGGTATGTTTAAGGATGAAATAGGTCGTACATGTTATTGAGCATTGAATGATGTCTGAAAAATAAACTTGACAGCAATACATATTAGAGGGCCTTACTTCATATGTTCATCTCCTGTACTCTAGACCATACAACATTAATTTATTGAGCGTTGAATGTTGTTTAATTTGAAAAATTCAATTTGGCAACAATAAATATTATAGGGTCCACTTAATGTGTTTATCTCTCTCACTCTTGATTTTATGCAAGGGGATCTAGGTTTGATGATGCCAACTTGACAAATTCTACGTTGATAGTGCTGAAATATCTTAAGAAGGGGAATCAAAGACAATATGACAAGAAACAATGAAGATTCCTAAGATTTGGACAATATTGCACATGTGTCAGTATTTTAGTCATAACTTTAGTTACAGAGATCAGAATCACACATATGACTACAATTCAAAAAGATATTTTCGGCGCGAAAGTCATGGTCACCACGGTATGCCTGTTCGTCTTTTTTAGAGCTCATAATCATTTTTTCCCTTCAAATCGTCAACTTAAGTTATTTTTTTATTTTTTATGGAAATATTTTTATTTTACTTTTAGAGATGATTTTGAGTTTGACTCGGGTCAAATTTTTGGCAAAATTCTTATTTTATTACACATTTTATCTTTATGCAATAATTGAGATTTTGCCTAATCAAGCAAAATTCTCATAAATTCGGATTTCCTTAGTACATTGAACCTGGCTTGTGGGTTTCAAAACTCAGTTTCAAGTTTTATCAATAAACATTGCTCTCAGAATTTTTTTTTTTTTTTTCTGTTTTGCATTTTTTCTTAGTTTCAATCCTTAGAATTTGTTGATTAACTTGCCTTTATAATAATTTTAATTCAATCCAATGTCAAAACTTGAGTGTTCAGATAGAAACTTTATGAGATCCAAATACCACTTGTTGAATGCAAAATGGGAGAAGCAAGGGCATTTAGGATATATATTTATATACTCAACAGTAATTCCTTCCTTGATAAGGCATCTGTGACCCTGTTCTTAGCCCCTCGCTTATACCCAACAATAAAATCATAGCCTAAGAGCTTGGTAATCGATCGTTGTTGCATGGGGGTACCCACTTTTTGGTTCAGCAAATGTTTGATACTTTGCTGGTCTGTCTTGACTACCAAAGCTCTCCCTAACAAGTAGGATCGCCACTTAAGGATTGTTGACACAAGAGCAAACAATTCATTCTCATAGTTGGACATCGAGAGGGACTTCCCCTTTAGAGCTTGGCTGAAAAATGCAATTGGCTACCCCTTTTGCATTAAGACCGCCCCTATTGCTGTTCTCGACACTTCACACTCAATTGTGAAGGGTAGAGTGAAGTTGGGTAATGCCAAAACCGGAGGTTGTGTAATAGCTTCCTAAGCTTGTAAAAAGCCACCTTAGACTTTCCATCCATTGAAATCTGTCATTTTTAAGCATTCTAGTCAGAGGGGCTGCAATTTCCCCATACACCCGTATAAATCTGCGATAGTGGCCCGTTAATCCCAAGAACCCCCTCAATACTTTTAGGGATTTCGGTAGGGGCACTTCATCATATCCTTTAGCTTGTTGGGATTTGCCTTGACCCTTGTAGTTGAAATCAAATGGCCTAAATAAGCGACCTCCTTGCAACCAAAGTAGAACTTGGATTTTTTTGCAAACAGCTGGTGTTGTTTTAGTGTCTCTAAGGTGACCTTTAGGTGGTTGACATGCTCCATTTCAGATTTGTTGTACATAAGAATGTTGTCAAAGAAAGCAAGTATAAATTTTCTTAAGAAGGGTTGAATTACCTCATTCATAAGATTTTGGAAAGTGGAGGGGGCTTTGGTAAGCCCGATGGGCATCACTAAGAATTCATAGTGTCCCTCATGAGTCCTAAAACCAGTCTTAGGTACGTCACAGGTTTGACCTGAATTTGGTGATAGGTAGACCTTAAATCCAGCTTTGAAAAGATGACGGACCCTTGTAACTTAGCCATTAGTTCCTCTACCACCGAAATAGAAAATTTATCTTTAATGATGACGTTGTTCAGACCCCTGTAATTGACACACAGCCTCCACATCCCATCCATATTCGCCTTTCTCACTAGCACCTGGGAGGAGTACAGACTTTGACTCGGTTTAATTACCCATGTTTTCAATTGTAACACCCCGTATTTTAGTGTATTTTTATTGAATAATTATTTTTATTAATTCAAAAATTTATTCTCTTATTTTAAAATTGTCGAATTTTTAAATGGTTTATTTTATGATCTTTAAATTGTGAAAATTAATTTGATATGTTTTATTAATATTAATTATTGTTATGCATTTAAATTGTTCTTCTTTTTTTAAATTAATTGATTGTTGGATTTAATTATTTTATCTTCATTTTATCATTACGTCTAAATTATTTTATTTGACTTGCCGTTTTAAAATCTTTTTCGTTTGATCATTTTTGTGACCCAAGATATGAGGTCCAGGATTGGACCTCATTTCTTTTCCTCCATTTTTCTTTTTCCTTTTTCTTTTTCCTTCTCTTTTTCTTCCTTCTTCTTTTTCTTTTTCTTTTTCTCTCCTCCCTCTCTCTCCTGCGCGCGACGTCTTCTTCCTCTCCCTGCGTCCGCGTCGTTCTCCACCAGCCTGCCGCCGTGCACCTCCGTCCGGCGACACCGCCTAGCCCATTAGTTTCCCCTCCCTCCGGCGACCACCCCCTTTCAACCTAAGCCTCCCTCGCGCCGCCGTGAGCCCCCATGCGTAACACCAAGCCGCAGCTTTCTCTTCTTTCCAGCGCCGCCGTCGTGCCACCTCTAGCCACCATTTTTTCACCACTTCATCCTCGACCTCCTAGCAACCCAATGCACCCATCCTTAGCCCCAATCTACCACCGGTGAAACTCATCTATCTCCATCTCCATTCTAGGCTTTGTGGTCTTCGACAGCCCTCTACACCACCACCCATGGCCAACCACCACCACCATTGGCTTCACCAACATCCCTAAGCCCTACCCTATCAATTTCGGATCTTGGTTTGTCCCCATTCAAAAGTGGGTTTTTGAGACCATGGCCAAGTGTATTTTACACTATTACGTTGCTGAGCCACCACTTCTTGCACCTCCATAATCCTTCAGAAATTATATTAAAGCGCTGTAAGTATTTTCCCAAAGAACTATCGTGATTTAAATGTATTTTTGCACTAACTCATTTTACTGTGAACTGGTTGGTTATGCCGGATTGAGTCCGAGGAGTAAGGGGGTTGGATGGATTGGAGGATGGAGTTGTTTGTGTGTTTAGTTTGTGTTGTGAGTTGTTGGTTATTGGTTAAGACGTCGTTTCATGTATATGGCATATTTGCACGCATGATCATGTTTGTAAAGGAAACTGGGTTTTCGTGTAATTGCATTCATGTTCATGTGTTTATTGAAAATTGCGTTTTCATGTGTTAAAAAATTTTTGGGTGCGTGTGTATCACGACCCCAAGCCGAGATGGAGTATTATCTCGGTGGAGCTCATCTGGTCACTCGGGAGCGGAATATACTGAGTAACGTCCCCTAGGTTGTCGCTGGGCGACAAAGGGATATGACGGGATGGTCTTGTGCCGACTCTGTGGCCCCTCTACTGGCAGGGGCTAGAGGATGCTTGGCCATGAACGCGCTGGACGCAGAACTCAGTATCGCTCGTTGCGTAAAGAATGCTTGGCCATGAATGCGCTGGGCATCGCTACGAAGCCAGGACGTGCGGATGGTCCCTATGGGAGATCATGGTGCATATGGTAAAACGGATTAATGGGCTATTTTCTGAGAAAATAACGTGTGTTGAATAAAAGGATTTTTATGTGATTCATTTTCTGGGAAAATGATGTTTTATTGATTTGGGTCATTTTCTGGAAAAATGACGGATTATTATTTTTGGGCCAAAATGAGATTTTGGCATGTGTTAGAAATATCCATTTTCGGGAAAAATGATATTTTGGATTTGACGCATATTTTATCATATGCATGTATGTTGGTTGCATTAATATGTTTTTAACTCGTGTTTGTTTGGTTTATACTTACCTGCAGTACCGTTTTATGGTAACACAGATTTTGATGCAGAGGAAGATGAGGGTGAGCCTGAGGATTCGGCTCCGCCCGAGGAGTGATTGGGATCACTCGTATTTGTTCTGGACTTGTATTATATTTATTTTGGGATGACTGTATAATTCTTTTTAATCATTTTATTTATATATTTGTATTAAAAACTTCTGGTACTTAGTTGACTTACTTAAATTATCCGCTACGTTGTGTATTGTACACTGTTGTATGTACACACACTTGGCACTATCGTTGGGATGCGTGACCGTATTGTCATCATCCTGGCTTCTTGATTCCCGTGTTTCCTTACAATGGGATCGGGGGCGCCACATCAATAATTCTTGGACAATCTTCTCAATCACATACTTTTGAAAATAAAGATAACGGTAGGGTCGTATGCAAATGGGCTTGGTCTCAAGTATTAGGTTAATAGCATGGTCATGGGTACGGGGAAGTGGGAGGCCTTTAGGTTCAGAGAGTACCTCATCAAACTGTTGCAACAGATTTTGTATGGTTGGTGGAATTTCATTTCCAGCCTGTTGTTCAGTGGGGTTCTCTCCTTCTAACAGTTGTAGAATTATCCCTTTGTTCTCCAGTTTGTTCAGCTTGTTTAAGGGGCCTTCCTTAATCATTTTGGCTATTGTCAAGCCATGCAATTTAACCTCTTGATCCCCATATGAGAACTGTATGGTAAGCTTCTCAAAGTCCAACAACACATTCCCTAGCCGTCGAAGCCACTTAATACCAAGCACCATGTCACAACCAACCAACACCAACACTTGTAATTCCAAGAAAAAAACAGTTCCTTGGATTACGACCTTCACTCCACTCTCACCTTCACAGTTTCCTTGTCTTTCAATGGTAGGTTGGTTCTTTTGAGTTTGGCAGGGTCTAAGAAGTTATGGGTGGAGCCCGTATCAATTAATAAGGTAACCCATTGAGTGCCAATTATCCCCTCCACTCTGATTGTGGGTTCCAATTATGCATGCAAAGAAATTTCTGGGTTGGTTTGGGTAGTGCACAAGTCTAATGGTGGAATAGGTTCTTCTTTTGTCTCATAAGTTCTTCAAATTGCCCACTACTCTCATTGTCCAGGACTACCCCCTCCAATATGTAAAGCTTGGAGTTTTGACATTTATGGCTTGGTACCCATTTAGAGTCACAATGATAACATAGTCCTTTTTCCCGCCTTTCTTTCGTTTGGGTTTGGTTTATTTTGTGGATGGTTAAGTTTGGTTTGGGATTCAGTTTGGGATTCTCGGTTGGTTGAACGTGTGGATTTTTTAAAATTCCTGGATCTAGTGAATAGGTCAAGTTGGATCTTTGGTGAGGTTTATGTTTTCTTCTTGGATCGTTGCGAAGCTGAAAGCTGAGGTAAGGTTGATGGGATTAAACCTCATCCCTTAAGTTGCTAAAAAACAGCTGAGTTTGTAGGTATCCGACAACCCACATAATCTGTTTGACAAGGTTTCAATCCTTGCTTGGTAATCCTCAACCTAGTCAGTGCTTCCATAGGGTCGTTATAAGCATTTGGACCGAACCTAGTAAGTAATGCCTTAGTAAAGGCATCCCAGTTTTGCATTTGACCACTATCTTCCATATCTTGGAACCAAATTAATGCCCTTCCCTCCATGTGAAAGGAGGCTAATCGTACTCTGTGTTGTGGGATAGTGTTATGAAAAAGAAAAAAATAATTGGCCTTGTAAATCCAACCTGCAGGATCATCTCCATGGAAGAGTGGGAAGTCGAGCCTCACAGTCCTGGGTTGAATCTCACCCATTTGTGTATTTTGCAGGTGCTGCTGCTATTGATGTAGATGGGGCTGCTATTGTTGCAGAAATGGTTGTTGAGGATAGGTTTGTTGCTACTGTTGCAGCTGCAGGTTTCCAGATTCATCTCTTAATGGGGCCCCATCAAAAGATTCGGCCTTAGGGCTACTACTAGGGTTTCTTTTCTGCATTTCCATAGTGAGGATGGCCAGTTCTTGTACTACAGCTTCATTTTGTCTCTTGAGAGTTGCCATCTCGTTGTCCATGTGAGATAACCTAGCATCATTAGACTTTTTTAATTATTGGTATTGGGAATTAGTTACCTTTTTTAGGGCATTGAGCGCGCGCATCTTGTAGCTGATTCAACTTAGTTCCTTCCGCCATTCTTCTTCACATGAACATGTCTCTAATACCACTTTGTAACACTCCTATTTGGATTCACACACAAATAAGTTGACTTCAAGGAGTGCACCTCCAAAAAGGCGAACGAGATAGAGAGAGAAAAGAGGAAATTTAGATTTTTTATTACTTTTCAAATGCCTTACATTTTCCCTCTTGCGTTACATATACTCAGAGAGCTAAAAGAGCCCATGTGCCTGCTACTGGACTCAAATAAAAGAGACTGGACAAAAGACAGTAAATGGATAATAGCCCAGGAACAACGCTGCGGCCCACAACTGACTCCAACTAACTGACCTCTAACTAATTGACATTGGGCCTAGCCCTTACAAATGATCCATCCAACGACTAAGTTCAACACTAAAAACATTTCACTTAACCGAACACTTCACTTCAAACTTCACACACGTGCACCTAGGGCTCTGTAACGCCCCGTTCCCGAGGGTCCGGAGAGTTAACTCATGTCACCTAAAATCAACTCCAATTATGCGTTTAAAATAAACCAGAGTCTCCATAACATATTAAGCTATTTGTTCAACACAAATATCCAAGTTCCTACGTAAGGGCACATCAATGGTGTCTCGTCGTTATACATAACTTTTCCACAAAACTAGAAATATTCATTGCTCAACATACCAAAGTCACATAAAGTATCAATACTACCAAAAAGTCATTCTCCAAAAGTCATTGCACCCTAAGGCACTTAGTCTTCTATGATCCACAAAACTTGCAAATACTCCCTATTCCTGATTCTCAGCTGTAGCATCAAAATTATCTGAAACATATTATGAAGACAGGGGTGAGTTATCAACAACTCAGTAAGCAGAGAACATATACTAGTATGTAAACATGAGCCTTTTCAGAAAGTTCAGTATGCAGAAACAAAGACATTTTATTTTTATATGCAGATCTCATAAAAACATGTTATCAGAAACTCAAATCGACTTTTCAATCTTTTCATACTCAAAATCAACAATTCAATTTCATATTCAAAAAAAACACTTTGGCATAACATAACTGAACATTTTCATATTAACATATCATATCATATACCATGTTTAACCCCCGTGGTAGGGTTGTGCTATCCCCGGTGGCCAAACCAGGCAGTATCATGTGGTGAACTTTCCCTTTTTCAATCTCGGAGCCCCGAGTGTGCACACAGGAAAGAACACGTAAAAAAAAAGACCACTTTGTTTCCAAAGTGGGTGCACTCATATCATATCATGGTGGTACCAACCATATCATGTGAACAGTATCATCATCTCAGAACCATATTCAGAACAGATAAGTATGCCAAAGTTTTATCATATCCATATCATACCAAAATACGTGCGAAACATATTCATATCATTTCTATTTGATCAAAAACAGATCCAAATCATTTTATATCACATGCATAAAAAAATTTCAATGATATCATATTCGCTCCTTTGCATATTTCAGAAACCTGTCAAATATTGCTCATGTCTACACATTTCATGTCAAAAATATTTCTTTTCTCTTTCATACGTATCTCATGAGGGAATGCAAAACATATACTGAGGTTGTTTTCGTTTTTTTTTTTTTTTTTAACAAACCAACCTCAGTTCATTTCTTTTTATGCAAATCTAGCATAGGAACCCCGCTTACCTGGACTTCTTAGCTTTTCGAAAATTTCCTCAACAATGCCGAACAAAATTAATCGTCACCTATAAGATAATCACGTAAATTTCCATAAATTTTCAATCAATCTCGTATTTCGATATTCAAGCCTACAACTTCTAAAATAATCCATTTTTAATTCCTCAAACTCAAACTTCTCATTATTCTCAAAAATACCCACATCACTTTCTAAACACATCAATATCTAACTTCGACTAAACATTTAATTCTAACTTCTTTACGAAAGAGATCTTACTATAATTTATAACACAAAGTAACATAACTATAACAAAATCATTATAATTAGAAACTCATACTTTTGTTTAAATAAAAATAAAACAAAGATATTCTTTTAAAAGGATATTTTAAAAGAATATTTTAAAATATTCCTTTTAAGTGTTCCTTATCAGTCTACTTACAAACCATTCCAATAAAATATTACCCCTTTAAAAATATCCATTTAACAAAATAAATCCACGCGTCTACGCCTAAATAAAACATACTTTACAACCCCTGCAATATACTCATGATTTCAAATATGAAGTATATAACATAATTTACGTTAACATAATTTACGTATACATCCGCATATATATATATATATATATTTACACCAGAAAAGTAATTTACGTTTACATCCGCATATATATATTTACACTAGAAAAGTAATTTACGTTTACATCCGAATATATATATTTACACTAGAAAAGTAATTTATGTATACATCTACATATATATATTTACACAGAAAAGAAAACAAACTTCACACAGTGCGGCTGCAGCACTTACGGAGAGGTGGGGGAGCACGACGGCGTGGAGCTGAGGCTGGCTACGGCGGACGAGGGTGGCGCCTGATCACTAGCTGCGAGGGCAAGAGAAAGAAAAAAGAGAAAGACACACGGTGAGAGGACGAGGGAGAGGACGAAAGGCAAGGACCACCATTGGAAGTGGTGCGAGCTCACCGTGGGATGAGGCAGTGTGCGGCAGACCGGGGTGAAGGAATGTCCTCGCCGGCGGTTTCTGTGGGGGCACGGCACGGTGTAGCTTCCGATGGAGCGTGACTGCAGCGGCTTGGATGGTGGCTGAAATGCTCTGTTTTTGATATCTAAAACAGGGGAAACCGAAATCTGCAATGGAGGTTACGGCACGTTGGGCAGCAGCTTCGGTGGCTGGGCAGTGGACACGGTGGTGATTTTCAGAGTGGCTGAAGAACATGAAGAGATAGTTGCGGCACTGAAGTTAGGTCAAGGATGCTCAACACCTATATATATATGCTATAAGAAGTAAGGAAATAAAACCTAGAGGAAAAGTGAGGAACGGACCTGCATGGAAATGGGAATGAGAACGTGAGCTTAAACGTCGTAAGGCGTGACCCCGTGCGACAGTTTATGGAGCCATAAACCACGTGCATGAGTGTTAGTGGCTGGGTCTCACAGGCTCGATCTCATCTTCTTCCTCACAGCCTCCTTTCGTCGTCTGTGCCTCCTGTCTAGGGTTCCAGCTATGCCGTGTTACAGAAATTGTATATCTTGCATGCCCAGATGTTTATATATATATATATATATAAGAGAAGTTTGATTCCAATGGAACTAATAAAGAAAGAAAATTCAGTATTCTTTTGCAGTCCATAAGATCTTTGAGAAAACGAGGAGGGTTCAATTCATGTAATTTGCAAGATAGTGCTTGATGGGCCCGCATATCAATCTTATGTAGTTTTTTAGGATCAAGTATAAAGACAGTATCTGGGTTTTGGTGATCCTTTGGACGAATATATATCTTTCGGCTCCTAAGTTTTTCGATTATATTATTTCACTCCTCTTGTTATATTATAATTTTATCTCATATTTCAACCAGATTTCAATCAAATATTTCGAAATCTGGTGGCAGCCATTGCTGTGAAAACAGCAAATTGTAGATCTATCTCTGAGTCATGTGTACCTAATTTCTAATGCCACTAAGAGCGCCTTCTTCGGATATCGGAAAAATAAAGTACACTATTTAATTACGCAAGTTGGCATGAAAATCTCTACAATTTTATTTATTTTTTAATACAAAATCTCTACAATTAGTGAACCCCAATTTCCTTTATTTTTTTCTTTCATGCTGTGCCCATAGTACTTAGCCTTAGGATGTGAAACTTTGCATACCGCTATCAATTTGATTTGTGGTTTCACGAAGCCACGTAACTCGTAAGGCTCTAGGCTAGGCATGCATATTGATGGTTTTATTCTTCTTAAATTATATGCTAAACTAATCGACAAGATATGTATCGATCATGCGCTACTAATTAATGGCATACTTTTTAATGTCAAGTTGGTCAACGATTAATCCTAGAAACCACAAGTTCATTGAATATTTTCATGTTTCCTCGTAGACCCTTTCAATATCCGTTGTATTAATAATTATCCGTTGTATTAATAATTATCGAGGAAAATTGTTGTACGTACGTAGCTTCAAACGTTACGTACGCACGCCTGATCTTCAAATATATATATATATATATATAGACAAACTATCAAATCCGGTCGATTAGTAATCATGAACATGAGTAAGTCCTTTTTAAGATTAGGTTCGTATAAACAAACATACACAGCATAATAAAGATCATCTACATCTCAAGATACAATTATTTTAAAAAGGCAAAATAATAATAATAATAATAATAATAACAATAACGAAGGAAACGAATCTATTCCAGCATGCTAGATGATCAGTACCAGGGCCAGTGAAGTCCATTCCAACCAGGTGGATATTCGACATAAGCCCCTTGACAAAATCCCATCCGAGGTTGGTAACAATAAGGTGGTACTTTGCATACACAAGCTGGAGGTGGATTTTTGTTTTCATCTTCTTTTTTCTTCTCGGGCGCTTTCTGCACTACCTTTTCCACGGTTATTAAGCTAGTTTGGCCAACCTTCTTCCTCAAATATTCTATCAAGCAAGCTGCATCAACGTCATCTCCAACCACCACCAGTAGATTTGGGTTTTGCCCATCTAATGCCACTGAGGTAACCCCTATAAATATGTTATATATATCACAAGATTGAAACTTTATAACAAAGACAAAAAGAATCAGAATGCTAACCAAGCAATTGGAAGATCAACTTTATTTAACGAACAATATTCGAGTTTGAGGCATACCATCTGCTGTAGCAGCAAGGGCCAAGGCTTTGGAACGACGTTCCTTGCATACCTCAATGACGATCTTTTGCTGCACATGATTTGAGCATAGAAGACGTAGATATAGTCATGCATGTTGGCATACCATACATAGAAGAACTGACCAACAGATCAAGATGGCTTACCTTCATGATACTCGGAAATGTTTGTCGACAATAGCTGGGTTTTTCAGGAGTTGGCGGCCTGGGGATCATACAAAGTTCTTGGTTTTACAAGAAGCGGACGATCGAAGAATATAAGAACCTCGATCGAGGTAGCACTTCTTTTTATAGTCATGAGCAGTTCTTAGTTCTTACCCACTGGTCTTCCACATGCATGCTACTAATCCAGCCTTGATTTGATAATTAGGCTGGAGATCCACTTTCTACGGATTCAAATTAGACTGCCATATATATAACAAGTATATATCCACGAAGTGTTCTGCAATATCAGTATCATGATCACATGTTTAGACTAGTTAATTAATTATTACTGGCTGAAATAACTGATGATCATGGGTTCTGATGATCAACAAGCAAAAATCTTGTTTTGCGATATATGTTTCCATATCTCCAAACATTTTCTTTCATTGTCCATTGTTTGTCGATGTAAAATAAATGTTTTTGCCAAAAACTTTTCAATAAATTATTTTACAAGAAAAAAATGTTTTTCCTGTGTTTGGCTAGCTGTCATTGAAAAATATTTTCTTGAAAATATTTACTATTATTTGCTGTGTATAATCCTTCGGTATTTATAAATAGAATCAAATATTTAAAAATTTTGATTCGATTTAATATTCAAATACTACATTATAATATATATATATATATTATGTACATAATATATATGCTGTCTTATAACTTTATGTACAAATCTTTACAAACTTACAAACATAATTTTCAAGACCGAAAGTCTTATTTAAGAATAGATATGTTTCTACGTACTATTTTCGTTGACTTTCAAGTCTTGTTAAGAATAGATCTGTTTATAATATTAAATTACTCCTACATGCAGAAACGGTAACGCTTTGTGTATTTGGAAGATCGATGACCGTCCTAGCTAGCTAGCTAGCTAGAAGAAACTAATTAAATAAAAATATTCTAAATTTGTTTTCCTTGTAATTATTTCCTTCTGCTGCCCGTATGTAATGCAATGATTAATTTATTTGAAGTCTATAGAAGCTTTGAAAAATCAATGGAGATTTGTATTTTTTTAATCAAAGATATATGTATTAAACTTAGACTAATTAATCGCTTTTCCCAAAAAGATGTATTAAATATTTGCCACATGAGTTTTCAGATCTAATGATCATAGTTTTAAGTGGTGATGCAAATTATCAAAACCCGGACGCAGTTTAATTAAGATGTTAAAAAAACATTATGATAGGTCGAAGGACATAAAATTTGAGTTGGTATAAATAATTAATATCTTTATCCCCTAGTCCAACACATCAGCTTTTTATTGGAGGTTACAATAAGCTAGCCTACCCCCACCAGATTAAAACTCTTAAAATTTAAAAGAAAAAGCATAGAACAGTGATGGGTGGCTGGCAGCCACCTCCAGCGCTGGATATATGCACCAGATCTGCACCTCGCTAGGAGGCATCGAAACTGCCAAATTCAGCTCTTTCGTGGTGGCCGGTGCTGGATTATGCCTGAATCGTCTAGATTTGTCTGGAACCGACGCTGCTAGACCTGACTAAAATTAGGCCTCATCTGATCGGTTCCGGACATGAAATTCGGCTGGTTTGATTAACAAAACTATTTTCGAATTCGGTGTTGCATGATTTGTAGCCGCCTCTCAGGGTGGCAGCTAGAGCGGTGATCGGAGCCAATCTTGGAATTAATTAGGGTTTCTAGTATTTTTGGGTGCATACTTCCTATTTTAGCATTTTAGTTAGTAATAATCTTGTACTATAGTCTTATTTGTATTAATAACTGTAGAACTTCTAGGTGACTGCGCGCACGTGATTGAAGGGTAACCAGCTCTCGACTAAAGGTTCTGATCCCTTTCTTAATATATACGTACTATAATTGTGGTTCAGCTTTTGGTTTTCTTTAGTCCAATGGTTTGATATTAATGAAATCAACAAACCGTAAGGTACCTCAAGTTGTTTTATATATCCAAGTCTTTCATTCACATGGTTTCTCTTTAAATCAATGTATATAGGTCTTCTTTGGATATATATCATGCATATATATATATATATATATATATATTATATATATATGTGTGTGTGTGTGTATGAAAACTTCTTGAGATTTATGTAATCTTGAGAGATTCAACTCAGAAAATAATTTTTTTTTTTTTTTTGGGGGGGGGGGGGGGGGGGGGGGGGTGGTTGGGGAAGGACTTGAAAATGATTGGGGAATTCTATAGTGAAGAGTGTAACGTCTAAGGTAAGTTATTTTATAGTATGGATAGAGTTTTCTTCCAATTGCGGAATCCTCGGTTTGAGGAAGTTTCCTACAGCTTGGCTATAATTAAATTTGTCATATGTCCCTTAAACATATGAGAAACAATTTTTTTAATGAAGAAACACGTGAAGAGTTTTAAATTAACATGTCGTTATTACATGTGCAATATATAGATATATACTTGTCATTTTAATAGACACTACAAGGTTCAACAATTTTGCCAGCGATTATGTATCGCTGGATATACACAACAAATCGCTGGCATATATATATCCCAGCGATTTTTATATCGCTGGCAAGTCGCCGGTATTAACGCCCCACTTTAGATCAACTGCAACGAAAACCAAAACTCGCTGCCATATATTAATCTCCCGGTGAAATTTTTTTCGCTGCTAATTACAAAATAATCGCCGCTTATTCAATATAGGCCTCTGTCATTAATCGCTGCGATAGATTATTAGCAGCGTTTACTATTCGCCGCTAAAACTGATTTTCTCGCTGCCAAATATATTTGCCAGCCACTACACAAAATCGCCGCAATGAGAAAATCGCCGTATATTACCCTATAGCAGCGATTAATTATCGCTGGTGTAGGGAATAAGCGGCGATTTTTTATATTTACAATATTATTCTGACTATTTCGCAGCGATATAATATTCGCTGCTATATACTATTATACGGCGAATTTTCACTCGCTGCGAATTGGTTTTCATATCGCTAATATATGGCGACGATTTATCTTCTCGCCGCCATATATTTAGAGGCAGCGAGTTTCCAAGATCGCTGGCAAATTAAGTCTGGTATATAAATTTATTTGCGGCGAATATTTAGTCGCCGGTATTGATATTTAGTAGCGATTTGTACATCGCTGCGTTAGGAGATTTAAGTGTCAGTTTATAGCGGCGAGTAAAAATTCGCCGCTATATGCTCTTAATTCGCCGCTAAACCTGCATTCCGATTTTAAATTTCCTGGGTTTCATTTTCTTTCTAAGCCTGGTTTTTAGTTGTTCCGAAATGCACCATTCATAATCCAAACTCATTCATTCAAGTTGCTAATCAATATAACATGCAAAATAAATACATAAAGTTCCATCCAAGCCCATCAACAAAATCCAAACTCATATGTATTACAATGGGGTGGTGTATTAATGTATTCTCATATACAAACTGAGCTTTTATCCTTAATAATAAATAAGCATCACAATCATCCAAAGGATTAGTACCAAATCATTGGTTGCAGGAAGAATTACACTTGATCAATCAGGCCGTTACATGGGCACCAGACACAGCACAACAGAAGACATTAGGAAACCTGGCCAAGGTCATAGCTGAAAGATATCCACCATAACTCCACCCATACAACCCAATATGGCCAACTTTAGCAAGCCCTCGTTTAAATGTGGGGTGCAGCTCCAGTCAGCTGATCATCAGCATCAATCTGGCCAGCCTTGTATTTTAAAGAGCATTCATTAAGCCCACGTCGAGCAGTTCCTCTATTGTCCATCTGTACAAATGGTAAGAATATATAAAAAATCATGAGCATTACGCCTATCAATTTTCCAAAATAAGTAGTATGATGTTGGATAAGACCTGCACGAGAAGCAGGTAGAAGATAGCTTTTATCAATATGTTCGACAAAATGAGTGGAGTATCCACTATCCACTCCAGACTTATGTTTGACACCTCAAACATGTTTGACACCTCAAAACATGTGAAGGAAAAGATACATGTGCAGACACCTACTTAAGCCTAAAAGTTCAAGTATATAGAAGGGAGCTGATCATGTATCAACCCTTTTACTTTAAAATTGTGCAACTCAACACTCACATATGTACCATAACAAGGTCAATAGACCTGGAAAGAAAAACAACTTAAACCAGAAAATCTATGGAAAATCTAGCTAATACTAGCGCTCTTTATTATATGATAGATAAAGCCGAAGGAAACTTTTAGAACTGAGCATTACAACAAAAATCTTAAAATTGACTGAAAAAACTAAAATCAAATATCAATCAACAAAAGCTAAATTCATCACGTCGATTCAACATTTGCAGTAGTTTTCCAGCCCAACTTTCTGCATCCGATGCTAAGCATGCAGAACACAATAATATATCACTACAAGAAAGGAAGTAGAACCCAACATACCTCATCAAATTCCATCTGAAAGAACAATCGTGCCCTGCTGCAGCAATGCCTCCAATCTTTCTAATTAAATTAAAAGTCCAGCTCCGTTGCTGTTGCTAAATAAAGAGCGGTAGTATACTTCGTAGGCTCAACTGATCCATTCCCTACGACCTCCTCACATTTTCTTCCAAAATAGTTGGATGTTTGGGAAGCAGAAGGGAGAAAATCATCATCAGACAATAAAAGCTCCATTACTTGTTGTGTATAGAAACCAAAGTACATATTAATACCTGCATGGTGTTCAGCTCTAGCAACCATCCCCTTTGAAGCTTTTGACATAACAAGGAAAGCCACTGCTACACATGACAACTGAAGTTTAATGAGAAACTAGATGATAATTTGTCAAGGAAGAGGCCCAATGGCACCCCCTTCCTCTTAAAAATGAAAAATAGTAGAATATGCATTAATGTGAGAAATATTAAAGGGAAATTGCAACGCCTTACAATAGCCGTCACAGTAACACTCCTACTTAGCAAACCATAACAAATTGTACATAAAATTATAGATTACCATGATTGCTATTCCAATCAATTTTATTATAATCCAATAATTCTCTATACACCCAAACCATAGCATCAATACACCACAATATGGTCCAACCCTCAAAGCCTTTTAATAAGCTGTACAGATTCCATTATGTTATTACACAAATGGTCAGCTCAATGAGAGAGAGACAAGGAGAGAGAGAGAGAGATCAGTGCAAAAGTAGTCATATTTACTAGAATTTCCAAAGCGACAAAGCTAGTTAAGAACCAAATGATTAACTGTAGAGGATCAATGTCATTTTACACGGGAAAAAAATAAAACACAAGTTGTAAGTAAACTTTTACAGAGCAGGGAAAAGGTGTCGGAACTTACTCTCTCTCTAGCCTTAAGCTTCTCTTCCAACACAAGTAATTCCAAGATCCTTCATCTCAAGGAAGCTTCTCAGAATGTCAGCCTTCTGTGTATCACATCTTACAAAAAAAAAAAAACCACTTATGTATAAAACCATCAATGAATTATTCATCGGGTTTGGGAAACAAAGTTGCTAGAAATATATTTAACACTTCACTTGTACAAGTACATTTTATGGTGGATAACTCCAAATGATACTAACCTCATTTGCAGACCATGAGAGATCCAAGAGATCCTCGGTGTAGACATAGATCCAAGATTTATATAAATATATATAATACTATATATATATTTATATCATATAGCCCAGTGTCGTATAGAGTAAGTACAAAAACCACCCAAATGGAAAACACGTCGACACCCTTGACTCCTCATGCCTCCCCGGTGTCACAAAAAACCACCCAAAAAATGTGCCCTTTTATGAGAAGCCCCTTATGGGCCGGGGGAATCGTTACACTGAGTCTGTCGAACTGACTCAGTGAACGATGGGAAAGCCCTAAAGAAAGACTGCATCACTTTGTCATTTTCTATCTGATGCTCCCTCAGCTCCTGCATCTCTGTCCTCATTTCATCCAGCTGACTCTTGTAAGCTTCAGCATCCTTCTTATATTGCTCAGCATCCTTCTTATATTGTTCAGCATCTTTCTTGTGCTTTTCAGCCTCAGACATGTATTGTTGCATTTGAACTTTGTCACGTTGTCTACTTGACTCGGGGATGACCATTTCCCCAAGTCCCCGTGCATATCCAGGTCGATGGCCAAGAACCTCCCTACAGACAGTCGCTGCTGCCTCATCACTACGTTGCTCTGGTCCTAGGCCATCCAACCTACCTTGCATCTCCTTCTGCACATTGAGAAAGCAACGATTATTAGCAAATAATCAGCTAGTGCTATATTAATGATTTTACTACCATATAGAAAGAAACATAGATCCCAACGGCTGTTTCTGCACTACTCACATAAGTACTTTCTATAGCATCTGTGACAAATGCATTCTTTTTCTTCGACCAACGCGTCTCTTTGTAGAAGTCGACCAAATTCTCATTCTCATTGCGCTGTCATGTGTATGAACCATTTGACATTTGAACAACAAAAGCTATGAGTAACCACCTTTAGTGATAGTAAAGTAATATTGTCACTAAAATCTCCAAGTAAAGTGCAATTTCACTATTCTATTGAAATGAAAAGACTGTTTTCCCTTAGACATACCTTTTGCTCAAGTAATCGGACGAATGATTTACGTCCTGATGTGTGATTAATGGCCTGCTTGTTTCGGTTCTCCCGATTTTGAGCTGAAATTTTCTGTCATACACAATAGGGAACAATTACTTATAATAGACAAACAGATTTTCCACCACAATATTTAGACATATTAAATATATACATATTATATGGTTGTATGTAAGAAAGACTATCTGTACCTTGAAGGCATCGCTGCCCCACCTTTCACACAACTTCACCCATACAATGGGGTCCACCAGACTAGTTCCATTAGCCAATGCTTCTGCGTGGCTTCCATAGGATTCATAAATCTTGTGCAAGTCATGGTGGAAGGAGTTGAAGCGCTTACGTAAGGCCTTTGTCACCGTCAATCGGTGGTTTTCGCGATCCCAGTCCAACACAAAGTCACTCTACATAAGGCAGCATGCAAACAATCAATGTGTCATCTGGTTATTTAGGCGATGATTATACTACATAAACAACACCCCAAACAAGGACAATTAAATTTTTTACTTACCCGAACACGGTCAATGAGCTCCTCTTTAATCGCTGGTGGGACATCCGACCAACGCTTGTAACTCATGTCACAGTATTGTTTCACAATCCACGATACTCGTGTTGTGAACATAGAAGCGTGTTCACAACATGGGGCTGTCTCACCATCGTTTATCTTCAACTGCACTTTCCCGTTCTTCCTTAGCTTGTCAAAGAAAATGCATCTAGATGGCCCACGAGTTCGTCTCCTCTGTTCTTGCGTTCCTTCGGTCTCCATTGGGGCATCTGCAGCTGTATTTTAAGGTACAATATATTAGTATTTTAAAGTGTAATGTGGAATATTCAGACTTAATAACACATACAAACATCCAAATGCTTTCAAAATTAAAGTATTGGAAAAATGTGCACCAGTTTGTTCTCCAGTAGGTGATTGTTCCCCAGCAGTATTTGGTTGGGGTTCTTGAATATATTGTACCGCGTGAGTTGGCATAACGCATGGTGGGGGACTTGGGGCCTGTGTTGAGTCATCCGAGGAGGATTGATTACACTCCTCCGTGCTATGATATGAAGATAATTTCGCACCGCGTGGTCGACAATGACGACCTGAGTATGGGATATAACGCCTTCCACCTCGAAGACCTCGAAGTCTGCCTCCACCTCTTGAACTGGGTCCCGGCTGATTACCTGCACGAGTACAAGTTATTAACATAGTGGGATAAAATTGATGCCCTAATTGATACAAAATAATCTCAATATGCACAGACAGGTTCGTAAACAAGCAAATTTATCTACCATTTTCAGTTACTTTTAGGTAGACTAACCCTTACACTATGAGACTTTAAATAGATAAACGAATAACTGAGAGTCGGCCGTATATATACCTTGATACGGCATAGTGCATCCCAGTTCACACAGCCTCCCAATATTGAACGTAACCTGAAGCAAATTAAATCACATGTTAGATACTATTTAATTTAGGTATAGATGTTGTAAAACTTGAATACTACTCTCAAGATTGTTTGCTACTTGCATAATAAGAAAATATGAGTTTGCATAATAAGTAGTTCGAGCCAGGTAAAATGATTTTCTTCATGGTAGTAAGAAAATAAATCAAAACATATATTTCACCCAAACACATATTGAACTATCTATATACACATACCAATTTCAAAGTCAATCTCATATTGTCAGATGTCTATATACCCATGAAAATTTCGAACAAGAATTCTAATATCTTAACCTTAAATGAACGAAGTTCCTGGGTTATATTTATAGGTCGCCAGACTCATCAGATGTTGTGTGCCCATCCTCATCTGAATGTTCCCCCTCATTTGTTGATAGGTCCTCTTCATCTGAATATTCCCCCTCACTGGCCGCATTTCCAGACTCAGAAGTGATCATGTCATCATTAATAAAGCCTGTTGAATCTATGCATTGACCAACCGGATCCATGATTGCTCTTGCATCTACATGGCTAGGTAGTATATCAGGCCTATTCAGTTGAGTTGCCACTTGATCTGTGTTATCACACTGCACTGGTTCATAATAATATGATGGCTCATCTTCTTGATCGGCATCAGGAGTACTTGATTCCCCATCAAGTACTTCAAGAACTCTCGGCCGTGGCGGAATGTTGTATACATTCCTATTTGCATAGTTCTGCACAACACCCCAATTCCCTTTCGCCCTTAAATCTCTTATGTAGAAACATTGATCAGCCTGACTCGCCAACACGAATGGTTCATCCTTATACCAAGTCCTGTTCATGTTGACACTAATCATATGGTCATCCACCCGCACCCCTCGTTTTCGATCACCAACATCAAACCAATCGCATTCAAACAGGTACACCCGACGCCACTCCATGTAGCGTAACTCTACAATATTATTAATAACTCCATAGAAGTCCAAATTATTTGTGGCCTCATCACCAGTTACCACCACTCCAGAATTTTGTGTACGACGGCGAAATTCACGCTGTTTCGTATGAAACCTTTTTCCATGTATTATGCAAGCAGCATATGTTGCAACCCAACGGTCAGGCCCGCAAGCTAACGCGTACAGATCAGCGGACACATCAAGTGTATACGAGGTACGATGTTCCTGGATCTATATATTTAAAAAAGTAAATTTCATAACGTTTATTTTCGATTAGATCCAAATCATATAAAATGAAAGCTATAGCAGCACATCTTAGATAGGAATGGATAAGAACTTACACGTTGCTTAAACCAAGTTGGGAACTCAGTTTGGTGCGTGCGCTCGATGCAATCTGGGTGTTGAACCTTACATTTCTCGTAGTGTTCCCTGCATTTGGTGCATCGAGGCGAAGCAACATATTGAAGTTAGATGGTATTGGGTTCATCCCAAATTGTATAGAATGAAAGATGATTTTTAAGTAGACTCGTTAATGCTTACTCTATATAAGGTCCAATCTCCGCACAATTATTGAGCACGTACCAGATGGCTGCCCTAAATAGTTTATCCTCTAATTGCACGTTCGAAGGCATACCCAAGGGACGAACTTTCTGGTTGAAAATTTTGAACCCATCTAACGTTTCCTCTTCGTCAGCATCAATGTTGCGTTCCGGTCGACTAAACCTCGTCTCAATATCTTTGAGATACATGGAGCAGAATGTCAAGCATTCGGTGTGAATGTAAGCCTCGGCTATTGAACCTTCTGGGCGGGCTTTATTCTTAACATACCGCTTGAATTTGCCGAGATACCTCTCAAATGGGTACATCCACCTATATTGTACTGGACCCCCAAGTCTGGCCTCACGGGGTAAATGGACAGCTAGGTGGACCATAACATCGAAAAAGGAAGGAAGGAATATCATCTCCAGTTTGCATAGAATGGTGACAACATCAGTTTGGAGTTGGGCCAGGCGGTTGACATCGAGTGTTCGAGCGCACAACTCTTTGAAGAAAGTACCAAGTTCAGTCAAAGCCAAGCCAATGTCACTTCTTAAATACCCCCCAGCAGCAATAGGGAGTAGTCTTTGAAGGAAAACGTGACAGTCATGGCTTTTCAACCCTGAGATTTTGCAGTCACGTCGAGATACACAGTTCGAGATATTGGAAGCGAACCCATCTGGAAATTTGATATCAAACAACCACTCACAAAATTTATTCCTTTGCTCGACGTTTAATGTGTACTGTGCATGTGGCATTGTTACACGATCACCATGCCATATCAAGTGTAATTCTTTTCTATAGCCCAAAAGCTCTAAGTCACGCCTTGAATTGATGTTATCCTTACTTTTCCCTGGACTGTTCATTAAAGTGAATAAGATGTTGTCGGCAATATTCTTCTCAATATGCATAACATCTAAATTATGCCGAAGTCGAAGTGTTGACCAATAAGGTAACACGAAGAATATGCTACACTTTGTCCAGTTCAGCTCTTCAGCAGTGAGTTTTTTCTTCCTATGAGATTTGCCAAACTGAACATCCCCAATCATCTGCAATTGATTTTGAATCTCTTCAGGACCAAATTCCCTTGGTGGCATGCGATGATCTTCTCTACTGTTGAACAACCATTTCTTCCTTCTCCATATGTGATCTGGGGGTAAGAAACGACGATGTCCCATGTAACAATGTTTTCGGCCATATTTCAACCAATTAGAGTCTGTGTCTGCATTGCAAGATGGACAAGCCAATTTTCCCTTTGTTGACCAGCCAGACAGATTCCCGTAGGCAGGAAAATCGTTGATTGTCCACAATAAGGCAGCATGCAACATAAACGTCTCCTTAGTTGAGGCATCATATGTAGGTACCCCATCTACCCAAAATTCAAGCAGTTCATCGATCAACGGCTGCAAGTATACATCAATCTCATTCCCTGGTGACCTTGGGCCAGGAATAATCAGAGATGTTATGAAGAATTGGTCTTTCATGCATGACCACGGCGGCAAGTTATAGGGGACAAGGATCACTGGCCAAATGCTATGAGGTTTAGCCAAGTTGTTGAATGGAGTGAAGCCATCACTTGCCAGACCGAGCCTAACATTGCGAGGATCTAAAGCGAACCAGTCATGATCTTCATCAAATTTCTTCCAGCACTCAGAGTCGGCCGGATGTCTCATACAACTATCTTCTTTCGTCTGTTGCTCTTTGTGCCATCGCATATCACCTGCTATCTTTGCAGACATGAAGAGACGCTGCAATCTCAGTTTCAAAGGAAAGTGACGCAACACTTTTTGAGGTACCGCGCGCTGTCCGTGTGTATTTGGTATCCACCTCGAAGCCTTACATACAGGGCATTCATTAAGAGCTGCATTTTCCTTCCAAAATAAGATGCAGTCGTTGGGGCACGCATGGATTTTGTGGTATTTGAAGCCCAAACCGCGCTCCAACGACCTTGACTCCTCATATGATTGTGGCAATAGGGCATCAGGAAAGGCAGACCTCAACAAATCAAGTAGAATGTCAAATGACTTAATTGACCACCCACCGATTGATTTGATGTGTAACAACTTGACCACGAATGACAGTTTTGAAAATTTTGTACACCCATCAAATAACGGACGTCGGGCATCCTCTAGTAGTTGCTGGAAAGATAATGAATCTACCGTCTCTCGTGGCCTGTTTGCCGCAGGAGTGCTATCTTGGGGCGCATCATCGAAGGTGCCTGCCCGGATGTCATCCAACATATCCTGCATGTCATTTATGTAATCGTCTTCTTGGTTGATATCATCATCAATATCTTCATCACTCATGTTCCATGTTGTATCCTCCTCCCCATGAAATATCCACTGCGTGTAATTTGGGTTGATCCCTTTCATAAACAAATGAGTTTCCACCTCAAATATAGGCAGCCACAGATTGTTAAGGCATGCACGACATGGACACCGGATGCGATCCCTTCCACTTGCATGGTTTCGTGCTTGTGCCAGGAAATATTTAACGCCTTCGGCGTATGCAGGTGATACGAGCCTATCGGGGTCATTCATCCAACTTTTGTCCATCTGAAGCACGATATGGGAGGGGAAGAATAAAATAATTGAGGATGACATATCAAATAGAATGAGATGAACTACACAAAAAAGCTTGAAGATGTATTCAATATATTAATATTTCATGAATAACATGAGGGGCCAAGGTCTTATAAGTCGGTGACAAAGTTAGGGAATCACATCCAAATGATTATTAATTGGATCACCCTACGTACCAAGAGAGAGGGGAGAGAGAACTCTTTGGGTCCCAAGTATATAGTGGTTCGGATGGTGGCTGTTACATGGTTCAGAATCTAGTGGCTTAGCGTAACTCTATATATATGTTAGTGAAAATGGGACAAATACCAGTCCAAACTGACAAGGTTTTCATCCAAAAATCAGTCTATTAAGTAATATCTAAACAGAATATGGGTAGAACCAAATATATATATATATATATTAATTCATGAATTTAATATTTGTTTTTCATTAGTACTAATTAATTAGGAGGATGATCTCCTCATCATTTAGATATTTAATTGGTGAATTTTTTAATTAATCACTCACATGTGTATCACACAAGTACTCATCGTGTGAAGTTAGATGGAGTAGAATATTAACGTGAAAACATAATCCATATATTCAATAGTGATTATATTTCATGCATTTCGATCATTTAATCCATATATACACACACCATATATGTTGCAAGATAATCCCCAATATTATCCCTTAGTATATCATGAATCTCAAAAGCAATTTGCGATAAGTGAGAGAAAAACAGAAAATAAATTAACTCGAAATGATATGAATGTAATTCGGGGGAAAATATTGAATTATGAGCTTTCTACAGAAAGAAATGAGAGGGCTGTGGACTAACAATCATCATGCATGTAAGAGATCATGCATAAACAATGGGGCTAACATGAAAAACAAACAGTAATAATAAGAAAAAAAATACTCCAATAGCATGATCATATTGGAAGTGCACTTAATTGCTCAATTAATATTTCAGAATGGACTTGGCTAATATTTAGGGAGTACTATATAATTGATACATATACCCAAATGGAAGATAAAATCTATTGTGGTGATATTTTTCTCCAAAAAAGAAGTCATTGTAAGCAAGTTATCAAACTCTCGAGAAGATAATGTATTGCGGAAGAACAGAGAGAAGTGTCGGGGGAAAGAAATCGGGGGGAAAAACAAAATATTTTTAGGGGAATGGCGCCACTTACTATATTACGGCGAAATCGAGCGTTGCAACATGTTTTTTCTTTTACCGGCGAAATAAATCGCTGCTAAAAAGACTATTTTCGCTGCAACTCGATAAGTAACTTGATGAATCGGTTTTCTCAACGGAATTAAGCGGCGATTAAAAAATCGCTGCAAAAACTAGTCTAATGCGGCGTTCTGTTTTGCAACACTAGAAAAATCGCCGGAAAAACCCTTTTTTCTTGTAGTGGATATTATATAAATTCTTAAACGAGGGTGTGGCCGGCTGATTAATATTCCTAGCCATTTCCTCCCTTTGAATGTTGACCAGATCATAAGGCTAGCAGCTAGCTGTGAGATATATATATATATATATTAAATTAAGCATGATCTGTGGGCCGTCTCACAAAATAAAATGTAATGAGAAGGATTGGAAGCAAGAAGGAAATGAGGACACTAAGCATCAAAGCTGGAACACACAAAGCAACACATGCAGTAGCAAAAGCAAACATGAAGTACACTGCAACACTCAAGAAATACATGCAGCAGCAAAAGCAAATAAAACATACGGCAGCACACAAGAAGCAGAAGGCAGCAGCAAAAAGGAAGAAAGCTTTGGGTCTGAAAAGATTTGTGAAAAGCATGACTACACACATGAAGTGTCAAGAACATGATATAAAGCACTGTCTAAACCATGCTGCCCATAAAAGTTACAGATTATTTCTTGTGATTGTATAGAAGATTTAAAGTTAGTTTTTAGATCTTTTTCTTCCAGATTTTGTAATGAATCAGTAGATTATGTGTAATTAAAACCAAATCAATGAGAATGAGTTTTTTCTCTACACTGCCTATGCATTTCGAGTTTCTCTTCATGTTTTAACAGGCCGGGTGCCGGCCTTCAGAGCATCAAATTTTTTTATCATGATCATAACCCATGCACTGTCCATTGGGAAAAATATTTTCATGGTCTTGTAGATAATCTTAATCATAAATCACAAAATATATCTTTTTTTTTTTCCTATAATATTACTTAAGCATGACCCTACAAGATAGAATCACTAGTATTCACTTGTAAAGAGAGAGACAAATTAATTACAATCACTATGGATTTGAGAGCGTTTTTGTTGAATAATGCAGCGTGCAAGCTGTAACAGCTTGTTGAATAATTCTTGCAAAATCTCGAAGAGCCTTTTTGTTTTTCTATGGCAACTAATTTTTAAGAATTACACATGAAGTTCTACTGTTGAGTTTTGAGTGTTACTGCAATATCACTAGCTAGTTGCTACATGAAGTTCTACCTAGAACACTAATTCATCACAACCCGAATCTGGTTGAAAGGATTGAAGCTAATAATTAAACAGATCAGAAGTATAGATTTCTGCAGTTCTCTGATTCAGCTCCAATGGGTGATTCAAATTGTTGCTGTCAATGTTCTCACTACTGTTCTATTCTTATATAAGTCTATTCCAATTTTTCTATGGAACAAATTCCTCTTAGTAGGTAATAACTCATTTGCTGCCTTCCATAGGAAAAACTTGACCATATTTGGTACTTCTAGGTTCCAAATACACTTCCACCTGCTGTCCACTTGATTCTCCATAGAGTATTCCCCTTTTTACCCATTTTTCATTTCAAGATGCAAGAAGTATGCACTCCTAACAGTAAAAACCCCTTTCTTTGAAGGCCCCCAGGATGCCCTGTATTCTGTCAAGTGGAATGCTTAGAATCTGTTCTACTACCTCTTTTTGAAACACAGCAGTAATCAAATCTTCATTCCATTCTTTTTTGTCTTCAAACAGCAGTTCATCAACTTTTGAATCTTCCCTGAGCACTGTGTTTGGTGGTTGCATTGAGAGTGAAAGAGTGGAGTTCAACCATTTATCACCCCAAATTTTTATCTTCTTTCCATCTCCAACCCTCCACCTTATACCTTCCTTGATAAGGTCTCTTGCACTCCATATACTCACTACAAGGTTCATCTATATCTATATATATATATATATATATATGTTGGATAATTTATTTTATCACATCTTAATATAAGAGTCATCCCTGTTCTTGATCATTAGTAGCATTAGGACTACATGCACTAAAACCAGTAAAAAGAGTTTTTTCTAGCACACATTTTGGTATATGAAGTCTGTTGTGGGTAAATGAGGCATTTTCTATCTACATTTGGGCAACAAAATTTGCCCAAGAGGATGAAAGAAAAAAGGCCCTAGCTAGCACAAATCCAATTTGAAGAGCACAGAAATATGAATTAATGTTCAGTCTATTATGAGAACATTCTGTACATTCTGTTATGAGAACAGGTACACTCCAAAAACAAGTAGGACTATAAAGTTGAGATTATCTATAATGCGTTTTGACTAATTAGTATAAGATGTATTGGCAAAATAGCAATTTTTTACTGGGTCATTCAATGTTCGAGTCATGGACATGAGTTCTGTGAAACACAAAATGCAGATACAGCCAGACAAATTTCGTGAAAAGAAACCCTAATTACTGGTACATTTCACAACTGCACAGATAGAAATTAGTCTAGCAAAATCCAAACTCCAAATTTTGTAAAGAAACCCGCGCTTCAAATCGATTCATTACCAAACTCCAACTGAGTTGCAGCCATACCTGTGGTGACAGAAGGACCCACGCTATCCCTCAATTGAATCTCGACCAACCTCAGTTGGAAGCAGCTGACCCAAATCCCACAGATTCAAAGAGACGAATCGCACGGCTCCTAATCAGCTTCGGGGATACTATCTCGACCGTAGCTTCCGCGGGAGGAAAATGTGGTAAAGGAGCAAACTTTGGGTGGTCGGGCGAAAGTGGAGATGAAATCGTTGGGGGGACGTGGGTGGAGTAGCAGCTGATCTCTCGGAAAGGGAAATGGAGATGGAATATTGCGGAAGAACAAAGAGAAGTGTCGGGGGAAAGAAATCGGGGGGAAAAACAAAATATTTTTAGGGGAATGGCGCCACTTACTATATTACGGCGAAATCGAGCGTTGCAACATGTTTTTTCTTTTACCGGCGAAATAAATCGCTGCTAAAAAGACTATTTTCGCTGCAACTCGATAAGTAACTTGATGAATCGGTTTTCTCAACGGAATTAAGCGGCGATTAAAAAATCGCTGCAAAAACTAGTCTAATGCGGCGTTCTGTTTTGCAACACTAGAAAAATCGCCGGAAAAACCCTTTTTTCTTGTAGTGAGATAGAAGGGATATTATTGGTGAAAGTTTCATCCAACTAGGTTTGGTGGAAAACTCTCTATACCCTTTTAATATGAGTAATGTTACATACAATTATGAAGTGTGCAAGCGTTGTGCAGTCACTTTGAAAAAAAGTAGGATCCAGTATTAAAATTTTTTTTTTTTTTTCATGTAGATCCCGTATTTATTTACTTTTTTTCAAAGTGATTACGTGGCGCTTGCATACTCATGACTGCAACTATCATTTCTCTTCTTTGGATTTTTCAATTATACAATTTGTCACTTTCCCACTATAAACAAAAAGAAAAAGTATGAAACATATATTATTATATTTCTAAGTCAATTTGTGGAAATTATTTTATTTCTCTCTCACTCTCTCCTTTTTCTCTCTAGAGTAGCCCCTCCTTAAAAACCCCAGACCAAAGGAGGGAGGTTGGAGTTTCGGCTCCTCCCTCCCTCCTCCCGCCTCCCTCTTCTCTCTAGTTTTTCCTTTTATTTTTTCTAGTTTTGTGTGTTTTTTTGGAGCCCGACAACCACCACGTGCCCCATCGCAAGATTCCCAAGGTGCCGATCCTTCAAACAGGCAAAGAATATCGTCGAACGGAGCAGCGTGTGAGCCACACGCGTAGTCCAAAATGTACGTGTAACATCCACGCATCACTGCAATGGGAGCTCTACCAACTCCACGAGTGGCATTTCTGGGGTCAGGGCCATCGGTTTCTTCAAAGTCGACTGTTCGTTGTACTAGGTGGCATGTGTCCTTCACACACCATCACAGTCCATGTGTTTGCTTTTTTATTTCTTCTAAGGTTGAAAATGAGAATCTACAGTTTTTGAAGTCGTATTTCGCTATTTTCCCATATATCATTTACGTTTTTTGTTATTTCCTTTGTTTTAGGTTAATAATAAAAAAGAAATAGTCTCTTAGACATTTTATCCATAGAGTGAAAGTCATCTCCTCCTCTGGAAGATAGGGTTTGAAATATCTGTTTTAGACATAGTGTGGTCTCTCAGACTGTTTGTTTGTAGAGAGTTCTAAAAGTTAAGACCATATCAGTTAGAAAGGAATTTATATACTGGTGGAGCCCCAACCATGAGTAATTGCTTGTAATCTGGGTTTTTCCCTATGTGTATCAGTCATAACTATAACTTTACTTTCATGAATGAATGTAGTCTATTTCTCATAAAAAAAATAATATATAAAGGAATGTGAAAATTACAAATTTGGGGTTTAAAGCATGAAGCTATAGGAATATCCTAAATATACGAAATTAATAAAAACAATCAAGTACATGAAAATTACTATTCACTAATATGGAGATTTTATTTGTTATATTTATAATTGATCTTGAATTATTTCTAACATTTCCAACAATTTTTATTATGCTTTATATGTTCGTTTTGGTCTTCCAAGTCGATTTAAAGCAAGAAACACTCGATCTAATATTATTGGAAGTGGTTAATAAAGGTTCAATTCGGCTTAATATACTAGCTTCTTAGAGAGAGAGACTCCTCCTTCTCTCTAGAAACCCCCCAGATCAGGAATGGGGCAGACTGCCTCCCTTATCTCTCCTTCCTGTCATCTCTAGTTTTCTCCTTTTCTTTTTTTCATTTTTGGGTGTTTTTTAGTGTTAAATATGGAGGAACGTTAATCTATTGCTCTCTGGCATCTGGCGACCACCATGCGCCCCATCGTAGGCTTCCCAAGGTGTCAATCCTTCAAACGGGTGACGAAGTTCGCTGAACGGAGCAGCGCGTGAGCTACACGCATGGCCCAAAGAGAGCGTGTGTATTCCATGTGCCACCACTCATGGAGCCTTTCTACATCATGTGCGGCCTTTCTGTGTCCAGGACCACCGGCTACTTCAGACCTGATCGTTTGCCATTCCCCCAGGGTGGCGCATGGCTCTCACATGCCATCAAAGTCGCTGTTTGTGTTATTTGTTTTTCTCCCAAGGTTGAAAATGCAAATCTATATTTTTCCAAGATGTAATCTGTTATTTTTCCATATTTTTTAATTTCTATAATATCTTTTGTTTTTAGAAAAAAAAAATTAAAAGAAAAACACATAGTCTCTTGGACTTTCATCCATAGAGTGTGTTCTCAACTCTATCTTAGACAGAATGTTTCCTCAAGTCTGTTTTGAGCAGAGTTGTGTTGTCTCTCAGACTTTAGATTTGTAGAGGTTTGCAGCATTAGACCAGACCATGTCAGTCACGGGTGCGTATTGGGAGCTCTTAATATTGTTGTTGGCTTGTAATGTATGTTTTAGGTCCTATTTGTAATGTCCCTTATTAATCTAGATGTACAAGCTTTTGAAGCTGTAACCTTGCATTAAAATTGATCAGTTTGAAGTTCATGCCTATGTAAGGCTATATTTCTAGAAAACAGTCTTCACATCATCATCATCATCACCACCACATCATTATTATCATTATTATCACCATCATCTTCATTATCATTATTATCACCATCATCATCATCGTCATTATTATTATTTTGATAAATGTATAGGGCTAAATATTAAAATAGTTCTCGTGGTGTGGTTTATCCAATGGCGGAGCCAAGATTATCTTTTAATATTGGGTACAACAATGAGAGTAATGAGAGTTTTCTCTAAAGGGTGGGGTTGTGGGCGCTTTGTTCTGACAAAGCATCCGTCTCTTAGACAAAAGTCTAAAGACTTTAGTAACTTTTCAGGGGAAATTACAAGATTGTGGGAGGAGCTATCATTGACTGAAGAAGAAAAACAAGAGATCATTCTTTCAAAAGAGGCTGTTGTCAATATCTCAGATATTAAAGGTCAACATTGTCTACTTGCTTTGATCATCAATGATGAAATTGTCAATAAGGAGGCATTCCGATCAACTTTGGCAAAAGTCTGAAACTCAGATGGATGGATAATCTTCTGTGAAGTTGGCGAAAACATATTCCTGGTGGATTTTCAAAATCTCTCTAACAAAGAGAAAGTCATGCATGGCAGACCTTGGTCGTTCGATAGATACCTGGTCAGTCTCTAGGATTTTGAAGGCAGTCTGTTAACTAATGAAGTTAAATTCAAGTCAGAACTTTTTTGGGTACAATTACACCATCTACCATTTGCTGCAGTGATAGAGGAATTGGGTAAGCTTATTGGATCAGGCATGGGTAAGGTTCTTAAAAATGGAGGTTGATCGGGAAGGACTCGGGTGGGGAGAAGTTTTGAGAATTAGAGTACAAGTTGATATATCAAAGCCTCTAATTTGTGGACATTTACTAAACATTGGTGGTAAGTAGATATGGATTAATTTTAACTATGAAGGGTTGCCAAATTTATGTTTCAAATGTGGTATTTTGTACCACAAGGATAGGAAATGCCCTAAGCAGAATTCATGAACCCAGGCTCAAGAACACCCAACGGATGAGTGCTATGTCAGTCATCCCATTGAGCACTATGGCTAAAAAAATATGGTGGTTTCCTTCTCCTACAAAACCTCATAGAGTATCCACGTGGAAAAGAAAAGCAAGAGGTAGTTCTAATACACTAGTTGTAATGCCTAAATTGTCTACAAATGCCCCGATTGAGAAGTGTAAGAAGAGATCCTTGGCTAAAAATTCTGAGAACTTGATGAATAAGCCTATTTGCAAGGGATAAAAAAAACCCAACTCACCCTTGCAAGGAGCCTAACTCAGATTGAATTGGTGGAGGGTTCTTTGCAGCCCCACCATCAATAATGAATTGCCTCAGTTGGAATTATCGGGGGCTGGGGAACTCTAGGATAGCTAGTGAGCTTCACCTGCTAGTGAAAACTGAGAGCCCACAGTTGGAGTTCCTCATTGAGACTAAACGTTGTGGAGAAAAATTGGAACTAATAAAAAAAAACTTGGTTTTGATTGTAGCTTTGTTGTTAACAGTAAAGGATGGTGTGGGGGATTAGCTCTACTATGGAACTCTACATTGGTTGTGGAATTGGAGTTCCTCATTTTAGCATGGATCGCCTTTCTTGCAGAGGGTGGGAAATGGCTTTTGACATGATTCTTTGGAAACCCAACTACCACAAAAAGAAAGGAAAGTTGGAATCTACTTCAAGCACTAAAGCCTCAAGTGTGTATACCTTGGTTATGTGTAGCGGAATTTAAAGAAATTCTCAAACAAAATGAGAAGTTCGTGTGGCGCCCTCGATCCCCATATGTGATTTGGCGGTAGGCATGACACAGGGTTGTTGGCCGTGCGGGTCACACACCCCATGCACAAAGTGGAAGCATGTGTGTGCAAGTATGAAAAGTAGAGGTGTGCAATTAAAAAGGCAACAAAAAATAAAAAAATGTAGTCTTAAATACTAAAAGTACCAAAACGTAAATTACATCACCTAGCAAAATAAACCATAGTCACCAAAACTCCCAAACACCGACATAAAAGTTAATACAGTCATCCAACTAAATTAAAGGAAAGATCAAATCATGCTACCAAAAGGGAAAAGGTCCCCAAATCTTCACTCCTCAGGTGAAGCTGATCTTCTAAGCTCATAACCATCATCTGCATCAAAGTCTATAGTTCCGTAGAGAGGAACTGTAAGTAGGGACACCACAGTGAGATTTTACAATCTTAGAAAGTAAAGCCATAGAATAACACCACAAATATACAAACACGGAAAAATGTGGACATATAACAACAATGGAAAATTTGAGATTTTCAGCATTACCAAAAGTGCACAAAACCAATTTCCTTCTCAAAATTTACGGGGAAGGTCACACTCAAAATCACATTTTTTTTTTTCTTGAAAAGCCACCATTTATTTAATTAAGGTATGCACCATGGTCTCTCCTAAGGATCATCTACACACTCTGGCTCCCATCATTACACCATAGGTAACGATTATGTGTGCCTTCGTAATGAGTAATGCCCAGCTTGGCGCCCAGCGCTTTCGTGACCAAGCATCCTCTAGCCTCCATTAGTAAAGAGGCCACGGAGTCGGCACAAGATCGTTACCGTCTCATCTGAGCCCATTGTTGCCTAGCAACAGCCTAGGGGATATCACTCAGTTTTACAAGCTTCCGAGTGACCAAAGGATCTCCACCAAAATTATGTCACATCCCGGCTTGGGGTCGTGATACTCACACACATACAAAACAAATTTTTAATCTTTCGATACAAAAACCACAGTTTTCCAAATTTATAGCACAAGCACAAAAGAAGCACAGATAATAAATTAATGACAGAAAATAAGTAAAATGCACTCATGCAATCAGAAGTTATCAGATGGCATGGTATGACATAATACAACAATCAAACACAATGAAGCACATATTTCATTATTTCATGTTTTCCACCACTACACACGATTCCCAACACTTCACTCGGCACTTGGCCAACAATCAATCACCAGCTATATATTTTATCCCAACACTCCACAGGCTCTCGACCATTTAATCAATGAAAACCATATTGCAATAAAAACGTAGTTTTCCAATGTCAATATTCCATGGGTCAGTCTAGGGTTTTATTTACAATGCAGAAGGAAATTTTGGATGATCGAGCACACTGTCTAAGGTATCTCATGAGTGCGTGTGCGTGTGACTGCGAGATGGAAAAACAGATAGTTAAATCTGACGATGCCTAAAAATTAATACGAAAGCAAAGTAGCACAAAACTTATTGTGGTGGAATTGGCAGGGGCTGAGCACGACATTAGCAATGGCAAGGCAAATTGAACAGTGGTAGTTTTGGGAAAAAAAAAGACTCAATGTAGTAATTTTGTGGCTAGCAAATCTGATGAACTTAGGGGATGGGGAGGGGGCTAGCAGTGGCTGGTGGTGCCTGGTGGTGGTTGGTGGCAATTTGAAACCTAGAGAGAGACTGAGAGAGATTTAGTTTCGGTATTAGGATGATCTGAGAAGGGAGAGGCCGAGTTGGAACTGGAGGGAGGTGGTCAGACGACCTTCATTGAGCAGAGGAGGGTGGCAGTTCACCACAACTGCGTATTAACTACGAGGTAAAGATCAACAGACAGAGGGAGGCAGAGAGATCTACGAGAAGGAGGATGAGATTGAGAGGGTTTTGAAGGGAAACCACATGACAAGGAGTGACGACGACATGGGCTGCGATGGATGTCAAGACGAGAGATAGAGAGAGAGTACGAGAAAGGGTGAGGAATCAGAGAGGCTATGTGAGGACGTCGGAGAGGGGGGGGTCTAGAAGGACTAAGTAGAAGAAGTGTGTTCGACAAGCTCATGGCGGGTGTGGGTGGCGCGCGAGCTCAAGGGTTGTGGGAAGAGGAGAGAAGGGGCTAAGGGGGCGTGTGTGCCGTGCAAGAAGGGAAAAGGTAGGAAGAAAAAGAAATTTACATAAAAACAGTGCCATTTAGTGGGGAGGGTTGGGCCTTTCTCATCAGCTTATGGGCTCACACATGAGCTGGGCCCTAATCTTGCATCCACTCACACTAAAAAGAACCCACTTAATCCACATATTTCGACTCCACCTCACAAAAGAAATATATATATATATATATATACACATTTTCCAACTTAGGCTTCACATCTTCCGCTCCTAAAGAAAAAAATTCCATCCTCGAAATTTGCTGAGAAAACTATAGCATCTTCTAAAGGGCTCATCAAATTAATAAACTTTGCCTTTACTTCCATAATTTCTTCCAGTATTGGCATGACTACTTCTTCCGATAGCACCTCATGTTTAAAACCTCAAGGTAGACCATTCAGTTCCAAACCTCCAATCCACAAGAAACTATTCTACAACATGATCCTAATTCTTTATTACCACATAAATTACGTTATGCTACCTATTGATGCCTAAGCTTCAACTTTCAAGCCTATATTGTAGCCACTTTGGCACTTACTAGTCTTTTCTAATCTCAACCCTTAATAACCATAAATGTTATCTGCAGAATAATCAACCTCCAATAGGATATATATATATATATATATATAGTAACAAATTTTAAATTCCTATGTGATCCGAAGTCAGAACTAATTCCTTGAGATAAACACAAAATTTACTGCCAAACAATCATTTCATTAAGTATCACGCTTCGGCTGCGCACTCTGATTGTTTCACCAAAATGAGTAAGGCTAAGGTCTTTTGAATAAAACACTATTGTATCGAATCCACTTCAACACCTACCAAAGCAACTCTTTCCAAGCTTAAATGAAACAAAGACCTCTACTTCTGAAATTCATATACACATGTATATTACGAGTTGATCTCTTGTATCCTTAGTTGGAACTAGTACTCCTCGAGAATATACATGTGATCAATCACAACATACTACTACCAATTGATCTAAGCATTCTAAATGTCCGAAACAAATATCTCCAAAACAATGGGTAAGGATCAACACTTAAAAGAGTCCACCTATGACATCATTTCCAATGGTTTCCTTGAAGTGATCTAAGAACTTAGAATCTCATAAACTAAGTCAAGTTGGTGTTGTGGATAAGGTTGAGTAGTCAAAATAAAGCGGCCAGAAATCAAACGTGATGTGGTGAAAGTCAGGATTTACTCAAACGCTTTGCATCGGTGGAAGAATTAGTCTAATGAATAAGGTCACAATTAGTCACAAAAGGTTGGCTCCACCAAATGACTAAGGAAAGAATTTGATGTGCAATGGAATAGAGAAAGCTGCAACAAGGTAGTTAGGTACAGGGTTCGTCCTTACAACAAGTATGAGTGTAGGGAGGTTTGAGTATTCGGGAAGAGTCATGCTGATAACACTTAAGAGTGAACTCTTGGGTGATCGTTCTTGAAGCATTCGCGGCGGAGAAGGTTTGAATTATTCTGTCAAATCCTACACAAGCCAACATATATACTGATCAGCTTCAAGGTGAATGGTATCCTCACACCCAAGCATTATCCAAGATGTTCCTATCTAATCAAAGTACACGCATCCCATCTAAGATAAGCAATGAACTTGTAAAGGTTCGAAACCATCCTAGCCAACCAATAAAGAGCACCTATAACTTCTACCTGACAACATCGAAACCATCCCAGCCAACCAATAAAGAGCACCTATAACTTCTACCTGACAACAAAGACTTAAAAACTCATCATCTCAAATCCAACTAGCATTTAATCTTAGGGTAACTAAACTCAAAATCAAATACCACTAAAGTTCACCAAATTATACCTGATACTTTCTTCCTGTATAACTAGTCCGCCCAATTCTATTCTCAACCTAACTTGATCACATTCTGTACCATCACATAAAATATCACTTCCATTATTTCGCTAGACTTATATCCCTATAATTAACAAAAACCCATTTTCCTAAAGTTTACACCATCTATAACGTGAAATTTGATAAGAATCGTCTCCTAAAAGATGTTATTAACCTTAAAACCCAAAACCGATAATAATCATTTCTTACTCTCGTACATTCTATACCTTTATAAAAGACACAATCATTTCAAGAGTCTCCAAAGACTTAAACCTTAAATGGGATCAACTCAACATTTTTTTCTTGAAGTTCGTTGAACTTACAACCTCATATTCCATAAATTCATTTCATAAATTCTAAAGAATCAAAGACCTTAATCATCCTATGCGATTTGAAGCTGTTACCTTCCTCAGTTTGTGACTTTAGTTTGTTCTCCAATGAGACGCCTAAACCACGTTGTTTCACTACAAACCTCGATATTTCAACACAAGCCTCATTGGTAAATGTTCAAGCCTACTATACGAAAGATTCATACTTATAATACTGAAAATAACAGCAAATGTTTCCAAAATCCAAATCTAACTACCTAAATTTTCAAGTCTATCGTACTAAGATTAAAAATTAAGTAACTTATGGATTTACCCAGAGCCGTAAAAGCTCTTATATCACCTGTGGCGCCCTCGACCCTCACATGTGATTTGGCAGGAGTCACGACAACGGGGTGCTAGCTGCTCGGCTCACACACCACATGCGCAAAGTGGAAGCATGTTTGTGCAAGTAAGGAAAGTATAGGTGTGCAGTTAAAAATGTAGCGAAAAATAAAAAAGGCAATCTGAAATACTAAAAGTACCAGAAATTTAATTACAGCACCCAACAAAATAAACCATAGTCATCAAAACTCCTAAACACCGACATAAAAGTTAATATAGTCATCCGACTAAATTAAAGGAAAGATCAAATCATGCTACCAAAAGGAAAAAGGTCCCCAAATCTTCACTCTGAATGTGGAGCCGATCCTCCAAGCTCGAAATCATCCTCTGCATTAAAGTCTACAGTTTTGCAGAGCGGAACTATAGGTAGGGACACCACAGTGGGATTTCACAATCTCAGCAAGTAAAGCCATAGAATAACACCACAAAAATACAAACATGGAAAAATGTGGACATATCACAACAATGGGAAAATTGAGATTGTCAGCATTACCATAATTGCACAAAACCAATTTCCTTCTTAAAATTTACAAAAAATGTCACACACTCAAAATGGCCTTTTTGTTTGAAAAGCAACCACTTATTTAATTAAGGTATGCACCGTGGTGTCTCCTAAAAACTACCTGCATACACTTGCTCCCTTCGTCAAACCACGGGTAATGAACATACGTGTGACTTCGTAACGAGCAGTGCCCAACTCCGCGCCTAGGGCGTATGTGACGAGGCATCCCTAACCTCCATCAGTAGAGAGGCCGTAAAGTCGGCACAAGAATGTTACAGTCACGTTCGAGTCTATTGTCACCCGACTACAACCCACGGGACGTCACCTAGTTTTACACACACCCGAGTGACCATAAGAGCTCCACCAAGATAATGTCTCATCCCGACTTTGGGTTGTGATACGCACTGTGGCGCCCCCAATCCCCCTTATAAAAATACACAGGGATCGAGACGCCAGGATGGTGACAACACGGTCACACATCCCAACGAAGTGCCAGTGTGTGTAAATGCAACAGTGTTCAAATAAAATAACGCAGCGGATAGTCAACTAAGTACCAGAATTTAATTACAATCAAACACCAGTAAAGATTTAAATAGCAGTTATACAGTCATCCATAAAATAATTTACAATAGTTTTAAATGTACAAACGAGTGATCCCAGATCACTCCTCAGGCGGAGCCGTCTCCTCAGGCTCGCCCTCCTCCTCCTCATCAGCATCAAAATCTGCGACACCACAAAATGGTCTCGCAGGTAAGTATAACCCAAACAACAATGTAATACAAAATGCATTAAATGCAACTAACATGCATGCACATGAAAACATGCATTTTTCCACAAAACATCATTTTCCCCGAAAATGATAAATTTCCAACACACACCAAAATCCCATTTTGGTCCAAATTATCCGTAAATCATTTTCCCAGAAAATGATTTACCCAAAAAATCAACTCGCACTATTTTCCCAGAAAATAGTGCATTAATCCCAAATGCACCATGCATTATTTCCATATGCACCATGGTCTCCCCTATGGACCATCCGCACGTCCTGGCTTCGCAGCGGTGCTCAGTTCCGCACCCAGCGCGTACGTGGCTAAGCACTCACACTACGCAACGAGCGATGCCCAGTTCCGCGCCCAGCGCGTACGTGGCCAGACATCCTCTAGTCCCCGCCAGCAGAAGGACCACGGAGTCGGCACGAGACCATCTCGTCCGATCCCATTGTCGCCCGGCGACAACCCAGGGGACGTTACTCAGTATATTCCGCTCCCGAGTAACCAGAGGAGCTCCACCGAGTTAATGCCCCATCTCGGCTTGGGGTCGTGATACACACGCACCAAAAATATTAACACATAAAATCATAGCTTTTCAAAGCACATGAACATGAATGCAATACACGAAAACCCAGTTTTCTTTTACAAACATGATCATGCATGAAATGATGAAATGCACATGTACCAACACAATATCCAAACAACCCATCAACAACAAATATCCAATCAACCAAATCAACCAAACAACTCCAATCACAAATCCATCCGACCCCCGAACTCCTCGGACTCAGTCCGGCATGCCAAAAACACAGTGAAATGGGTTAGTGCAAAAATACATTTAAATTACGAAAGTTCTTTGGAGAAATACTTACAGTGCAATATAATAATTTTCCGAGGATCGCGAAGTAGAAAAAGGCGACGTTTGAGCAACACCACAGTGTAAAATACACTGTGGCCGTGGGTCACAAATACCCATTTTTCAACGAGGACAAACGAAGACCCAAGATTGATAGGGTAGGGCCTAGGGAGGTCGGTGAAGCTAGTGGTGGTGGTGGTTTGCCGTGGGTGGCGGCGCAAGGGGCGGTTTTAGGCCCGAAAAGTGCAAATCGGAGATGGACTTGGTGGGGCTTCACCGGTGACGGATCGGAGCTGGGGTTGGGTCCAATGGGTTGCCAAGAGGCCGGGGATGAAGTGGTAGGAAGATGGTGGCCGGAGGTGGCGCGACGGCGGCGCAGTGGTGCATGGAACGCCGCGGCTTCAATGGGTTCGTGGTGGTTAACGGCGACGATGGAGGAGCTGGAAATGGAGGGAGGTGATCGCCGGCGGCAAGGGGAGCGGTGGAGCCGGGCGGTGTCGACCACCGCCGGCGCACGGCGGCGGGCTGGGGAGGAAGCCACGCACGGCGAGAGAGAGAGAGAGAGAACTCGCGCACCCCCGGGGAGGAAACCGGGAGAAGAAAAAGAAAAAGAAAAAGAAAAAAGAAAAGAAGAAAAGAAAAAGAAAAGGAAAAGAAAAATAGAGGGAAAAGAAATGAGGTCCAATCCTCATAACTTGGGTCACAAAAATGATCCAACGGAAACGATTTTAAAACCACAAGTTAAATAAAATAATTTAAACGTAATGGTAAAGTCAAATTGAAATAATTAAATTCCACAGTAATTAATTTAAATATTAAAAGCAATTTAAATGCATAACAATAAATAAATATTAAGAAAGCATATAAAAATAATTTCCACTAAATAAAAATCATAGAAATAAACTCACCAAAAATCCAACCAATTTAAAATAAGAGAAATTATTTTAATTACATAAAAATAATTCCTTCAGTAAAAATACACTAAAATACGGGGTGTTACATCCTCCCCCCCTTAAAAAAAAATTTCGTCCTCGAAATTGGCAAGGTCAACATTAAGACTAAGACAGGAATAAGATTCAACTAAGAGCAGACTAAGAACATACCGCCAAAATAGTCCGGCAAGGCCACTCTATAAGCAACAAGCGCAACCTTCTCTACGATCTGAAAATGGCCAACATATCTTGGACATCAACAATCGCCCAAATTGAGTTCTTCCCACTAGGAGTCCTCGGCAACCCTACCACAAAATCCATAGAAATATCATCCCACTTCCACTCTGGAATAGGGAGAGGTTGAAGTCTACCTTGATGCTCAACCTTAACTAGACGGCACGTGGCACATTCCTCAATGAGCATGGCACTATCCATCATACTCATTTTAGTCCCCCAATGACACATCACGACCAGTATTCCTAGAGTGACTGCTATCCAAAAATCTCATTTCCTCGAGAACCTTAATACAACATCCAATAAATTCCAATGATCAAAAGCCCTTACAATAATATGTGCCAACTGCAATCAACTCCTATGCTCCAACTTCTAAACCTTTATTGAATTCTACTATTGGAAACCTAATAGCCACTTCCAATGTTAACCATCAATAACAAATTGCACAACCAAATGATTAATCTCCAATTACAAATATCTTCTCAAAATTCAAGTCACCGTTAATTCTTCAAATCAGCACAACTTGAATTCCTGACTACAACAAAAATACCACGCTTCTGCTGCGCACTCTGATATTCGCCACATGCATAAAACATTACGTTCTCATGAAACTAACACCATCGAGTACAAGGTGGCTCCATTCCTACTAACCAAAACCCTTATCACAATTTGGTAGAAAAACACTCTCTCTCCCAAAACCACGAGTTATAACTCAAATTCCTCAATTAACTTCTGCTGCCTTGATCAAAATCAAATTCTATAGAATACAACCATGATCAAAGACAGAAACCCAATATCAAACAACCTCAGCATCCCAAATTGAAAATAAACAACCTCAACCCAAAATACACTCATCTCTTCTAAGATAAGAAACATACTTTAAAAGACTCAATTCCAACCTAGCGAATCAAAAAGAGTGCCTAGAGACTTCTACCTAACAACCTAAACCCGAAAGTTCACCATCTACATTCTAAACATCATCTAATCTAACGGTGACTAAACTCACAACGAACCACCATTGACTTCACCAAAACATTAACAAAACTTCCTTGGTAACTTGCCCACCTATTTCTACTCCAATAAGCTAGTATTAACACAACTAGTTCCTTCAATAGCACATCACTATTAAACCTCAGGGCAAACCATACTGATCAAATCTTCAATCTACCAAAAGCCATTGCAAAGCACCCAAGGATCCTAATGCTTTATTACCCCCACATACTTGATCATATCATTCATCGCTAACGTCTAAACTTCAACTTTCAAGATCTTATCATATACCATACGTGACATCCTATCAATCTCTTGACATCCTATCAATCTCTCTTCAAGTTAAATAACAATGTCCTTCATTCAACCAACTAGATGCTCAAACTCCAAAAGAAAGTATAACCTTAAAATTTAAATTCCTAGGTAACCTCAAGTCACAATTAATTCCTGAAAATAATCACAATAACTATTCCCAACCATGATTCATTGAGTAACCCACTTCAATTGCACACTTCGATCAACTCCCCAAAAACTCCAAGCCAAAGTCTCTTGAATTACTACTATTGTGTTGACTCCTCTTCCACACCAACCAAAACCACTTCTTTCAAACCAAAATGAGACTAGGACCTATACTCTCCGAAATCCATAACCACTCACCACTACTATACATCAATCTTACGCACCCTAGCCAAAACCAATAATCCTCCAAACGTGCAGGTGGTCATCATTACCATTTCCATCACTAAACCTATATCCTCGAAATCAATAAGAATCATTTCTTTAATCGTCACCATCTATTATCCTTAAAATTGATATGGATTAAATCCTCAACCTGACATTGTAACCTCAAGCTAAAAACAATTATTAACTGAACTAGATCAACATCCTCCATCTCCAAAGAAATTTTCCCCTAAAAAAATTTCATATCAATAACTCAACTCAGATCCATCCTATTTTAATTCAGCCATTCAACTCTGCAATTCTAAAACCTTCACCCGAATATAAATCATTTCCTGAAATCCTCAAGATCGATGAACTCAAATCTAAAACATTCGCCTTATAAAACTTGTAAATTCTAAAACCCCAAATGTTATCAAATTGCTTATCGAGGTCGGCAAGATCAAAAACTTCTAGTCTAAGTAATCTCTTAATTGCTTGTTGAACCTACCAGCTTAAATCCCATTAACTTATTTTCTAAAAAAAACTATGGGGCCACAAACCTTAGATGAACATCTCATAAATCTAACATTGACATTCGTTGAACTTACAACCCCCTACCTCAAAGACTCATTACCTAAATTCTACGGAACCTAAATCCTCAATTATCCTAAGCAATTAAAAACTATTCCCCTCCTTAGCAACAACTTGAATACCTAATCCAAAGAGTTCTCCCAGATCCTGATATTCGAGCCTTGATATTAAAACAACCAATCACCAAGAGTTCAGGCCTACTATACCAATATTTAAGCCTAACAATGGCCTTCTCAGTCATACCATCTTCCTGTCATAACATAACCCTTAACCCGCCTTTCAATTTCGAACAAAACCAAATAAAATTCCATAAATAAAATAACATACGACAAAATGCATAAAACCAATGAAGTAGTTCACCATAAAATAAATATAACAATAAAATAATCCGCCATAAAATAAAACAATTAAATTAAAATGACATACAAATAAATAAATAAACAATGAAATTATTATACAATAAAATAAATAAACAACAGAATTATTATACAATAAAATAAATAAAGCCAATAAAACCATACTCAACCAAGGGTAAACACTAATTAAAGCAATAAAATCAAATAAATCAAATAACATCAATTAACATAAAATAAAATAGCAATAAACTCATAATATAAAATAAATAACTTAACTTACACCACTTAAACAAAAATTTTATTATTTTAGAATAATAATAAAAATAATTCTCTGGTACTATCCTAAGGGACATGTGGTTTTACCCAGAGCCGAACTGCTCTGATACCACCTGTGGCGCCCCCAATCCCCCTTATAAAAATACACAGGGATCGAGACGCCAGGATGGTGACAACACGGTCACACATCCCAACGAAGTGCCAGTGTGTGTAAATGCAACAGTGTTCAAATAAAATAACGCAGCGGATAGTCAACTAAGTACCAGAATTTAATTACAATCAAACACCAGTAAAGATTTAAATAGCAGTTATACAGTCATCCATAAAATAATTTACAATAGTTTTAAATGTACAAACGAGTGATCCCAGATCACTCCTCAGGCGGAGCCGTCTCCTCAGGCTCGCCCTCCTCCTCCTCATCAGCATCAAAATCTGCGACACCACAAAATGGTCTCGCAGGTAAGTATAACCCAAACAACAATGTAATACAAAATGCATTAAATGCAACTAACATGCATGCACATGAAAACATGCATTTTTCCACAAAACATCATTTTCCCCGAAAATGATAAATTTCCAACACACACCAAAATCCCATTTTGGTCCAAATTATCCGTAAATCATTTTCCCAGAAAATGATTTACCCAAAAAATCAACTCGCACTATTTTCCCAGAAAATAGTGCATTAATCCCAAATGCACCATGCATTATTTCCATATGCACCATGGTCTCCCCTATGGACCATCCGCACGTCCTGGCTTCGCAGCGGTGCTCAGTTCCGCGCCCAGCGCGTACGTGGCCAAGCACTCACACTACGCAACGAGCGATGCCCAGTTCCGCGCCCAGCGCGTACGTGGCCAGACATCCTCTAGTCCCCGCCAGCAGAAGGACCACGGAGTCGGCACGAGACCATCTCGTCCGATCCCATTGTCGCCCGGCGACAACCCAGGGGACGTTACTCAGTATATTCCGCTCCCGAGTAACCAGAGGAGCTCCACCGAGTTAATGCCCCATCTCGGCTTGGGGTCGTGATACACACGCACCAAAAATATTAACACATAAAATCATAGCTTTTCAAAGCACATGAACATGAATGCAATACACGAAAACCCAGTTTTCTTTTACAAACATGATCATGCATGAAATGATGAAATGCACATGTACCAACACAATATCCAAACAACCCATCAACAACAAATATCCAATCAACCAAATCAACCAAACAACTCCAATCACAAATCCATCCGACCCCCGAACTCCTCGGACTCAGTCCGGCATGCCAAAAACACAGTGAAATGGGTTAGTGCAAAAATACATTTAAATTACGAAAGTTCTTTGGAGAAATACTTACAGTGCAATATAATAATTTTCCGAGGATCGCGAAGTAGAAAAAGGCGACGTTTGAGCAACACCACAGTGTAAAATACACTGTGGCCGTGGGTCACAAATACCCATTTTTCAACGAGGACAAACGAAGACCCAAGATTGATAGGGTAGGGCCTAGGGAGGTCGGTGAAGCTAGTGGTGGTGGTGGTTTGCCGTGGGTGGCGGCGCAAGGGGCGGTTTTAGGCCCGAAAAGTGCAAATCGGAGATGGACTTGGTGGGGCTTCACCGGTGACGGATCGGAGCTGGGGTTGGGTCCAATGGGTTGCCAAGAGGCCGGGGATGAAGTGGTAGGAAGATGGTGGCCGGAGGTGGCGCGACGGCGGCGCAGTGGTGCATGGAACGCCGCGGCTTCAATGGGTTCGTGGTGGTTAACGGCGACGATGGAGGAGCTGGAAATGGAGGGAGGTGATCGCCGGCGGCAGGGGGAGCGGTGGAGCCGGGCGGTGTCGACCACCGCCGGCGCACGGCGGCGGGCTGGGGAGGAAGCCACGCACGGCGAGAGAGAGAGAGAGAGAACTCGCGCACCCCCGGGGAGGAAACCGGGAGAAGAAAAAGAAAAAGAAAAAGAAAAAAGAAAAGAAGAAAAGAAAAAGAAAAGGAAAAGAAAAATAGAGGGAAAAGAAATGAGGTCCAATCCTCATAACTTGGGTCACAAAAATGATCCAACGGAAACGATTTTAAAACCACAAGTTAAATAAAATAATTTAAACGTAATGGTAAAGTCAAATTGAAATAATTAAATTCCACAGTAATTAATTTAAATATTAAAAGCAATTTAAATGCATAACAATAAATAAATATTAAGAAAGCATATAAAAATAATTTCCACTAAATAAAAATCATAGAAATAAACTCACCAAAAATCCAACCAATTTAAAATAAGAGAAATTATTTTAATTACATAAAAATAATTCCTTCGGTAAAAATACACTAAAATACGGGGTGTTACACGCACACACCCACAAAACACGTTTTTAATCTTCTCACATAAAAATCTCACTTTCCCAAATTTATATCACAAGCACAAAACAAGCACAAATAATAAATAAAATGCAGTCATGCAACAAACAATTATTAGAAGACATGGTATTGCATAATACAACCATCAAACATAGTGAAGCACATAATTTCATAGGTTCCCAATGCTCCACTCGGCTCTCTGCCAACAATCCATCACCAACTACATATTTTATCCCAACGCTCCACAGGCCCTTGGCCACTTAACTAATGACAAATAGACTACAATAAAAACACAGTTTTCTAATGTCAGTTTTCCAAGGGTCATATTAGGGTTTTACTTACAATGGGGTAGATAATTTTGGATGATTGAGCTAGTTGTCTAAGGTATCCCGTGTGTGCGTGCCCGTGTCGCTGCTAGATGGAAAAACGGTTAGTTAAATCTGATAATGCCTGAAAATTAATATGAAAATAGAGTGGCACACAACTTATTGTGGTGGCGTCGGGAGGGGTGGAGCACAGTGGCGACAATGGCAGGGCACATTAAATAATGGCAGTTTTTGCGTAAAACAAGACTCAACAAGGGAAAACTTGTGGGTGGCAGATCTGATGAACTTAGGGGATGGGGAGGGGGACTAGCATTGGCTGGTGGTGGTTGGCAGCATTTGAAACCTTGAGAGAGAGAGAAAGAGATATATATGGTTTCGGTATTGGGGAAAATTGGAGAAAGGAGAGGCTGAGTTGGAACTGGAGGGGTGGAGGGGTGGTCAGATGACCTTCACTAAGAGGTGAAGGTTGGTGGTTCACAATGATGACATCTTAACTGTGGGACAGAGATCAAGATAAAGATGGACGTAGAGAGATCTATGGGAAGAAGGACAAGATTAAAAGGGTTATGAAGGGAAACTGCATGATAAGGAGTGATGGCAACATGGGCTATGACAGATTGAAAGACGAGATATATATATATATATATATATATATAGAGAGAGAGAGAGAGAGAGAGAGTGTACAAGAAAGGGTGAGGAATCGGAGAGGGTACGCGAGGACATCAGCTGGGGGGTTGGATGGATGCAGCAGAAGAAGTGCATCCAGCAAGCTCATGGTAGGTATGGGTTGTGTGCAGGCTCAAAGGGTTGTGGGAAGAAGAAAATAGGGGAGGAGGGGGTTGGGGTGGTGGTTCGGCACAAGAGGGGAAAAAGGGAGATTTAGGGTTTTCTCATCCTTACACAAAAACGGTGTCATTTAGTGGGGAGGGCTGGGCGTTTTTCATCAGCTTATGGGCTCAAACATGGGTTGGGCCCTAATATTGCATCCAATCACACTAAAAGGAACCCACTTAATCCAAATATATGGACTCCACTTCACAAGAAAAAAATTACATTTTTAGACTATGGCTTTAAATTGGCTTCACATTTGATGCTGCCGGGAGGCCTTATAAATAGATTGATAGTTTTAGAACAACTTTAGAGAACCGTGGGCTTAATGATCTTGGTTATCTGGAGGACAAATTCACATGGAAAAACAATAGAGATGGTGATGCCTTTACAAAGGAGAGGCTTGATCAAGGCTTTGGTAATTCAACATGGATTAATTTATTTGAAGATCACTCTGTGAAAAATCTAGCTACCAATTGCTAGGATCACAATCCATTACTTATCTCGCTATAAACTCACTCCATCAACAAGCATCAAGAAAGAATATTTAGATATGAGGCTAGTTGGTTTAATAAAGCAGACTGTAATACTGTTGTTCAAGATGCATGATATCCTACTACAAGCTCTTTGAGTAGTTTGCAAGCTACTACATCAGATTTAAAAGGCTATCAAATGTGGCTCAAGCAGTGGAGTAAAGACATGCATAGAAACAAGGGAATCTTATCAATGCTGAAGTTGAAATGCTGAGTATGTTACAAAAGATCAACAAGGGCCACCTTAATAATGATATCAAAATTCTGTAGAAAGAATTGATTGTTTACCTGAAGAGGAAGACATTAAGCGGAAACAAAGAGTCAGGAAAGCATTGGTTAAAGGATGGAGACAAAAACACTAAATTTTTCCACAAATGTGCTAGTAAGAGACGAAAGACCAACACTATCCACAAGATTACAAATGAAGATGGTCAAGTAACAAAAGAGCATGTGGAGATCAATACAATGTTCTAGAGGTATTTCAATGATCTATTGTCAACTTCCAATCCAATAGGAATAGATACTTGTCTGGAATCCTTGGAGCCTTCAATAACAGAACATATGAATGTTGGTCTTATCAAAACGTTCATTGTGGCAGAGGTTAAAGAAGTTATTTTTAACATGAATCCATTAGGATCTCCTAGTCCTAATGGGTTCTTTGTAGCTTTCTATCTAAACTATTGGGAAACAGTAGGACCTGGAGTTAGTGCTGTTGTTTTAGAGGTCCTAAATGACACTTATATTGCTCTTGTTCCAAAGTCCAAATCTCATTTCAAGGTTACTGAGTTCAGACCTATTAGTCTTTGTAATTTCTTTTACAAAATCATTGCAAAAATATTGACTATCAAGCTAAAGGTTATTCTCCCTGATATCATTTCACCTACCCAAAGTGCCTTTGTGCAGGCAGGCTCATTACGGATAATGTAATAGTAGCTTTTGAAACTATGCATATTATGAAGACTAGAATGAAGGGAAAGGAAGGGTTCATAGCTCTTAAGCTTCATACGAGTAAAGCTTATGACAAGATTGAATGAATTTTCTTACTCTCTACTTATTAATGGAGCTCCGCAGGAAAAGTTCACTCCATCTAGGGAGATTAGGCAGGCTCATTCACCCAACCTTTTCATTCTATGCTCTGAAGTTCTCAGCAATCTTCTTAATATAACAAAAGCTTCTGGTTTGATCACTGGTCTTTCACTAGCCAGAGGTCAAATCCATATTAACAAATTTTTTCATTTTTGCAAATGACAGCTTACTTTTTTGCAAGGTAAACTCATAAGAGTGGAGTAGACTTTTCAATCTTCTAGACTCTTATTAGAAAGCCTTAGGTCAAAGACTCAATAAAGAAAAGTCTTCTATTTTTTTAGCAAGAACACTTGAGAAGACACAAGAAATCATCACCATTTTAGAAGGAACAAGAGCCGACAAGTTCATATGAAAGATATTTTGGCCTACCAACACTAGTGGAAAGATCTAGAGCCAATACCTTCAAATGGTTATTACACAAGGTGAAGGACAGACTGGGGAATTGGAAAACCAAATTTCTCTCACAAGCAGGTAAGGAGATACTACTCAAATAAGTTGTTCAAGCCATCCCCACTTACTATATGGACATTTTCAAGCTTGCTAAGCACCTGTGACAAGAGCTTAATAAAGTTATGAGATGGTATTGGTGGGTCAGCAAGCACATGCAAATAAGATTCATTAGGTGAGTTGGCAGCAAATGAGGAAATTTAAGAAGATAGGAAGCTTAGGGTTTAGGGATTTTGAGAATCTTAATACTGACATGCTTGCGAAACAATGTTGGAGGCTAGTCCACAACCCTCATTCCCTTGCTTCACAGGTGCTTAGAGCTAAATACTTCCCAGCAACTACTTTCTTAAAAGTAAAAATGGGCAACAATCATTCCTACATTTGGCAAAGCTTCTTAGCTACAAGACCTCTTCCTGAAGAATGACTTTTGTGGAGAATTGACAATGGAGGAGCAATAAGCATCTGGACTGATAAGTGGCTTCCTCAACAAAATACCTTTAAAGCCCAAAGTTCAATCAGATTTCTACAAGCTAATACTATGGTCTCAACTCTAACAGACACAGATACAAATAAGTGGAACAAGTCCCTGGTGGATGCCATTTTCTCAAAAGATGAAGCTGACCTCATCAAAATGATTCCTATAAGCATCTACAATAGACCAGACAAGTTGATTTGGAGATGTACCACCACTGGTTTATTTACTGTTAGAAGTGCCTATCTTCTTAGTGGAGAAATACAGGATCGTGGAAAAGGCCAATCCTTAAATTTGCAGACAAAAAAGGAAGATTGGACAAAGATATGGCACCTAAAGATATCTAATGCCAACAAGACTTTCTTATGGAGAGCATGTCTAGATGTCCTTCCCACAAGAGCAAATCTATTTAAAAGAAGTGTAGCAGATAATCTAGAGTTTAAGCAAGACCCTGAAACAGTGGAGCATGCACTTTGGGAATGCACCTCAGCTAGTGATGTATGGGGGTTAGTGTACAAGCAGTATTCAAAAGTGTGGATCTCAGAGCCAATACTTTAAGAATTTAGCAGAGAAAATGTATGATATTTTAAACAAGAAAGACATGGAGGAATTTGATGTTGTTTCTTGGAAAATATGGAGAAGAAGGAATGACTCTATCTTTAAGGATATTTTCACACATCCTTCTACTTTAGTGCAACAATCTAAAATCCTTCTGGCTGAACTCAAACAAATCAAGCACCTTTTAGCAGCACTATAATAGAATCTGATTTGAATGAAGAACGGGAGGCTCCTCCCTAGGGACTTTTCAAACTTAATTGGTATGTTGCTTTGGATAAGGTTCATTGCAAGGTTGGAATTGGTACTATTGGCCGTGATTGGGAGGGCAAAGTCAAAGCAACATTGAGGATGAAGAGGGGTCTTTTCCCTATCCTTTCCTAGCAAAAGTTGTAGCTGCTCTTCATGCCACATTGTTTTGCCAAGACTTGGGCTTCAAAAACATAATCTTAGAAGGGGAAGGATTGCAGGCAGTCAAAGGGATCCAAAGTTCTATTGAGTTTGGCACTAGCATAGGTATGATTATGGCAGATACAAGATCAATGCTGGCTAATTTTGATTCTTGGTCAGTGAAACGCATTAGGAGGAATAAGAACAAAGTTGCTCATGCTCTAGGAAAAGATGCTCTTGATATAATTAATACTATCATTGTAATTGTAACACCCGTATTTTAAATTTATTTTTATTGAATGATTATTTTTATTAATTCAAAAATTTATTCTCTTGTTTTAAAATTGTCGGATTTTTAAATGGTTTATTTTTATGATCTTTAATTTGTGAAAATTAAATTTGATAGGTTTCTTTAATATTAATTATTGTTATGCATTTAAATTGTTCCTCATTTTAAATTAATTTATTGTTAGATTTAATTATTTTATTTTCATTTTATCATTACGTTTAAATTATTTTTTTAACTTGTTGTTTTGAAATTATTTTCGTTGGATCATTTTGTGACCTAAGATGTGAGGATTGGACCTAATTTCTTTCCCCTCACTTTTCTTTTTCCCCTTTTTCTTTTCTTCTTCTTTTCTTTCTCCCCATTTCTTTTCCCCTGCTCTTCCCGAGCGCGATGTCTCTCTCCCTCTTCCTCGTGCGTTTTCTTCTTCTCCACCTAGCCACCGCCGTGCACTGCCGTGTGCCTCACCGCCCCTCTCCTTCCCTTCCCCACCAGTCAGCGACCACCACCCTCCAATCTTAGCCTCTCTCGTGCCGCCGTTTGTCCCCACGCACGACCAAAGCCGAGACACCTCTTATGCTCACGCGCCGCCGTCGCGCCACCTCCGACCACCATTTATTCACCACTTCATCCTCGATCTCATAGCAACCTAATGCACCCATCATCAATCCCGATCTACCACCGGTGAAGCACATTCTTCTACATTTTTTAGCATTTTGGCCTTAACCCGCTCTCTACGTCGCCACCCACGGCCAACCACCACCACCATTGGCTTCACCAACATCCCTAAGCCCTACCCTATCAATTTCGGGTCTTGGTTTGTCCCCGTTTAAAAGTGAGTTTTTGAGACCCACGGCCACAGTGCATTTTGCACTGTTCTGTAGCTGTGTTGCCACTTCTTGCAACTCTGTGATCCTTCAAAAATTATTATAAAGTGCTGTAAGTATTTTTCCAAAGAACTATCGTGATTTAAATATATTTTTGCACTAAATCATTTTATTGTGATTTGGTTGGCTATGCCGAACCGAGTCCGAGGAGTAAGGGGTTGGATGGATTGGAGGATGGAGTTATTTGTGTGTTTGGTTTGTGTTGTGAGTTGTTGGTTGTTGGATAATGCGTCGTTTCATGTACATGGCATATTTGCACGCATGATCATGTTTGTAAATGAAACTGAGTTTTCGTGTAAATGCATTCATGTTCATGTGTTAATTGAAAACTAAGTTTTCATGTGATAAAAGATTTTTGGGTGCGTGCGTATCACGACCCCAAGCCGAGATGGGACATTATCTCGGTGGAGCTCCTTTGGTCGCTCGGGAGTGGAATATACTGAGTGATGTCCCCTGGGTTGTCGCTGGGCGACAAAGGGATTGGACGGGATGGTAATGCTCTCATACTGACTCTATGGCCTCTTTGCTGGCGGGGGTTAGAGGATGCTTGGTCAGGAACGCGCTGGGCGTGGAACTGGGCATCGCCCGTTACGAAGTCACTCGCACGGTCGTTACCTGTGGTGTGTCGATGAGAGCCAGGGTGTGCGGATGATCCCTAGGGGAGATCATGGTGCATACAGTAAAATTGGTTAATGGGTTATTTTCTGGAAAAATAGCGTGTGTTGGATAAAAGGATTTTGTGTGGGTCATTTTCTGGGAAAATGACAGATCATTATTTTTGGGCCAAATGGGATTTTGGTGTGTGTTGGAAAATATTCATTTTCGGAGAAAATGATATTTTGGGTCTGACGCATATTTCATCATATGCATGCATGTTGGTTGCATTAATATGCTTTTATCTCCTGGTTGTTTGGTTTATACTTACCTGTGGTACCGTTTTATGGTAATGCAAATTTTGATGCACAGGAAGATGAGGGTGAGCCTGATGTGGTGCCCCCAATCCCCCTTATAAAAAAAACACGGGGATCGAGATGCAGGGATGATGACAACACGGTCACGCATCCCAACGAAGTGCCAAGTGTGTGTACATGCAATAGTGTACAATAAAAACGCAGTGGATAATTAAGTCTACTAAGTACCAGAATTTAAAATACAATCTAAATATCAGAAGAGGTTTAAAAGCATTTATACAGTCATCCCAAAATAAAGTTTAACACATGTCCCAAATACAAATGAGTAAAATAAAATAACAAAGCCAGTGATCCCAGATCACTCCTCGGGCGGAGCCGTCTCCTCAGGCTCGCCCTCCTCCTCCTCCTCATCTGCATCAAAATCTGTGTTACCACATAATGGTACCGCAGGTAAGTATAACCCAAATAATCCTCAGGAAATAAAATACATTTAATGCAACCAACATGCATGCATATGATGAAATATGCATTTTCCTCAAAACATCATTTTCCCCGAAAATGATAATTTCTCCAACACACCAAAATCCCATTTGGCCAAAAAATAATCCGTAAAACATTTTCCCAGAAAATGATTTACACAAAATCCAACACACTATTTTCCCAGAAAATAGCCAATTAATCCGCTATTACCCTATGCACCATGGCCTCCCCTATGGAACATCCGCACGTCCTGGCTTCGTAACGGTGCTCAGTTCCGCGCCCGGCGCGTACATGGCCAAGCACCCACACTACGCAACTAGCGATGCCCAGTTCCGCGCCCAGCGCGTACATGGCCAGACATCCTCTAGTCCCCGCCAGCAGAAGGACCACGGAGTCGGCACGAATCTCTCGTCCTATCCCATTGTCGCCCGGCGACAATCCAGGGGACGTTACTCAGTATATTTCGCTCCCGAGTAACCAGAGGAGCTCCACCGAGATAATGCCCCATCTCGGCTTGGGGTCGTGATACACACTCACCCAAATTCCATACTCACATGAAAACCCAGTTTTCATAAACACATGAACATGAATGCAATACACGAAAACCCAGTTTTCCTTTACAAACATAATCATGCGTGCCAAATGCAATGTACATGAACCAACACAATATCCAAACCTACAATTACCAATCCAATCAAATCCAACCAAACAACTCCAATCACCAATCCATCCGACCCCCGTACTCCTCGGACTCAGTCCGGCAAAACCAATCAACAGTTCAAATACAGTGAAATGTGTTTGTGCAAAAATACATTAAATTCACAAGAATTCTTTGAAGAAATACTTACAGCGCTATAAAACAATTTCCGAAGGATCACGAAGCTGCAAGAAGTGGAAAAACAGCTACAGAACAGTAGAAAATACACTGTGGCCGTGGGTCACAGATACCCACTTTTCAACGGAGACAAACGAAGACCAAAAAATGATAGGGTAGGGCCAAGGGAGGTCGGTGAAGCTAGTAGTGATGAAGGTTGGCCGTGGGTGGCGACGCAATGGGCGGTAGAAGACCAAAATACCCAAATCGAAAAAGTGGATGGTGGAGCTTCACCAATGGCAGATCGGAGGTGAGGTTGGGTCCAGTGGGTTGCTAAGAGGTCAAGGATGAAGTGGTGTGAAGATGGTGGCCAATGGTGGTGCGGCGGCAGCGCAGCGGCGGAAAGATTGCCGCGGCTTCATTGGGCTCATGGTGGCTAACGGCAGCGCGAATGGAGTTGAGATCGGAGGGGTAGCGTCGCCAGTGGTTGGGGAAGCTAGGGAGCTGGGCGGTGTCGACCACCGCCGGCGCACGGCGGCGGGCTGGGCGGACGAAGAATGACGCACAGGAGAGAGGGGGGCTGGGTCGCGCGGGAGGGGAAGGAAGAAGAAGAAAGAAAAAGGAAAGAAGAAGAAAAGAAAAAGAAAAAGAAAAGAAAAGAGGAAAAGAAAAATGTAGAGAAAGAAATGAGGTTTAATCCTCATAACTTAGGTCACGAAAATGATCCAACGGAAACGATTTTAAAACAGCTAGTGAAATAAAATATTTCAAACACAGTGATTAACATGAAAATAAATAATTAAACCCAATAATAAGTTAATTTAATTCGAGAAGAAATTTAAACACATAACAATAATTAATTTGAAGAAAGCACTTTGAAAATAATTTTCATAAACTAAAAGTCATAAAAATAACCCAATTAAAAATCCAATAATTTTAAAATAAGAGAATAAAATTTTGAATCCATAAAAATAATTCCTTTAATAAAAATACACTAAAATACGGGGTGTTACACCTGAGGATTCGGCTCCACCAGAGGAGTGATTGGGATCACTCGTTTTTATATTTAGACTTGTATTATATTTTATTTGAGATGACTGTATAACTCTTTTTAATCATTTTACTTATGTTAGTTTGTATTAAAAATTCTGATACTTAATTAACTTACTTAATTTATCCACTGCGTTGTTTATTGTATACTGTTGCATGTACACACACTTGGCACTATCGTTGAGATGCGTAACCGTGTTGTCATCATCCTGACGTCTCGATCCCCGAGTTTCCGTACATGGGGTTCGGGGGCACCACAGTAATGGAGGAAATTCCCTCGATGTATTCTTTCTTTCTGATAGAGATTAATTATGAATAAAAAAATGTTATTTATAAAAAAAAATAAAAAAAAAAATATATCCTAATTAAGTCGTGATATATTCAAAAAATGAGAGAAACTTCCCTTTTATTAATACAATTGTAATATATATATATATATATATATATATATATATATATATATGATTGAAACCATCGGTTGTTTGCTTCTCACTTTTCTATCACGCCGTTAGTAATTTTCAGTTTGGCTCCTAGCTAGTTAATTTTATTTATTTTATAAACTTAATATTTGCACTTTCATTAGTGTTAGATTAGAATCATGTGAAGCCAACTCCAACATTTTTTCCACTGTCACTTTTTTAATAAGCTGTATTGTATTGATTTTAAAAGGTAAACTAGCTCTTTTTTTGTTAAAAAAAACCAAAATCCTCTGCATGAACGACTTATAATGGCCGTGCTGTATTAATTATAAGTACTCCTGTGATGTCCCGACTCCCATGTATGAAAATGCAGAAATCGTGACGTCAGGATGATGACAACACAGGTCACGCATCCCAACGATAAGTGCTCAAGTGTGTGTAACATGCAAGAAGTACACAACAAAAGTCGTAGCGGTTAATTAAAAATTAGCCAACTAAGTACCAGAAATTTATATACAGTTATCCAAAATAAATTGTCTTTGAAAAGTTATACAGTATCTAATATAAATATAATACAAACCAAATACAGAGCCAAAAAATGGAAGACAAATCCCAATACATGAGCAGGTGATCCCAAATCACTTTTTCAACGGAGTCGAATCCTCAGGCTCTTCGTCCTTATCTGCATCAAAATCTGCGATACTATAAAACGGTATTGCAGGGGGTCGAATACCGTGAGATTATGAATCTCAGCAAGTAATCAACCAAACAACCCAAGAGATGCAAATGCATTAATGCAACCAACAAACATGAGTACATGATGAAACACAAATGTGACCCAAAACCTCATTTTTCCAGAAAATGATTATTTTCCCAACGCACACCAAAAACCCCATTTGACCAAAACACGCTATGAATAATATCCGTTATTTTCCCAAAAAATGTGCTTGTAACCAATGTTTTGAATACCATACCGGACGTCGTACCGGTCAAGGTACTGGAATGAAATATTTGGGTACCGGTACCGTTTCCGGATAGCGTTTCAGGATAATCGATATATAAATAAATTATCTATATAAATATATATAAAAATTATATTCTAAAATAATAGTCTATATATAAATAAATTATATATAAATACATATATATAAATTATAAATAGTCTAGTCTAAATTGGGAGTTGAAAAATAAGCTTGTAATTTGAAAAAATAAAAAAAAAACACAGGCCGAAATATCGGCCGGTACAGGTCGAAAGGTAGGCCGGTACAGGCCGAAATTGAGGCTGGTACGGCCGGTAAGAAACGAATATAGTACCTGTACCGACCGGACGGCCTGTACGGAAAATATCGACCGTACCGGCCGGTACGGTACGAAATCCGAAACACTGCTTGTAACCGTTAAATTAAAAACCGATAACATAATTATTTATCGGACACTGTAGGTGGGAATCACAGGCAGGACTCTACCACCATCCCTACCGCATGCATTGTAGGCGGGAATCACAGGCAGGACTATACCACCATCCCTACAGGGTGCATTGTAGGTGGGAGTCACAGGCGGGACTATACCACTATTCTCGCTTACCACCATCCTTACAGTTCTTTTTCACACAAGATGTACTTATCAGAGCACTGTAGGCAAGAATCACATGCAGGACTCTACCACCATCTCTACTTACCACCATTCCTACCGCATGCGCCATAGGCAGAAATCGCAGGTGGGACTATACCATTACTCCACAGACTCAGTCTGGCACAACCAACCAATTCATAGTAAATATGAGTTAGTGCAAAAATACATTTAAATCTCAAAAATTTTTTTGAAAAATCTTATAGTGCTATAATATAATTTTTTAAGGATCACGGGGTGCTAGAAGTGGCGGCACAACAACGTAACAGTGCAAATTGCACTATGGCCGTGGGTCTCAAAATGCTAGATTTTGAATGGGGACAAACGAAGACTTGAGATTACAAGGGAAGGGCTTAGGGATGTTGGAGAAGCTAATGGTGGTGGTGGTTGGCTGTGGGTGGCGGCGTGGAGGGCGGTTGAAGTAAAAAAAACATAAAACGGAAATGGAGTTGGATGGACTTCACTGGTGGCAGAGCGGGGTTGAGGATGAGTGGATTAGATAGTTGGGAGGTCGATGGTGGTGTGGATAAAAGATGGTAGCCAATGGTGGTGCGACGGCGGTGCTGGAATGAAAGGTGGCCGCGGCTTGAAGCTGTGCGTGGAAGAGATTGGCGGGGCGAGAAGGGCTGGAAATGGAGGGGTGAGGTCGCCGGCCAGTGGGGAGAAGAATGGGAGAGGCGGTGACGGAGATGGGTGGCACACGGCGGCACTGGGTGGAGGACGACGCAACGGACAGGGGGGAGAAAGGGACTTCGCACGCGGGAGAATAGAGAGAGAGAGGAGAAAAAGAAAAGAAGAAGAAAAGAAAGAGGAAAATAAAAAAAGAAAAAAGAAAAAGTGAGGGAAAGAAATGAGGTTCAATCCTCACATCTTGAGTCACAAAAATGATCTAGAGAAAAAAATTTCAAAACAACAAGTTAAATAAAATAATTTAAACGTAGTGATTAAATGAAAATAAAATAATTAAATCCAACAATAAACTAATTTAAAATAAAGAGCAATTTAAATAATGAACAATAATTAATCACAAGAAAACACATTGAATTAACAATTAAAAATCTTAAAATAATATCACGTAAATCATCTAAAATTTAAAACAGGAAAGCTCATAATCTTAATAAATGCAATAATTTACCTAGTCAAAATACACGCAAATACGGGATATCACATCCTCCCCCACTTAAAATAAAATTTCGTCTTCAAAATTTGTAAGGTCAAATATTAACGCTAAGGCAGTTACGAGATACATCCTAGAACACGCTTGAGGCAAACATACTATCACTAACACCCAAACAACTATGGGTACAGTTCTCTCAAGTCTACTCCCAAAGGCGATTCCATCATACTCGCATAAGTCTCCCAATGACACCTCACGTTTAGTACTCCTAGGGCGGTCATGTAATCCAAAATCTCCATTCCACAAAAACATGCAAAATCCAATGATTATTATTTTTGTAACATGAATTGCGCTAACCTCAACCGACTCATATGTTAAAACTTACAAACCTTCATTGTATTCTACAAGTTGGTAACCTATTAGCCACTTCCAAAGTTGTCCATCAGTAAGCATAATTTGCACCACCAATAATTAATCTCTAATTATAAGTATCATCTCAAACTTTCAAATCACCACTAATTCCTTAAGATCATCACAAAGTTTGAATCCTTAATTATATTACAAAATAACACCATTGAGTACAAAGTAGCCCAACACCTACTAACCAGAAAACTCTTACCACATTTTGGTAGAAAATTCTTGATCTCCCAAAACCATGAGTTATTACACATTTTCCTCAATATCACCAAGAATTCATTCCTGAATCTGCACCAACTATTATCCTTAAATTTGATATGGATCAAATCCCAAAACCTAACACTATAACCTCAAACTAATAACAATCATTGCCAAACTGGATCAATACCTTCATTCCCCAACGAAATAATCCCCTTGAAAATCCCTATATCAATAACTCAACTCTGATCAATCCTATTTTAATGGTTACAGTCTAATTAGTCTCCAAAATAATTCACGCTAGCACACCAATCCTGTGGAACTAAAAACTCCAATCTCATTATAAATCAGTCCTTCAACTCTGCAATTCTAAAACCTTAAATTATATAAGAATCATTTTTTCAGAATCAGTAGGATCGATGAACTTATATCCAATAATTAAAAAACCGACTCCCAAAGCTTTCAAAATCTAAAACATTCAATGGTAACAAATCATTTCCTAAAGTCTGCAAAACCTGAAACCTTTGGTGAAATTCTCGTAAATCTATCCTTAAAGTTTGTTGAACTTACAACCTCCTATTCTAAAGCCTTATGTCAAATCTCCACAAAATTTAAAACTTCAATTATCCTACTCCCCGAAGAGATCACGCAGGCCATGTTGTTCCTTTCAAACCTCGATATTATAAAAGCAAACCAAGTTGATAAAAGTCCAAGCCTACTAAACTAAATATTTATACCTAACAATGGCATTCTCAGTCGTAGCATCTTCCTGCCATAGCGTAACCCTTAACCCCACTTTCAACTCAAAACAAATTAAAATATATTTATAGTAAAATAAATTAAAATACAACAATATAACATAAAATAAAATAGAATAAAACCAACAAAATAAAATATCACATGACAAAATGAATAAAACAAATGAAGTAGTACACAATAAAATAATTAAAACAAATAAAATAACCTACCATAAAATAAAATAACTAAATAAAATAAAATAACATACAATAAAATAGAACAAATAAATTAAAATAAACATACAATCAAATAAATAAATCAACTAAAGTAGCATACAATAAAATAAATTAAACAATTAAAATAACATACTTCATACAAAATAATTTCAAATACAACTTTAAAATTTTTTGGTACTGCATCAACAGGACATATGGTTTTACCTAAAGCCGAACTACTCTAATACCACCTGTGACGCCCCGACTCCCAATTACGAAAATGCGGGGATCGTGACGTTGGGATGATGATAACACGGGTCAAGCGTCCCAACGATAAGTGCTCAAGTGTGTGTAACATGTAAGAAGTGCACAACAAAAGTCACAGCAGTTAATTAAAAGTTAGCCAACTAAGTACCAGAAATTTAAATATAGTTATCCAAAATAAATTGCCTTTAAAAACTTATACAGTTATCTAATATAAATATAATACAAACCAAATACATAGCCAAAAATTGGGAGAGAAATCACAATACACGAGCAAGTGATCCCAAATCACTTATCCGGTAGAGCCGAATCCTCAGCCTCTTCGTCCTCATTTGCATCAAAATCTGCAATACCATATAACGGTACTGCAGGGTGTCGAATACCGTGAGATTATGAATCTCAGCAAGTAATCAACTAAACAACCCAAGAGATAAAAATGCATTAATGCAGCCAACAAATATGAGTACATGACGAAACACAAATGTGACCTAAAATCTCATTTTTTCTGAAAATGATTATTTTCTCAACATACGCCAAAAACCCCATTTGACCAAAACACGCCATGAATAATATCCTTCATTTTCCCAAAAAATGTGCTCGTAACCATTAAATCATAAACCGACAACATAATCATTTATCGGACATTGTAGGCGGAACTCTACCACCATCCCTGCTTACCACCATCCTTATCGCATGCATCGTGGGTGAGAATCACAAGCGAGACTTGTAACACCCCATATTTTAGTGTATTTTTAATTGAATGATTATTTTAATTAATTTAAATATTAGTTCTATTGTTTTAAGTTTATCAGATTTTCATTGGTTTATTTTTATGATTTTTAATTTGTGAAAATTATTTTGATATGCTTTATTAATATTAATTATTGTTATGTATTTAAATTTCTCTTTATTTTGAATTAATTTATTGTTGGATTTAATTATTTTATTTTCATTTAATCACTATATTTAAATTATTTTATTTAACTTGCTATTTTGAAATCTTTTTCGTTGGATCATTTTTGTGACCCAAGTTGTGAAAATTGGATCTCATTTCTTTCCCTCCATTTTTATTTTTCCTCTTTTCTCATTTTCTTCTCATTTTCGTTCTTTTTCTTCCTTCCTCCCCTGCTTCCTCCCTCGCGCACAAGCCCCTCTCTCCCTCTCCCCGTGCATTTTCTTCTTCCTACCTCAGCGTTGCCATGCGCCACCCATTGTCGTCACCACCCCTCTCCTTCTCTTCCCCTCCAGCCAGCGACCACCCCACTCCAATTTCATCTCCTCTCTTGCCAGCATTTGTCCCCACGCTCTACTCTATGCCACAACCATCTTTGTGTTCCCGCGCTGCCGTCGTACCACCACTGGCCACCATATTTTCACCACATCACCCTCGACCTCCCAGCATCCTAAACCACCCATCTCCAGCTCCGATCTTGTACCAATGAAGCTCTACCATCTATTTTTTCAATTTGAGTATTTTGGCCTCCAAACACCTCACACGCCGCCACCCATGGTTAACCACCACCACCATTAACTTCACCGACATCCCTAAGCCATTTCCTAGTAATCTCGAGTCTTCATTTGTCCCTGTTCAAAATCTTGCATTTTGAGACCCACAGCCATAGTGCATTTTGCACTGTTACGTTGTTGTGCCGCCACTTCTAACACCTCCGTGATCTTTCAAAAATTATATTATAGTACTGTAAGTATTTTTCCAAAGAACTTTTATGATTTCAATGTATTTTTATACTAACTCATTTTTATTGTGAACTAGTTAGTTGTGCCGGACTGAGTCCGAGGAGTAAGGTGGTCGGATGGATTAGAGAATGAAGTTATTGTGTGTTGTGAATTGTTGGTTGTTGGATATTGAGTCGTTTCATGTACATTGCATATTTGCAAGCATGTTCATGTTTAGAAATGAAAACTAGGTTTTCGCATGATTGTATACATGTTCATGTGTATTTTTGAAAACTGAATTTTCATGTGAGAAATTGTTTTCGGGTGCGTGTGTATTACGACCCCAAGCCGAGATGGGGCATTATCTCGGTGGAGCTCATTTGGTCACTCAGGAGCAGAATATACTGAGTGACGTCTCCTGGATTATCACTGGGCGACAACGGGATGGGACAGGATGGTAACGCTCTCCTGCCGACTCCATGGCCCCTCTGCTGGCGGGGGTCAGAGGATGCTTGGCTACGAACGCCTTGGGTGCGAAACTAGGTATCGCTCATTACGAAGTCACTCGCACGATCGTTACCTATGGTGTGACGAAGGGAGCCAGGTTGTGTGGATGATCCCTAAGGGAGATCATGGTGCATACGGTTAAAATGGATTATTTGTTTTGGACCATTTTCTGAGAAAATGATAGATTATTGATTTGGGCCATTTTCTGGAAAAATAATGGGAAAATGTTTTAAGGAAATATTTTGGGTCAAATGGGATTTTGGCGTGTGTTGGAAAATACTCATTTTTGAAAAAAATATTGTTTTGGGACTAATGCATATTTCATCCTATGCATGCATAATTGTTGGTTGCATTAATGCATTTTTATTCTCGAGAGTTGTTTGGATTACACTTACCTGAGGTACCATTTTATGGTAACGCAGATTTCGATGCAAATGATGCTGAGGGTGAGCCTAAGAATTCGGCTACGCCCGAGGAGTGATATGGGATCACTCGTTCATGTATTTGGCCTTGTATTATATTTTATTTTGGGATAACTGTATAACTCATTTTTAAACGTTTTACTTATGTAAATTTGTATTAAAAATTCTGGTACTTAGTTGACTTACTTAAATTATCTGCTACGTTGTTTATTGTACATTGTTGCATGTACACACACTTGGCACTATCATTGGGATGTGCGATCGTGTTGTCATCATCCGGGCGTCTTGATTCCCGAATTTTCATACATGGGGGTCAGGGGCCTCACAAGACTACATCACTATTCCTCCTTACCACCATCCCTACTGCATGCATAGTAGGCAGGAATCACAGGCGGGACTATACCACCATCCCTACTTACCACCATCTCTACAGTTCTTTTTCACACAAGAGGTACTTATCAGAGCACTATAAGCGGGAATCACAGGTGGGACTCTATCACCATTCCTACCGCGTGCACCGTAGGCGGGAATCGCAGGCGGGACTATACCACCATCCCTGCTCACTACCATCCTACAGTCTCTTTTCCTTTCTCTCAATCCAATCAATTCAAACATACTCTAAATCATTTCTCACATTAAAATCTAGAATTTCAGGTATACACATGAACATGTATGCAATTATGCGAAAATCCAGTTTTCAGCTACAAATATAAACATGCGTGTAAATATACAATGTACATGATACAACACAATATCCAACAACCAACAAATTACAACATAATCCAATAATACAAACAACTCCATCCTCCAATCCAACTGACCCCGTTACTCCTCAGACTAAGTCCGGCACAACCAACCAATTCGCAGTAAATATGAATTAGTGCAAAAATACATTTAAATATCAAAAGTTCTTTGAGAAAATACTTATAGTGCTATAATATAATTTTCGAATGATAACGGGAGTGCTAGAAGTGGCGGCACAACAGCATAACAGTGCAAAATGCACTATGGCCGTGGGTCTCAAGTTGCTAGATTTTGAACGGGGACAAACGAACACTTGAGATTACAAGGAAAAAGGCTTGGGGATGTTGATGAAGCTAATGGTGGTGGCGGTTGGCCGTGGGTGGCAGTGTAGAAGGCGGTTGAAGTTCAAAAAGCTCAAAATGAAAATGGAGTTAGATAGACTTCACCGATGGTCGATCGGGGCTGAGGATGGGTGAGTTAGGTAGCTGGGAGGTCATGGTGGTGTGGTGAAAAAATGGTGGCCAATGGTTGTGCGATGGCGGCGTTGGAATGAAAGGTGGTTGCGGATTGCAACAGTGCGTGGAGGAGATTGGCAGCACGAAAGGGACTAGAAATGGAGGGGTGAGGTCGCTGGCCAGTGGGGAGAAGAATGGGAGGGGCGATGACGGAGATGGGTGGTGCACGGCGGCGTTGGGTGGAGGACGACGCAACGAACAGGGGGGAGAGAGGGACTTCACGCTCGGGAGAAGAGAGAGAGAGGAGAAAAAGAAATGAGGAGAAAAAGAAAAAAAGAAAGAGGAAAAGAAAAAAGGAAAAAGAAAATAAGAGGGAAAGAAATGAGGTCCAATCCTCATATCTTGGGTCACAAAAATGATCTAACGAAAAAGATTTCAAAACAACAAGTTAAATAAAATAATTTAAACATTGTGATTAATTGAAAATAAAATAATTAAATTTAACAGTAAACTAATTTAAAATAAAGAGTAATTTAAATAATGAACAATAATTAATAACAAGAAAACACATTGAATTAATAATTAAGATTTTAAAATAATATCACGTAAATTATCTAAAATTTAAAACAAGAAAGTCTATAATCTTAATAAATGTAATAATTTACCTAGTCAAAATATACATAAATACGAGATATTATAACTCCACACTTTTTTTAATATGCAATTACAGATCAGATTTTCTCAAAAGTGACAGTATAATGTTTTTAATGGGTGCAAGAGTTGAAAAATTACAAGTATTTTGAAAAATTGAAATACCTATTAAAAATGTTTTGATTTCCGGTGGCTGCATTAATATCTGCACCCACTATACGTAATATGGCTTCGCCGGCACTAGTTGCAGCAGCCCTATATCATTCCAATCCACCCGATGGTGATTTATTAATTTTTAAATTATATTTCTTTAGTTTTGTAATTAATTTTCTTATTTTATAATTTTATTATGACCCATCATGATCAACACGCATGGCTAAATATGACGCGTGACGCGATTCTGCTGGCAATGACGTGACTTAAAAGCCACGTGGTAAGGATTTTGTTAGTAGATTAATGATGTATACATAACATATTATATAATATATTACATAATAATATTATAAAATAATAATATGTTTATAAAAGAATGTTATTTTTATAAGATATTTTATAAAAATATTTTTTATTTAAAATATAATTATATAAAATATTGTGAAAAATATTATGTGTAAATTATTTTCCTTGTTAATATGTCGGACGTTTGTGTAATAGAAGGATCAAGACGATCGAATTCAGAGTAATGAGATTAAAAAGTTCAATGTTTTTGTTTTTAAATCAGTACTACGTAAGCTATTTAGAGACTAAACCACATTAACTATTTTAGTATTTAACCGAAACGTAGATTAAAGTTATATTTAGATAGTAAGGTTAGATTAGTACTTATCATATATTTTTTAAGTCATTCACCTACAATCACTACAACAGAATGTGTATTTTGTGACAGAGAAAACTGTCACAAAAAAATAGCAAACCATCACTAAAAATTTTTTGTGACGGTTTGAAACCGTCACCATGACCGTCACCTAAAGTGCGTCACAGAAAACATTTGGTGACGGTTTACTGTACAACCGTCACAAAAAATATTTTTAGTGACGGTTGGAAGTGTTCCGTTCGGTACAACGTTCGAACGTTCATTTTTTGGTGACGGTTATGAACTGTCACAGAAAATCACGTTCGGACGTTATACCCGACCGATTGGCGTTCGAATGAGAGAAGTTGACGTTTGTTGGATATCGTGTTCGAACGTATAAAATGTACGTTCGAATGTTAATGCGTCCGAACGTTAATTACATTAAACGTTCAAATATTTGTTCGAACGAAAACGTAAATGTTCAAACGTAACGCGTTTAATGTTCGGACGTATACTCGAATGTAAACGACGGAGCGTCCGAATGCAAGTTTTCTGTTCGAACGTTAGTCGCTTTACCGTTCGAACGGTTTGTTCGTTTAAGCGTGAGTACGTTCGAACGTATAATTTAACGTTCGTACGATTCAATTGTATTTACGTTCGAACGTTTGTTACAGTGTGAACCAACGTTCGAACGATTTTTATTTACATTCGAACGTACAGATCAGAAATACTAATTTCATAAAATTTAAAAACATAATACCAATAGTATCATATTACATACCCAATTAAGAAGTAACAATGTCTTATAAAAGTACAAAATTAGATATTAAAACTAGTCAGAAATATTGATAAAAGTTATTTCTTCTTTTTCCCTCGCCCACGGGGATTCTGTTGCAACGACATAACACGTTCCATTTGCACCATCATCTCCCGTTGCACTTGCTCTTGCACTTCATTGCGTATTCTTTCCTCCTGGTCTCTCTGTTGGTCCTGCAAATGCGTCTCTAAATGAGAATGTCGTTCTAAGAGAGACTCTAACTCTTGTTGTCTGGACCTCATATACTCATTCTCACGCCGTGCAGCTTCTAAATCTGCCGTAAGATTATTAATTTGTGAAGCCGATGAGGTTGAGGAGGATGAACATTTATGCTTGATAGATCGTCCCAAACCTCTTGCCATACTAGACTGCGGCCCGAGCACTTGCTTGAATATGTCTATGTCACTAGGAGATGATTCCTCAGAAGCTGACTGCATCTCCAACATTTTGCTCTGCAATTTAAAAGGTAATGATCGTAAATAATTAGTAACGTATTAAAAGAAATAGAAATAAGAAATAAACTATTAAAATATTATATAAATAATTTATTTAACAAAATTAACACTGCTTACATAATTATCTGCAGCGACAGGATCCATCCACTCACTATGCTCATTAGTGTGAGCAGCAGCATAGACATGAATGAGGGAAAAGTTTTCAGGATCATCACGTTTCTAAAAAAGCGAGAATATTAGCAATTTTAAAAAGATAATATTAGTACTTATCAGAAATAATATCAGGAAAATAAATGAATTCTATAATTTTTTAATTACCATTTTTTCAGCAAGACGATGGAATGACCTTGAACCGGCACGATGGTGGACAGTCATAACGGATCTATTCTGTGCATTTGTAGAACTCAAGTGCTACAAAATATATTAAAAATGTTAATTGTAATATGTATACATATAATATATAAAACGAATATGAATGTAAATAATTAAAAGAGATAAATGTAAAATACCTGATAATCTGGAGATGCGAAAAGATCACAACACTTTCTCCAATCATCTAACTTCATCTGCTGAAAAGGAGACTGCGCAGCCTCTTCCAACGTCTCAAACTTCTTGAAGTGGTCATGACATCGTCCTTTGTGACGTCGGAATAGTGTAGCCATAAACTCATTCACGGTTCTCAAATCCTCGCTACGGCCAAAGTCGAGGTCGAATTCATCCTAATAAGGGAATCAGGAAAAAAATATAATATATTAATCTAGGTGAAAAAAATGTACTGAAAAGTAAACTCACCAGCACACGACTTCGAATGTGCTCCTTAATCTCATTCGAAACATCTCGCCATGAGCGCACATAAAATGGAGCATAAGCTCGAACTAATGTGCCAATATAGGAGGAAAGCGCTGCTGCACTATCATCCACTCCTCCAGTGGAATTATCAGGAATTGTGATCTTCAGTTTACCATGCCTTCTATTTTTTTCAAGAGAGATTCCACGTGTATAGCCACGACCGCGACGTGCAGATGCATCAACTACATGATAATAGATATACTATAATTATAATTATATAGTTATTGAGAAGAAAGTATTAACTATATATATAATTATCAACGACAATATTTCCTTACTGGTAGGTGTCGACTGGCTGTTGTTCTCTTCTGCGTTAGCTTGATCTTCAGGAACGGATTCCTCGAGTGGGAAGTCCTCAATGGGTTCAGGACTTGGACTTGGCGGAGGCACATTTCTTCGTTGTCGTTTTGGCGGCATTCTTGAAAATAATTAATTATATCAAAGAAAATTAATTAGAAGAAATTATGAAAATTCAAGATATTTTATAGTCACCTATATGAATAAAATATTTAGTACTTTTATTCTTCAGATGAATTTTCCATGCTTGTTTCAGAATCTCCATCAATAACATCTTCATCATCATCATGCACCTCTTCTTCATCATCTTTATCCACCTCCTGCCCGGATTCTGATTCGTCTTCATCTTCTGACTCGTCTTCTTCTTCTTCCTCCTCACTGACTTGAATTGAATGATCATTTAATACAGACGGGTCGAGATGTACGGGTGGGACATCATCTCTACACAAGGGGAGCAACTCGAGTGCACCGAGGTCAACAAACAAGTTAATACCCTCTCCATCTTTCTGGTATGCCTCAACAATCGGAGTGTCATCTTCATCTCCACTATTCTCGTAATCTGCACCCGTTCCTGCTTCATATATATTTCGAGGAACAAATTTTTGTACGACTCGCCAAGTTATCTCCCCACTATCTTCATCAGCATTTTTCATTGGATCAATCAAGTAATAGACTTGGGTAGCTTGACAAGCCAATACGAATGGATCATCTTCGTACCATTTAGATGCAGTATTGACACTTGTAAAGTGATTATCCCTATGTATCGAAACCCGACCACCGCCTAGATCCCACCAATCACATTTAAAGACATATGTTACAGACCCACCCAGATATTTCAATCCGATAATATCACGTATGACACCATAATAGTCAATATCATCTGTTCCATGACTCCCCTCGACCAACACACCACAATTTTGAGTCTTTCTATTACGTTCACGGTCCAAAGTATGGAATCTATAACCTCGGACCGTGCATGCAGTATATCGAAGTGCTCTATTTGAGGGACCACGGGCCAATGCATACAATTCAGAAGAAATTGATCCGGGATCACGAGCACGTTGTTCCAAAATCTATAAATTGAAATAGATTATATTGATTATTTCATTATCCAGAGTTAAAAATTTCACAATATAACATATATATAATTTTAGTTCATACACGTTCTTCAAACCATCCGGGAAATTCTTCCTCGTGTCTTGCCTCTATATTTTCTACGCCTTCCTTCCTAAGTTTGTCCATGTGGTCACTGTTATAACATGTTGCAAAAGAAGTATATTTTGAGCACAACAATTTTAATTAATTAAAAGAAAACTATAATTATTCAAAGAAATGAAATGACATACCTAAGATAATCATCAATCTCTCGGCAGTTATTTAGCACATACCACCGAACTTTACCCAACTCTCCATCAATTAAATCGTAACCTGTTTGTGCACCCAAGGGTCGTACATTCTGGGAAAACACTGATAGCTCACGAGGAGGCGGAGTAGCAAGATCAGCATTTCGCTCTTGACGATTAAATCGTGTCTCAACACCACGAAGATATAGCGAGCAAAATGTTAACCATTCATCGTGTATATAGGCCTCTGCTATTGAACCCTCAGCTTTGGCTTTATTCCCAACAGTGCGCTTCAATCGACCCAAATATCTTTCAACTGGATACATCCAACGGAACTGCACCGGTCCACCCAGAAGTACCTCTCGCGGTAAATGTATTGCTAAATGGACCATGACATCAAAAAATGATGGTGGAAAGATCTGCTCGAATTTACATAGTATAGTAGCAATGTCTTCTTCCAATTTCGACAACACATCTCGATTTACTACCCGAGCGCACAAATCCTTGAAAAACATACATAGTTCAGATATGGCCACACGTACATTAGATGTAAGCTTCCCACGAATTCCCACAGGTAATAACTTCTGCAAAAATACGTGACAATCATGACTTTTCAATCCATTGATTTTCCAATCATCAGGACTCATGCATCTACCAATATTTGAAGCATAACCATCTGACAACTTCACACCTTGCAACCATTTGCAGAAATCCATCCTCTCCTCCCTCGTCATCGTAAAACATGCATGCGGCATGACCACCCTGTTGCCTTCCACCCGTAAATGCAGATTATGTTTAATTCTCATTCTCTCAAGATCTTTCCTCTTCTTGATCGTGTCTTTCGTCTTTTTGTTAATACTCATCAATGTACCCAGTATATTATCACAAATATTCTTCTCTATATGCATTACATCCAAACAATGTCGCAACTTGCATGACGACCAATACGGCAAGTCAAAAAAAATACTACGCTTTGTCCAATTCAATTCTGATACGGCTCGTTTTCTCTTGTTCTTTCCCCGACCTTTGCCAAAATTGTTCGCTCTAACATGTTCCAGTTGTTCCACTATCTCTTCTCCAGATAACTCTTTTGGTGCAATCCTATCCTCTACTCTCCCATCAAACTTGGCACATTCTCTTCTCCATGCATGATTTGCTGGTAAATAACGTCGATGACCCATGAAACACAACTTCTGAGAAAATTTTAGCCACTCACTAGCAGTTTCTTTATTACACGTCGGACACGCTAACTTCCCTTTCGTACTCCAGCCGGAAAGATTCCCATACGCCGGAAAATCATTTATGGTCCACATTACCGCAGCATGCATCTGAAAAGATGTCGACTTAGATGCATCATAAGTTCTAACCCCTGTTTCCCATAACTCTTTCAGCTCTTCAATCAACGGCTGCATGAATACGTCAATATCATTCCCAGGTGATCTAGGGCCAGGGATGAGTAAAGTTAACAAAAAGTTTGGCGCCTTCATGCACCTCCATGGTGGAAGATTGTACGGAATCAATACCACGGGCCAAGTGCTATAACTTGTACTCATATTCCCAAAAGGGTTGAATCCATCGGTTGTGAGTCCCAGGCGCACGTTCCGAGCTTCTAACCCGAACTCTGGATACTGATTATCGAAAGACTGCCACGCAAGTGAATCAGCTGGATGCCTCATATACCCGTCATTCTTAACTCTTTTCTCCTCGTGCCACCTCATATCATGAGCTGTTTTCTTACACATATATAGTCTTTGCAACCTAGGTTTCAAGGGAAAATACCGCAACACCTTAACCGGGACGTTTTTCTTACCTTTCCACCTCGACTCTCCACATACAGGACATGCTTGTTTCTCCTCGTTCTCCTTCCAGAACAATACACAATCATTCTTGCATGCATGTATGGACTTGTACTCAAATCCTAATCCCTTTCTCAACTGCTTCGCTTCATAAAAGTTCTTAGGCAATGCAGACCCTTCGGGAAGCACCTCGTTAAATAAGTCCAATACCATGTTTATTGCTTTCGTCGACATCCCACACAATGATTTAATGTGAAGCAACCGCACAATAAACGACATTTTGGAATGTTTTGTACAACCTGGGTAAAGCTCGCGCTTTGCATCTTCCCACAGTGAAGGGAAATTTTCACAATCAGTCCCTGATCCACCAGTTGAGGCATTGTCGTTAACCTCATCCATAAACATCCCAGCTCCAATGTCACCCAACATCTCCTCCATCTCATCATGCTCATAATCATCATCCATGTGCCGCAAATAATTGTGATGATCGACCAATACATCTGCTGACCTTTCATACGGCTCACCATGCAGTACCCATCGCGTATACCCCAGATCCATGCCGTTCACAAATATATGACGCTCTACTTCATCCAATCCTATCGCACACAAATTTTTACACCCTCGACATGGACACTTAATGTAACCACGACTATCAGCAGAAGCCCGTGCAAAATCAATGAAAGTTCTTACTCCACATGCATAGGGTACGTAATCCTTTCCAAGTCTATCGTCCAGACGCATCCAATTTTTGTCCATTTCTAAAAACATCTATATATTAATAACACGTACATTGAAAATTCACATGCATGTCATGCTCCAATTCTCATTACTTTGTTGATAAGGTAGTTGGTCCTATCCCATTCGAGATTATATTCTCCATATTGCACAAATCTCGTCACTCTACTAATTTCTACGTTAGTAGAAATTTCGGCAGCACCTCCTCATAATTCTCCAAGTATACATGTTCAAATATCGGGATTGTGACCCGACGAACAGTATACCCGAAGAACAATGAAGAAGACACCGAAACTTCATATTAAACGTGGAAAGTAGCGAGTAACAAAAATGTGCAATACAGATAATATAATCTCAAACTGTCCACACTGGACAATTCAGGAATCAGTGGACACATAAATGTACACTGATTCCCAAACGGGTCTAAGGGTATTTATGCAATGACACACGCAACTAGCAATATAATCATACAACAATATCTCCATATTTGTTAAACTAAAGAGGGATGGAAGATTATGTGACCCCCTGTTTCGTGTCTTGTACACAACGAGGGAGAATGATCTTGAAGAAATGTTTAAATTTTGGTCTAATTACTTAACCGTCACAAACTGTCCGACCTCGACACTCCTCTCAAGGCCGAAGAGACTATGACAGTCAAGCAATTAGACCAAAATTTAGAGATTATAATTGTTATATATAATTTTAAATGTTATTATATAATTTTAATTATTATCATTCTACAATTATAATCTTAATTCTTATACTTAATTTAGTGAGTTATTTACTTATATAGACAATAAGTATATAATTTTTATATAAGAATCTATTTGATCCTTATTTCCTTTCTCTTTAGTTTATAATAAATAAGTATATTTACATATTCAAACTCTACTTATTTAGTAGTTTCAAGACTTTTTTATTGAAGAGTATTTTAAAGGTTATATTATAATTTTAATTATTATCATTCTACAATTATAATCTTAATTCTTATACTTAATTTAGTGAGTTATTTACTTATATAGACAATAAGTATATAATTTTTATATAAGAATTTATTTGATCCTTATTTCCTTTCTCTTTAGTTTATAATAAATAAGTATATTTACATATTCAAACTCTACTTATTTAGTAGTTTCAAGACTTTTTTATTGAAGAGTATTTTAAAGGTTATATTATAATTTTAATTATTATCATTCTTAAAATATAATTTTAATTGTTATACTTACACTATCATTCTTAAATTTCAATGGTTATACAATAATTTTAATTATTATAATTCTTAAGGAGTTACTTTTATTTATTATTACTTAATTTAAAATATTAATATCACAATTTTTCAAATCCATATCACAAAAATACATTGTATAAATATCATAAAATTCAAATAAAGACAAGAAATAAAAATTTTTTCTTACCAAACTCAGCTCTTTCTAACTCTCTAACTCAACTCTCTCTCTCTGTGTTGCGCGCACGGGAGAAGAAAAAATGTTCAATGGCGCTCCCGTGCGCGCACTGATTAAGTCCTAAAATTATTTGCTTAAACGTTCGAACGTTTAACTTGTACGTCCGAACGTTAACTTAAACGTTCGAACGTTTAAGTTGTACGTCCGAACGTTATATGGTAAAATTTCCACCGCTCGTAGCGTTCGGACGTTTACAGTACACGTTCGAACGTACCCTTCTTATTTATAACATAAAATCTAGCGGGAAAGTTCCCGCACTTTAATCATATATGTTCGAATGTATCACAAGTTTTCGTTCGAACGTTCGTAAATTTACAGATTAACGTTCGAACATTTAACTTAAACGTCCGAACGTAAATTTCATTAAAGTGTTACCATATTTGAGCGGGAAATTTCCCGCATTAATTTAAATAACGTTCGAACGTTAACATATTTGGTGTTCGGATGTATATAATTTTCTGGTGATTTTAATAAAATAACGTTCGAATGTATAATCTAAACGTCCGAACGTCTGAATAATCACACAGAAACCTTAATCTAGCGGGAAATTTCCCGCTCTTATTTTAACGGTCGAACGTTAACTTGAAACGTTCGAACGTACGATTCCTACTATACGAACTTATTACTAATTTGTAATAATGTATATTCAAACGTCATTCACAAATAATAATTTAAATATTTAAAGTTCATATCACAACATACTAGAAAAAACTCACAATATATTCACAAAATAACATGCCACATGTATTAACATATTTTTAAAGTTGAGTAAGTAATAAACATGTATTAACAAAGCCTAATGAAAATATATTTCTAATAAGAAACACAATATTTCAAATTCATATCACAACATATTTACAAAAACTCACAAACTATTTACAAACTATACAAATAATAATCACAATATTTCAAGAGTAAGTATAAAATCACAACAATATATTGATAAAGTTTAGAAATATACCTAGCACTCACAATATCCTCTTACAAATCAAAATCTTCCAACTTCCCAAAACAAGCAATCCTTCAAAAAAATACAACACTAACTTATTAGAAATATTCTATAACAAAAACACATTCTATAAATATCATAAAATTCAAATAAAGATAAGAAATCAAAATATTTTCTTACCAAAACTCAACTCTCTCTAACTCTCTAACTCAACTCTCTCTCACACTAACACCCTCTCTCTCTCTCTCTCTGTCTCTCTCTCTCTCGCTCTCTCTCTCTCTGTCTGTTGCGCGCACGGGAGAAGAAGAAATGATCCGCTTCCTCCCGTGCGCGTACTGATTAATACCGCAAATTATTAGTTTAAACGTTCGAACGTTTAAGTTGTACGTCCGAACGTTATATGCTAAAATTTCACCCGCTCATAACGTTCGGACGTTTACAGTACACGTTCGAACGTACCCTTCTTATTTATATTATAAAATCTAGCGGGAAAGTTCCCGCACTTTCCTCATATATGTTCGAATGTATCACAATTTATCGTTCGAACGTTCGTAAATTTACAGATAAACGTTCGAACATTTAACTTAAACGTCCAAACGTTTATTTCATCAAAGTGTTACCATATTTGAGAGTTAAATTTTCCGCACTAATTTAAGTAACGTTCGAACGTTAACATATTTGGTGTTTGGATGTACATAATTTTCTGGTGATTTTCATCAAATAACGTTCGAACGCATAGTCTAAACGTTCGAACGTCTGAATAATCACACACATACCTTAATCGAGCGGGAAATTTCCCGCTCTTATTTAACGTTCGAACGTTAACCTTAAACGTTCGAACGTAATAGTCCTACTCTTATTTAACGTTCGAACGTAATATATAAATGAATAATATATATTAAATTGTTATTTATTAAATTCTTTATTATATACTAACTTATACTATAATATGTATTCTACATTTTATATATCTATAACTATATACTACATTGTATAGTATGATAGCATAATACTTTAAATGAGAACATATATATAAATGATATATAAACTATACCATATATATAAATGAATAATATATATTAAATTGTTATTTATTAAATTCTTTATTATATACTAACTTATACTATAATATGTATTCTACATTTTATATATCTATAACTATATACTACATTGTATAGTATGATAGCATAATACTTTAAATGAGAACATATATATAAATGATATATAAACTATACCATATATATAAATGAATAATATATATTAAATTGTTATTTATTAAATTCTTTATTATATACTAACTTATACTATAATATGTATTCTACATTTTATATATCTATAACTATATACTACATTGTATAGTATGATAGCATAATACTTTAAATGAGAACGTAAATGTATATAATATATAAATTATACCATATATATAAATGAATAATATATATTAAATTGTTACTTATTAAATTCTTTATTATATACTAACTTATAATATAATATGTATTCTACATATTATATATCTATTTATATCTATATACTACTTATTAAATAATCAATAAACACCATAAGCTCATAAACTATTCACAAAATTCACAAACAATAATCACAATTATTTCAAGAGTAAGCATAAAATCACAACAACATGTATAAACATATTGCTAAACTTTAGAAATATAACAAGCACTCGCAAAAAAACCAATAATCTAATTGTCAATAATATTATATAACATCGTAATCTATAACATAAACATTTATAATATAATATTAAATTGAAAAACGTTCGAACGTAATAATAAGTACGTTCGAACGTTCTGTGTATATAAGGCCAAAACCGAACGTCGAAACGACATTTCGTCTTTGTTCATCGTCTACTCCGTTGCACGCCGCCACGCCTCCTTCACCGCCGCCGTCAACTCCGCCACAACCGTCACTAAAGGTAGGCATTCATCTTTTATTCAAGTAACATGTATTTTATTAAAATTTGGATTGAGTTTTGTGTTAAACCGGATAAGTGATGCCGGATTTTCAACTTCATTTTCCGGCCACCACGGCTAGTCATTTGCCGAATAGTCACCGTAGAAATGTTTCTTGAAGTGTATACTTCATTTCCACGGTGACATTTCGGTATTTAGAACCGTGTAGAGAAATTTTTGAGATTTCAATAATGGCTGAGTCGACTCAGCCATTCTGCGTCGAAACATTCGAACGTTTCACCAAGACGTTCGAACGTACGACGTTTAAATTAAACAGCCGTTACGGCTTCCACGTTCGAACGTTTGATTATAACATCCGAACGTAATGATTTTCTACATTATTCATGCTTCGACGTTCGGACGTCCATATTTATGTTCACACGTAAAACAAATACGTTCGAACGTATTTGTTTTAACGTCCGAACGTACGTCAGCCAATATTTATTTACTGCTTATGTTCGAACGTACATTGTTACATTCGAACGTATTTGTTTTACGTTCGAATGTAAATATATTGACATTATTTTACGTGCGAACGTATAAATAAACATCCGAACGTTTTATCTTTAAGTTCGAACGTTATAGATAAAACGTTCGAACGTTACGGCAGAGCATCTTAGAATTAATACAAAAAAATGTATTATTGTAAATAATTTTTTTTTCCCTTTTCTATTTTCAGGATATGGCTCTTCCACTGCATACTAGGAAACGAGGGAGGGAAGGAGCCACGTCGGACACTGCCCGTATTGGAGCTCGTACTGTTATGGTTGAGCGAGAGATCTTAATTAATGAGTTCGACGAACTCTGTTGGTAGCAGACGAACCTGAGAGATGTTTTCCTCAGTAGAGGCTGGGGAAATATCTGCACATTGAGGGGGAAGGTATACCCCTCAATGGTTCAAGAATTCTATATGGGGATGTGTGACATGCCTCAGGATGCATCCTCTCACACCGTGACTGTACGCGGTGTTTCCATTGAGGTATCAGCAGATGTCATCGGCGAGCACCTTGGGATTCGTCGAGGAGTGGAGACATTTGCACACTCGACACCCCGTGAGGATGTAGGCACTTCTACATCATCTACTGGTCGGGGATGTGAGCCAGCATCAGCCAGAGATGCAGGCCAGTCAGAGGCTGAGGATACTGGCGTCGAGGCTCGGGATGATGACCGAGACGAGGATTTCTACATCCTCACCGGGAGGGATCGCATGCAGATCGAGCGGAAGAACGCCTTCAACCAGAACCATCTGCTGCATTTCTTCCGCATGTTGCACCTTATTATTGCAACAAATGTCGATCCTATGGCTCATAAAACCACATTTAGTCGGCTTCGGGCACAATTTTTGATACGAGTGGCACGTGGAGATCCTATAGATTTGCCATTGCACATCTTTCAGAGGATCCGTTACGAGGCGAGCATCGTCTCCACGGATAATCTCCCATATGGTGTCCTCATCAGCCGACTATTACTTGCACGGGGAGTACCGACCCAGCCAGAGGACCGGGTCAAAGATCAGATGAGCCCCCTCGACAAGACCACGCATCGACGTAGCATTGGACAGGCGAGGGGACGTCAGCCACCCCCTGTAGAGGATCTAGTTCCTCCGACGCAGCCTGAGCCAGGTCATGTCGGGAGTAGTAGTCAGCATACGCCGAGTACATTTGCAGGAGATGTGCGGCCTGCTTGGGTTGATGCGGTCATCTCACAGCTGACTGCGCATATCGATCATAAGATCGATCGATCGCTCGAGGCTATATCGGCGTCTGTTGCCGAACTCACCCATCGTGTAACTATCCTCAACGACAAGGTTGATACCTTGACTGAGGAGGTACGGAGTTCGACTTTTGCGGATAACGTTATCATCTGACTGTTAATATCAAATTTTGTATTTTATTTTTAATATTTGTAACGAAAAATATTATTGAATATTTCTATCGTTTTTTAATTTCAATTTTTAACCTTCTTTGATGTTATATTTTTCAACTTTAATACTAAATCACTGCATTTCAAATATATATAAATCAATAATATATATTTATATATTACAAAGTGTGTATATATAAATATATACAATTCAATTTTTTAGACTTGTTCACAAATTATGCACAATAAAAACCACATAATTTTTAAATTAAAGTCATTTAATTTAAATTTACAATGAACGTTCGAATGTTATTACTTAACGTTCGAACATTGGTCCAAACATTTTACGTTCGAACGTAAAATTAATAACATTCGAACGGTTGCGCCAAAACATTTTACGTTCAAACGTAAACAGACATAATGTTCGAACGTATATGTAACGTTCGAACGCATATTTCCCATACGTTGGAACGTAAAAAAATCTCATTCTATCTTTAGTGACGGTTTCCAGAAACTGTCACAGAAAATACCTTTTAGTGACGGTCTAGAGACTGTCACAATTTCCTAACCGTCACTAAAAACTAATTGTGTTGTAGTGAATTGGATTGTTTGTTATAACTTGTACTCATGTATATGTGCAGACTACTATTGGGAATATTTTCTTGTAAACTTATTTTAATGATAGTTTAGTTATGTTAGGAAATTGTATTATTAATAGAAATATTAGGACATAGTCTAGCTGGACCCAGATTAAGGTATTGATCTTATAGTCTTCGTTTAATTCATTAATTAAGATGTGATTAATTAAATTAGGATATAATATAAAGTCTAGCTAGCTAGAGAGGTCGACCCAAGTGTTAGATTGGAACGGCTGGCTTCGTAAATGCCCCCAAGACTTTTATTCTTTATGGTTTCTATATTACAAGGTCGATGTTTTGATAAAATTAATTTTTCCAAGTAATTAGAAAATTATTTTTTAATTAATTGCCCTCCTGATTTTATATTACCTAGTTTCATCCCAATATGGAGATCGAGGGGTAAATAAGAAAATAAAACATGACGGTTTGCATGAAAATTATAAAACAGTTCGATAAAACTCGAGTTATTTTATTTGTTATTTCACGTACGTGTGTCGACCTATAATATTGTTATTTGATACAAATATAAACTATATATTATGTGATAATTATATATAAGTCAGCATGCATGGGTTCACTAAAAATCCTGCATTCATTTAGACATGTACGTACGTGCATCTTATATATCATGTTAAAGGACGTTATATCTTGCATGGTTCATATAAATGATCATTAAATCAATTATATATATGTCACGAGCGTGGTTAGCGAAGAAATTAAATTTAAATATGTTTATTTAGTTCCATCTTAGAACGGTAACAAATTTTCGGTTGAATACAAAAAAAAAAAAAAAAAAAAAAATGAAGAAACATATTCTTTTATTTCTAAACCAATTAGTGAAAGAGCAACGACTTGATCCAAATAATTATAATAATAATGGAGAAGCTAGATGACATTTATCACATGATTTTAGCTATCTGCATTCTTTTATCATCTTCTGGACTTTGAACCGCATCATCTTCTGCATGGACTTTGAAATTAACTAGTCTTTGTTTAGGAGTAGATATGTTCCAACTTCGCTAGCTTAAAAGTAAAATAACGTCTGTTTCACACACACACACACACATATAATTATTTTGTTGTTGTTTATATTCAACTACTCGATCGATACTAAAAGGAAAATGACAATTTGTATAATTGGAATGATGGCCGTTCCTCAACTAACGTGGGTTGAATATATAATCGTAAGTGATAATGTTAGAGATACCAATGCTAAACATAAAGTTATTCTATTATCATCCACATCAATTAAATAATAAGATTTTATTTGTAAGATTTAAATTTTTAAAATTTATCTTCTAAATCAAATTATGTCACGTAAACACTTTATTAGATTTGCTTTACTACAATATTTTATTTAGTAAGTGAAATAAGAAATATTTTAGCCACAAAGAGATCTCACAAAAGTGAACCTACTAATTGACGTGACTTAATGTAAAGTATGTTAGATTATAAAACTACTTAAATTTATTATAAAGTAAATCTAACATATCATATAAAACCATATAAGTCAATGAATTTAATTTTGTGAGATTTTTTTGTAGCTGTAGTAATTCTCAAGTGAACTATGATAATATTTATAACTACTAAAACTTTAATAATAAATAAGCTGGATGGCCGAGCCACTCCAATTAGTCCTTGCGATGGGCGATTTGCATTAATCTCTCGTTTCGACCGATTATGATCATAAGGTAATAAAAGGAACGATTTGATCCATTATGATATTGTATTTAGTAGATAAATCGATTTAGAGTAATTTAGGACTTACTTGGGGACATGAGTATTCTCCGACTATTTCACTACTATTCACAAACAGTTTACTACTATTTACAATTATTTACTACTATTAACAAATTATTTTACTACTATTTATATCTAGAATACTCTTAGCATCCAAACGGAGCCTTTGTGTCTAGCTAACTCTAACTAAAAGGATAAAGATTTAGAAAGAAGAAAAGGCCGGCAGATACTAAGAATAATTTAGAATTTCTTCAAGAGAAAATTGACGTTAAGGATCATCATCGCCACCACTTAAATCATCATTTGAATAAAGAAAGGCAGACCAAGACAATGTCATTTAAGATTAATACAAGACGTACGTCCGAACCTGCAGTCATATTCAAAATTACTTATAAATATTGTCTGTGGCGGCCAATGCATCCAGTTTTCTACTTTTTATATATGCAATTAAAAAAAAGGCTACTGATATCAACTTGATCACCTTGACATTGATTTTTCAACAATAAAGAACTAACTTCGACAAGCTGGCTAGGAAATGAATTGTCCAACTTGATCACCTTGACATTGATTTTCCAATTTGTTGATCGGAAAAAGAATTCTTGATATTTTTATCTGAATTTGAAATCAGTTTTAAGTGACACGATGATCATACAACTTTTTTATTACTACCCATATAAATATGATTTTAAGAAGCATTAAATGATCAATATAAATACTTTAATACCCATAATATTTATCTATATTTCTCTTATTAATTGAGATCGTGAAATGCAAAAAAGACCTAGATCCTTGATGATAAATGCGCTTCTGCCCACAACTAATGGGCTAAAATGGAGGATTATAAGCTTTGTTTGATGAAATGCAACTCTTTTGTGCTTTACAACTGTCACAAAGTCGGATTATCATCATGAATAAAGTCTCTCTCTCTCTCTCGGTTCCTCTCTGCCTTTCTCTCACCAATCCTTCTTTTCTTGCGGACTTTCTCATTTAGGTAGTACTAGATGTGATGCAATATTGAGAGAGGTACAGTTAACTGGTGGTGCACACAACAATGTTTTGATAGTTCATAATATAAATTGAATAAAAAGCAATGCTACTCTTTATTCTTAATTTGTCATGCTTTGTCACACCAAATTATGTGACACATTTTAAGTAGCCTCCATGTACTATTTGGAACCCTTTTTATTGATAGACCAAGTGCATTGGTCATTTGGAATTAGCTTGCTGAATTATATTATATAAAGCAATTGACCTTTTTTTATAAATATAATGGGTCAAAAAATGAGTGGTTTATTACACACCATGCTCGTAAATAGCATTAACTTGGTTTCCTGTGTCAACTATAATAATAATAATAAAAAAATCAGTTAAATGCACCACATCAACCAATTAATTTTAGTATTTCAATTAATTGCACATTTATTTTATTCAGGTATTTTAGGTATAATCATAATTTCAAAACATTTTCAATAACTTTTCATAAGTAGTATTTGTGAAAGTATTATTAAGACCCATAAAAAATCTATTCGGAAAGAGACAAATTTGCTAGATGTATTTTGTTTTGTTTTTTAGTGAAAATGATAAGAGTCCATGGTCAAATGTATACGTTTCGATAAACATGCATTTTATGAATGTGCTTTTATATATGAATTATTTTCATAAAAGAGGTTTTATATATTGTTTTTCCTCATAGATAAATAGATATGAATAATGTGATCGATCATGAAAGAACAAAACTGTATTCGTTACTTGGAATATGTTATTGGTGTCTGTTTCTTTCTTGTCTTCTTCAAATCACTAGTATTAATCACTTTTAGTCCATGTCCATTGTTTCACCAACTGATTATAATAATAACTAGGTATTTGAGGATCAATATGAATACGTAATACTCTCATCTTATCATGATCAGATTCCGCATTAATATTAGCAGTACTAAACTTATATGATTATATATATATATATGTATATATATTGTCATATATTATGCATCGTGTAGCATGATGAATTAAATTACCATATGTCCGTACTTTGAAATGACCCATAACCTAATACTTCGGGTTGAATCTAGACATGAGAAGTTAGAATAGTACTCTACTCTTATCATTTATAGTATACCTGATGACATTCTACTTCTAATAGCTATAAATAAGACATGCCATTGTAGACATGCAATACCATGGCTAGCAATAAGCAGGTATTGTGCTTTAATTTGAAGTAAACTGCTTGTAACGTGCATGCATACCCTCAGAAACTCTGATCTTCTTCTCACCCATTTTTGGATCGGTTAATTCAATTAATAGCTAGCTTTATATATATGAATATGCCATGCAATTGTAAACCGTCCAATTCTTCTATATTCTTCCTGAAATTAACCTCTCGCGCTTAATTAATTATTAATTTGTTGCCAACATATCTATAGACGCGTATTTTTAATTTCCTCACTTTCTGTTTTCAGATCTTCATGATTCCCTGATCTACTATATTCATATAGTTATATGTTCATTCTATTATTCTGTTTTCCTTACATATTCTTCTATAATATTTTATCTTGTTCAATTTGAAGTACAAATTCTTCTATGGAGGCACGAACACAGAATGGGTCAACGGACAGCTTGCTAGCAAAGTAAATGAAGTGGTGCAAGCATCGAACTCGATCTCGGGTATAAGATTTTTTGTAACGCACCATCCTGACCCAAGGACTGCTGAAGCCAATTTACTGCAAACTGTCAGGAACATCATGCCGGTCGATCAATTTGAGGAACTGGAAAATTTCATCCGTGAGCATATAAGTGAGGGATGGCTTGTGCTGACGGAGAATGGTTCCGTGTTTGAGAAAGGGTAATGAATATCGTTGCATGCATGGGTTACTACTATTACAAAGTTTTATAAAGTACAGAATAATTATTAAAAAATTATTATTTTTTCATATGAATTCGACGACATCAATCATCTCACGATTAATGTCTTTAAAGTACTGAAAAAGAAAAATTCATTCTTTAATCGTTGTTCTCGTGTCAAAGCTATCTAAAAGTTGTAACTCTTAATTAACATTTTTGTTATTCAAATTAATCTAGATACGGGAGAAGTGTACTAGAAACCATGGATGCTTTCGAGACGGAATGGAAGAAGCTCGTAATAACATCAAAAGAATTCGGAAATAGTTTCAAGGGTGCATTAAGATCAAGCTGGGCATGAGTCTAATTATGGTGTGAAAGTATACATGATGATGGTGTGTAATAGTACTATGCAATAAATTAATGAAGGGCATATATCCTGATTATGTCCGTATTTACGTACGTGCATGCAGTGATGTTTGTTGTTCTTGATCGCGTGGTGTTTATGTATAATTATGGTGTGAAAGTATATACGTCTGTAGTTGATATTTGTAATGATATATATCGACTTTGTTCAATGAAATATATATTAATTAGCTGCTTTGAAAATGTATAAACGTGATGACGATATTGAGTAATGAACTTATTTATCGATCGAACTTATAGTTGATTTAAAGATATTATTATATGTGATTTATGAATGCATGTTAATGATCAGATTAATATACAAGAAATATAAATCACTAGTCACTTATATAAAGTAAGTTCGTAGTTGACGATAAAATCGAACATTTTATTTGATATATATATATAAAGACTATATATATAGAACGTCAAATATAATAATTTATTAAGTTTCACATGATGTTAATAGAGTACTTGGAATATATTGATTATGATTATGATTATGAAAGTACTATTGTTAATTAAATAATGAATTTACTACTAGTAGTATATATCATCTTATGATCCTTGATCCCAAGAAGGTTCTAAATTCAATGCGCGCGCGATATGCAGGTTGCTTATTAATTTTGTTTACTCGTGGGGTGATATTTTATTTTGCTAATATCTCAATACGTTTGGTAATTATATTTAACAATGTCTAACCAAATCTTCAAGATGAAATCCATAGTCTCTATTAAGAAGCGAAATGCTTGGGCTACCGAGATTGGGTCTCGAGAATGTCTACTGACATTTTTTTTTTATTATTTAGTGATGAAGTAAGTGTTTTTTTAATTATGTTGTGAATTTTTTTTTTTTAAATTTTAAAGATATAAAAAAATGTATGAAAAAAGAAAAAAAAAACATTTGATCTTCTCGAAACTATTTGATCTGTACTCCATGATCTGTCGGGTGTGCATCTCCCTAAGTATCGACCAGCTCTAATATAGGAGCACGAAGATGAAGTCTCGAGTGTCTCGTGCTTCGTGACATGATGGAGGAGTTGATCAGTCCAATCGGCTCTCGAACACACTCAGCAATATCTTGCAAGACCTCGACATGTAGAAGAAATTATGTGATCAGGATCACAAAAGACAATATATCCATTGTAATGTAGGAAGCATTTAATCGAATTCTAGTGAATATATAACCCACTAGGTCAATAGGCACCCCATGAGGGACGCACATCATAAACTTCACTCGATCCATACCAACCTCTATCTTGCGCTACAAATGATCAATGTTGTTGGCGATGATTAAGTTCATGATATTGAAGAAACCAGATAAATCAGTCTGTTTGATGCTCTTCATCCCATCATATAGAGGAATATTTGGATCAAAAACCAACTATCTCACCTCATGATCAGCGAGAGCATCGAGTCCATCTCTATCAGAGCCCTCGTCCTCAGTCGTCTCCCTATCAATTGAAGACTCCCTGGGCACCATGTTCGGATACGTTGTGCGCAATCATGGGATGCTATTGAAATCAACAGGTATGTCTGCTGAAAATGTAACTGAGGCTTCCCAGACATAGACCGTGTATGCCTCATTGTCATCTCAGCTGGATCCAACGGGCTCTCTATAAAACTCAGAGATGATGTCGATATAGGAAACGAGGTCCCATGCTTCATCCTTCTGGTCGAGGTTGGTGTCCAACCACACTCGACAAAGATGGTTGTCAAGGAACAACCCTCCCAGAGAAGATCCTGAAAGTCAGAGATCTTCACCTGACGCTCCAACAAAATAGTCCTCTCAAGAAATGATTCGTTGGAGGGTTGTCTTGGTCTACCATGATTTTATCCCCTAGAAGACATTGTCAACTTGAAATTTAAAAAATAAAATTAAGAAAATTAGTTATAAAATATGATATATAAACCATTACAAAATTATATGCTGATTAATATAATTTAACTATTTTCTTATACCGTTCAATTGAATCATTAGGTGTTCAAACGTTATAACAGTATTTCGAACAGTTACATAACAATTCAAATACTATTAAGAGGACTAAATTGTTCAAATGCCAAACATTTGTGTTCGAACGCCATATTAGGAGATGTTCAAACAGTTTCTCAACCATTCGAGACTTGAGTCCATAAACTTCAAACGAATTAACCATCATTCGAATGGTTTCTGGATCGAGTTCAGCAATGACTGAGCCAACTCGGTAGCCATTGAAATGAAAGCAATCCATCAATTACTTTCTTTTTGTCCACAAATAATACACTTGCAAGGTTGGGATGTGCATAGAGGCATCTCATCCTTGTCCTTTCGGGCAACCTATGATGTTCATCGATGAAACCTATTGATTTTTCTATTTTTTTATAAAAAATTATTGAAAATAACACGAAATCAACCCATTAAACAATCCTAAGTTGTGTACCTCTTGACTAGAAGTGGTATTAGACAGTGGCGGTGACAACGAAAGTGGAAAGGCTCGAGGAGAGTTTGACAGCATCTGGGTTTAGAGAGAGAGAGAATGTGATCAATCGAGGAAGGTAGACCTCATTTATAGTGTTATATCATTCAAACATTCTTTTTATGATTGAACGATGTTGTTTGAACGTTATTTTATATAATTTAATATTCGAATACCAATAATTAATGTTCGAAAGTTGTATATATACTATTTATATATATAGCATATAATATAATATATAGTATATACTATATACAATATATTACAGTATATAATATTAAATATTATAGTATATAATAATATACCATATTATAGTATACTAATACTATATAATATATATTATATCAACAATCATATTGGAAAGAAAAGTTTATAACCGGACTTCAATATTACTTCGCCCAAAAGGTACAAGAATCATTAGTGTAACACCCCGTATTTTAGTGTATTTTTACTGAAGGAATTATTTTTATGTAATTAAAATAATTTCTCTTATTTTAAATTGGTTGGATTTTTAGTGAGTTTATTTCTATGATTTTTATTTGGTGGAAATTATTTTTATATGCTTTCTTAATATTTATTTATTGTTATGCATTTAAATTGCTTTTAATATTTAAATTAATTACTGTGGAATTTAATTATTTCAATTTGACTATACCATTACGTTTAAATTATTTTATTTAAACTTGTGGTTTTAAAATCGTTTCCGTTGGATCATTTTTGTGACCCAAGTTATGAGGATTGGACCTTATTTCTTTTCCCTCTATTTTTTCTTTTCCTTTTTTTTTCTTTTCTTTTTCTTTTTCCTTATTTTTTTCTTTCTTCCCGTGCGGACGTTTCTCTCTCCTCTTCTCTTTCTCCCCGCGTCCGTTTCTCCCCCCACCAGCTGCGCCGCCGTCCGCCGGCGGTGGTCGACACCGCCCGGCTCCACCGCTTCCCCAGCCGCCGGCCGTCCTACCCCACCAATATCACCGCCGTTCGTGCCGCCGTTAGCCTCCACGAAGCCCACGAAACCCACGACGCTGCGGCACATTTTCCTCCATTGCGCCGCCGTCGCGCCACCTCCGGCCACCATCTTCCTACCACTTCATCCCCGGCCTCTTGGCAACCCATTGGACCCAACCCCAGCTCCGATCCGTCACCGGTGAAGCCCCACCAAGTCCATCTCCGATTTGCACTTTTTTGGCCTAAAACCACCCCTTGCGCCGCCACCCACGGTAAACCACCACCACCACTAGCTTCACCGACCTCCCTAGGCCCTACCCTATCAATCTTGGGTCTTCGTTTGTCCTCGTTGAAAAATGGGTATCTGTGACCCACGGCCACAGTGTATTTTACACTGTGGTGTTGCTCAAACGTCGCCTTTTTCTACTTCGCGATCCTCGGAAAATTATTATATTGCACTGTAAGTATTTCTCCAAAGAATTTTCGTAATTTAAATGTATTTTTGCACTAACCCATTTCACTGTGTTTTTGGCATGCCGGATTGAGTCCGAGGAGTTCGGGGGTCGGATGGATTTGTGATTGGAGTTGTTTGGTTGATTTGGTTGATTGGATATTTGTTGTTGATGGGTTGTTTGGATTTGTTGGTTTGGATATTGTGTTGGTACATGTGCATTTCATCATTTCATGCATGATCATGTTTGTAAAAGAAAACTGGGTTTTCGTGTATTGCATTCATGTTCATGTGCTTTGAAAAGTTATGATTTTATGTGTTAATATTTTTTGTGCGTGTGTATCACGACCCCAAGCCGAGATGGGGCATTAACTCGGTGGAGCTCCTCTGGTTACTCGGGAGCGGAATATACTGAGTAACGTCCCCTGGATTGTCGCCGGGCGACAATGGGATCGGACGAGATGGTCTCGTGCCGACTCCGTGGTCCTTCTGCTGGCGGGGACTAGAGGATGTCTGGCCACGTACGCGCTGGGCGCGGAACTGGGCATCGCTCGTTGCGTAGTGTGAGTGCTTGGCCACGTACGCGCTGGGCGCGGAACTGAGCACCGCTGCGAAGCCAGGACGTGCGGATGGTCCATAGGGGAGACCATGGTGCATATGGAAATAATGCATGGTGCATTTGGGATTAATGCACTATTTTCTGGGAAAATAGTGCGAGTTGATTTTTGGGTAAATCATTTTCTGGGAAAATGATTTACGGACAATTCGGACCAAGATGGGATTTTAGTGTGTGTTGGAAATTTATCATTTTCGGGAAAAATGGTGTTTTGTGGAAAAATGCATGTTTTCATGTGCATGCATGTTAGTTGCATTTAATGCATTTTGTATTACGTTGTTGTTTGGGTTATACTTACCTGCGAGACCATTTTGTGGTGTCGCAGATTTGATGCTGATGAGGAGGAGGAGGGCGAGCCTGAGGAGACGGCTCCGCCTGACGAGTGATCTGGGATCACTCGTTTGTACATTTTAAAACTATTGTAAATTATTTTATGAATGACTGTATAATTGCTATTTAAATCTTTACTGATGTTTGATTGTAATTAAATTCTGGTACTTAGTTGACTATCCGCTGCGTTATTTTATTTGAACACTGTTGCATGTACACACACTGGCACTTCGTTGGGATGTGTGACCGTGTTGTCACCATCCTGGCGTCTCGATCCCTGTGTATTTATATAAGGGGGATTGGGGGCGCCACAATTAGTAAAACCAGATAGTACCGTTGATTTTCTTAATCTCACATGTGGTGATATAATAACTACTATTAATAGAACTGATTTAATTATTTGATACTAATTTGTACTTTAGAATTTTGTGTACTAGATTGTAATAATAATATATATCATTTTGGACTGGTAATAAGAGCTTGTGGCTCTAATGTTATTTTTATCAGTTTATAATGGATCCTATATACTACTATTAAGGGATTTGATCTTTTCATCATATGATAACCATTTATTTTAATATTTAATGTTAAAGCTTTTGTTTAACATTTACAGTATATGATAAATACTATGCTTATATGATATGATATAATATATATTATATATTATAATATAGAATAGTATATATATTATAGTATTATACTATACTAGTATTAATATAATATTTATAATATATACTCATAAAATATATCTTCTAGTATATTATATAATATATATATATACACTATAATATATATACTAAACTCTTCAATACTATGCTATATATTACTATATATACTATATATAATATTACTATATATATACTATATGCTATTACTATACTATAGTTATATATAATATACTAACATATTATACCATAAATATAGTAATAAATTTAGTGTATAGTGTAGATATTGTACTATAATAAAACATTTAGAAAGATACGTTTGAACGGTATGGCCTAGCATTTGAATGCTATATTAGTGATTGAACATTTTTAGCCATGAAGAGGCACGTTCGAATGGTTTCTAGGGTTTTTGGCACCTCCTGATGTGAGACTCCAAAATTTAGTGTGTATTACTTTATTTTATTTTATTGTATTTTATTCTTTAAGGGTATTTATTTATTTTATGTGCCTAATTGGTTGGTTGTCAGTTTTTTGAGTTATTTTAGGTGCTGTGGGCTAATTATTGGTCTACATGAAAGGAAAACTGGCTAGCTGGGAACCCAGCCCCCTTTTTCAAAATGGCGCCGTTTAGTGGCCTGGGAAGTATTTTTTCCCCATGGAACGACGTCGATTTGGCGTGTAGGGTGAAAAACCCTAGCATTTTTTCTTTCCCTCCCACCCCTCCCCCCCCGGGGGTGTCGCACCCTTCTTTCTATCATTTCCTTTTCTTTTCTTCTTCTTCTTTCTTCCTCCTCCAATGCCCATGAGCTGGGCATCGCTCGTTAAGAAGTCACATGCACAATCCTTACCCATGATGTGACGAAAGGAGTCAGGGTATGCGCATGGTCCATAGCAGAAACCATAGTGCATGCGTAATAAAAGGTTCTATTTAAATGTGTTTTTTTTTTTGGGAAATGGTGGAAGAAATGGATATTGTGGTCTTTTGTTTGTATGGCTGTCTTATTTTGTTGTATGGCTGTCTTACTTTGTTGGTTGTATAAATGCATGTTTTAAACTCTTGGTTGTTGCATGTTGATTACTTACTAAGATTTTGAAATCACACTATGGTATTCCTACCTACGATTCTTAAATAATGAAGAAACACATTAAATTAATAGTTAAAAATCTTAAAATAATACCAAGTAAATCATCTAAAATTTAAAACAAGAAAGCCTATAATCTTAATTAATTAAATAATTTACTTACTTAAATTACACGTGAATACGAGATATCACAACACTAGTACTATTGTTTTATTTATTTAGTTTGCACTTGTGAGACTACTTTTATGGGTACTGAACATATTGTAATAAATTTTTTAAAATACTATGTATGTCTATTTGGTTTTTCATTATTGAATAAAATAAAATAGTTACCGTTTGAATGATCTAAAACCATTCAAACAAAATAAGTAAAATCATTTGAACATTGATATAAAACATTCGAATGTAATCGTTACTAAAAGTTCAAACAATTCTTAAAACCGATTGAACCAAAACATTGAACTTGAAATAAATGCTCGATCGTATAATGGTCTGGTTAAACGTTTTATTCAATACATTTAAACATATTTTACAGTACGGCCATCAAATTGTTTGTTTGCATGTCACGTTTGTACCATTCGAACGTGGTTCTGGGACGAAATTCAATTGTCTAAAAAATGTTCCATTCAAATGCGATCGAACGGTCTTGCTCAAGTTCATCCCAAAAGATATTTTTTGTGATGAAATTGATATTTTTGTCCTAAAATACCTTTTGGGACACTGTTATTAGAACGAAATTGATGTTTTCATTTTTTGTCATCCCAAGTAATATGTAGGGACAAAATCACAATTAGTAGTAAGAGTTAGTCTACATATAGTTCCCAAATGGGGACTATTCAGGCAAGTCCATACAGTTATGTGTTAAAAAAATTTTAAAATTACAATAATATCTTTTTTTAAAATGATGTTTTTTTTTCTCTTTTACCCTTATTCATCGATAAGACTACATACGCAGTCCCCCACTTAGGACTGTAAATAGAATTTCTCTAGTAGTAAAAGGAAAAAAATGAAAAACACTTTTTTTGATACACATAAATACGTGTGCTACAAACACTCTTATACTAAAGGACAGATGTAAGTGTAAGTGATATCCCACTCATCAAGCCACAATCGTAGCTGTCGGAGAAGATCACTACTCATGCATGATTCCAGCGTGATTACAGCCCCGCGTCTACAGCTTGTTGTTATTCCTTTGTCAACTTTGTTTCTTTGTTTATTACTTTCCTTGTTTATACATCAATACACGTATATATATATGTAAAGGACGACAGATTGTAAGATATGAAAATAGAACGAAACATTATCACATTAAGTGTTGTTTCTCTTATAGTAAGAGCCTCGTGTCTCACAAGTCGGAACGGTAATATGTGAGACTTTCATATTCGTGTGCTACAAACACTTTCATATTTGTGGTGCAATCTGTGAATTCAACATGACTATGAGATAAATTAAACAAATTTAGATATGTTAGAAAATGGTTTGTGAAAAAGCAGTGGTTCTACCAATCACTACACCTAGAGGGGGTGAATAGGTGTATTCCAATTTTGATAGTCTTTTCAATATTAGAAACAAATAAACAGTTAATCAATGGACAAAAACAATTAACACAATGATTTTGGTCACGAAGTGGAAACTCATTTGAAAAACTTCTTCAAATTCTAAAACCACTCCGGGTGTAAGGCACCACCTAAAATCCACTATAGAAAAAGTTTATTACAACCAATTTAGAGACACTCACAAAACCTTTGCAGTTCCTAAACGTGGCTTGCAACATCACGAGTGACCCACTCGATCTCTACACGCATGTAGTGTCGGAACTCCGACCTTCTATAGCTTTTCACGAGAACCTCTCTATCTCTGCATCAACAGCAGCTCCGGAAACCTTCCGGCCAACAAAACGTCTACTTCAATGGACTTTGAATGAGATTTGATCTTGAGTGTGGTGTGGTGGATATGTGTTTGTCCAAGAGAGCTTCACAAGGGAGGAAAAGGTTTCTCTCTTCGGCTCTTGAAACACTTAGGATTTTGCACTCTTTTTCCAGCCCCCAGAACAGAAATGATCTGTTCTATTTATAGTCCCAGCAAGTCACGGCGCTCAAAACATGAATCTTTAGGTTGTCTTGAACATTGGCTCAAGCGAGGTGTCAAGCAAAGGTCGAGCGCACGTTATCTTTTGAAACCGCTCAAGCGAGATGTCGAGCGAAGGTCGAGCGAACGTCTCTAGATGAGTTCTGCTCGCGCGCAACATCGAGCGCACATCGAGCGCACATCGAGCGAACCACTTTGGATGGGTTCCGCTCGAGCGCCAGGTCAAGCTCACCTCGAGTGAACCACTCTGTTTGGTTTCCGCTCGAGCGCTGAGTCGAGCGCACATCGAGCGAACCACTCTGGATGGATTCTGCTCGAGTGCCACGTCAAGCTCACCTCGAGCGAACCACACTGTTTGGTTTTCGCTCGAGCGCTGAGTCGAGCGCATATCGAGCGAACCACTCTGGATGGGTTCTGCTCGAGCACCACGTCAAGCTCACCTCGAGCGAACCACTCTGCCTGGATTCCGCTCGAGCACTGAGTCGAGCACACATCGAGCAAACCACTCTGGAAGGTTCCGCTCGAGCGCCAGTCGAGCGCCAATCGAGCCATGTTGAGCACACTTCAATCTTTTTCATGTATCAATGCATCAACACTTGTTACAACTCAACTTTACATAGGTTTTCACAAAAATATGCCAATTAACTCATTTTTCCCTCAACAATTTCCTCCTTTGGCATTTCTGTGACAAAACCTCTAACCTATACATAGGACCTAATCCTAACACACCCAAATCAGGATTCCCATTTTTCAGGCAAAAAGTCTTGAGCACATTGAGATATTTCTGCAAACACTTAGCAAATGGTTAAACATACTAATAATAATATGCAAGAAATAATCTCATAAGCATAAACAATGTCTGTAGCACAGATTTTAGAAAAGACTTTTCATTAAGAATTAAATCAGACATTGTTTTCAATTTAGACAAACAATAGTAGCACGAGCAGCATGTGATACAAATAAAAATAGCTGCTCCCCCACACAACAAAAACAAAAGCTGCCCCAACAACTTTCTTGCTACTCCCCCTAAATCTCTATACCACTCCCCCTTTTTGTCACAAACGCCAAGGGTCTCAAGTATCACCATGAGGCTGACTGCCATCATCATCACCATCAGGCTGACTGCCATCATCATCAAAGCGCTCTTCTATATCGTTGAAGCGTTGAGTCACAAGCTGCTGCAGGCTGTTCACTTTAGCATCAAGGCTATCAAACCGTGCATCAAACCGGGCTTCAAGACGGGCAAGATACTCAACGACCTGCTGAAGGCTGGGCTTGGTCAAACCAGGTGCCGATATGGATGGTACCGAGCTATGAGGCTGTGAGCTTGAAGGCCGAGACGTGGATAGCTGGGAGGAGGATGCAGGAGGATGCTCAACATTCAGTGGGTGAGGGGTAATGTGAGCACGACTCAACTGTATGGTCCTACGCCCAATAGGAGCCTTAAGAGGAACTCTAGGCTCATTAGGAAGAAGCATAACAGCCTAAGAGAGGGCTATCCTAGTGATGAGGCAGGCGAGAGGCAAGCCAGTCCGTAATTTCGGGGAATTAAACACCTCAAGCATAACCCGACAGAGATGACTCCCCAGATCAATGGAGACATCATTTATCAATGCATACAAAAAAGTGGCGCGGTCAGGACCAACATCACTTTGATGACCAGTAGGATATAGGTTTGTAAGGACTATCCTATTGAGAATGAGAAACTCGGGTGTAAAACGTGAGGTGAGAATGCGTGACTTACCATCCCAACTCGAAAATGGACCGATTAAACATTCAACAATGACAGTCGGACTAGGAGGAGAAGTCCGTGTATATGGATATGTGGGGTTTGCCACTCGCGGGGCATTTAGCAAGTCCGCAACCATGCCGGGAGTCACCCGGAAGACAATGTTCCAGAGACTGACTTCAAAAGAGCCATCATCAAAGATGGCAGCAATATTGGAGTAAAACTCCTTAACCAACTCCACAGAAGGAGTGGGATGACCAGTGGTCAAGGCCAGCCACTGGCGAGACTCAAAAATGCAGGGAATAACAGTCTCAGAAATCTCACCAATGAGAACTTCCCGCTCGACAATAGGAGAACGGGTAGAAAAATTTTGAGTGTAAAGTTCTCTTGCACGAGGATTGCGGAAATGTGCTTGAGCGGGGGCTGGAGGATTTTGGCGTGAACGAACTCTTCAAGACATGACAGAAGCTGAATAAAATCAGTGACCGTTAGACAAGGCTAAAGGTAATGTGAAATGTCCAATGCTTGATGAATGCACATGCCTAATTTTGAACCAAGCCAAACTTAGGTTAAAAAAAAAATTTCAAAAACAAGTCATGAATGTTGTCAAAAACCATTTTAAAATGCACAATGCACATGCCCAAAAACACAATTTAACAACCCATTTGGAATTTTGAGCACTTCAAGTGCAACTAAGCCGATGTTGGGTTTTAAACCCAATGGAGGTCTCAAGCCTCAATGCCAAACACTATCCCTACACTAGAATAGACAAAAATGACCATGGGGACAAGGCAATACCAAAGCATGATGAAAATAGGAAATCAAACTTCATTGAAACAATTCACCGAGCACTTGGAGTGCATCCAAGTACAAACCAAATGAAAAACCCCTTGGGGTTCTAAGAACCTCCTAAATACAAAGAGAATAGGAATGGACAACCAAGAGGTCCATTCAAACACCAAACAAACCAACAAAAATGTTCCATTTCGGAATCCCCAAATCTAAAGCCTTAATTTCCGAAATGTATATGTATGGAGATGTATGATGCAAAATGAAAAAAAATGACCAAAAATGATTGAGAAGAGGGAGAAATAAGAGACTTACCGTGATTGAAGCAAGATTCTTGGGAGAAAATGAATGAAACCACACGGAGAGAAAGAGAGAAGTTATCGCACGGGGTGGGGAGAGGAAACGGTGCAGGGGGAAATAGCGGGCTGGGGAAAAAGAAAGGGAGGGGGCGTTTTTAAAACACGTTCTCTCGAGCGGCTTTTAAGTTAGCTCGAGCGGATGCCCAGAAATTTTACTTTTCTGCCTATAGAAATTCAGTGTGATCCAACTATTAATGAAGTTAATTTTTAAATCATTCACACACATCAAATGTAGAAAGGCATCATGTCCTTATAAAACACGCAGGTAATAAACACAAAGTATCACAAGTAATAAAGACAGCCGTGTTAACAAATTCCTTGCTCAATCAAGAAATTTCAACCAAAAGGTGTGTGTGGGGTTAGGCTGTACAAGAAACCACAAGTGTTTGAGAAACTCTTCCAAGATGCAGAAAGTCAAACCTAATGCTGCTAGAACCTAGATGCTTCTGTTTGATTATCTGTATCAATGTTAAGATACTTGTTTACCCTTTTTTTTTTTTTATAAATATATATATGCAACAACAGCCATTTTTCTTTTCAATGACATACAACATCATCTCCTTTTCTTTTTCTTTGATAAACAACATCATCTCCTTTTCTTTTTCTTTGCACAAGGGAACAATAATGAGGTTGTCTAGCCCGTGGTCAATTCTGTGTGTAGGAAGAGTTTCCTAACACTTTTGATTGCCTCCCCAAAAACTCACGGTGGTGAAACGTCGATTGACTAAGCATGGAGTGAAGTGTGTGAAACTAGTCACAGATTACAACTGATACTCATGTTTCAAACATTTGTAAGCCATAGAAATATGATACAATTCTCAAAAGACACATGCACCTAGATTTTTAGAATTAACAACACCAATAACTAATATCACAATCATGGAGAGCATGTAAAGGCAGTAATAGCAAAAAAAGGAATAAGAGGATGAATAATCACAAAATAACAAAAACAAAGACAAAACAAAAAAAAAAAAAATACAGGTAAAGCATGCAATGCATGTTATGTATGTTTCAACTCTCAGGTCAATGCACAAATACCAATAGCCTTTCTAAGTAATTCAAACCGAAGCCCATCCAAGGGTTTAGTGAAAAGGTCGGCTAGTTGGTGTTCGGTGGGAATGTACTCAAGAGTCACCACACGTGTTTCTACCAACTCTCGAATAAGATGATGTCTAATGTCAATGTGCTTGGTTCTAGAGTGTTGGACAGGATTTTTTGAAATGTTTATGGCACTAGTATTGTCACAATAAATGCTCATCATACCTTGAGTAATACCATAGTCACACAACATTTGCTTCATTCACAACAATTGCGTGCAATAGCTGCCTGCAGCAATATATTCAGCCTCAGCAGTGGACAGCGATATGGAATTTTCCTTCTTGCTCATCCAGGCAACAAGGTTTGTGCCGACATAGAAACACCCACTAGAAGTACTTTTTCTATCATCTGCATTACCTGCCCAATCAGCATCAGAATAGCCTGCAAGCTCAGTATTAGAGTCTCTAGAATACCAGATCCCATAATTGACTGTCTCATTTACATAGCAAAGTATGCGTTTGACAGCTACTAAATGTGATTCCTTAGGATTAGCTTGAAATCTAGCACAAACCCCAACACTAAAAGCAATGTCTGGTCTACTTGCAGTGAGATACAGTAGACTCCCAATTATGCTCCTATACAAGGATTGCTCAACATTCTTGCCTGACCCATCAGTACTAAGCTTAACACTCGTGCTCATAGGGGTTCTAGCATGGCTTTTCCCATCTAATCCAAATTTTTTGATTAATTCCTTTGCATATTTGGATTGAGATATAAACAGCCTATTATCTAACTGTTTCACCTGGAGTCCTAAGAAAAAGGCTAGTTCACCTACCATGCTCATTTCAAATTCATTTTTCATTTCTTCAGCAAACTCAAGAGTCATGGCGTCAATCGATGATCCAAATACAATGTCATCCACATAGATTTGAGCAACTGTTATGTCTTCTCCAACTTTTCTGATAAACAGTGTTCTGTCAACACTTCCTCTCAGAAAATTGTGATCTTCAAGATATGAAGTAAGCCTCTCATACCAAGCTCTAGGAGCTTGTTTCAAACCATATAAGGCTTTCTTCAACCTATAGACATGATTAGGATATTTTGGATCATTAAAGTCTTTTGGTTGTTCGACGTACACTTCTTCTTGGAGGATCCCATTCAGAAATGCACTCTTGACATCCATTTGATACAGCTTGAAACACATGTGGCATGCAATGCTTAATAATATCCGGATAGATTCAAGTCTGGCAACTGGAGCAAAGGTCTCGTCAAAGTCTATTCCTTCCATCTGTGCATACCCTTTTGCAATTGACTCACGAACAAACACAGTTTTCTTCTCATTCTTATAGGAGACTTTTGAGGTAGTAGCTGCATCAGATTTCTCTGTATTATATCATAGTCCACTCTTGTCACCAGGGGGCTTTCCTGACTTCAGGATTTCATCCAGCTTTTCTTTCCTAGTGAACAAGGATTTCAGTTCATCCTTTAACAGAATCATCTCACTTTCTTATTTTTTAACTCCTCTTCTAGAGAAACATTCCTTATTTTCAACTGATCAGTTAAACCAATGGCTTCATTTAATTTGCTTTGAAGCTCTTCATTTTCACGTTTGCTGAAGTCTATCTCCTCAATGTGCGCTTTGTTGCATTTTCTCAATTTAACACATTCATTGTACAGCTTCTCGTAGACTTCTTGCAACTGATCTTCATACCCAGATTCATTTTCAGATATGCTCCCATCATCAAACACTGATTCACTACATTGACTTTTGCTGCTAACAGAGGTAGTGAATGACATGTAGTTAAGATTTCTTTTTGCAGAAGAGTTATCTGATGATTCACTCGACTCTGATTCACTCTCACTTAGAGATGCAATCTTAGCTCTTTCTTTTGCCTTTTTGTAATTAGCACATTCCAGACGAATGTGTCCAAATCCATGACATTCATGACACTGCACCCTTGATTGTGCTTTGTCTTTATTTGTTCTAGTGTACTTCTCAGTGCTTCTCTCATTGTTCCCTGAACTTGAGCCTCTATTATATCTTTCAAACTTTTTCTTCTCTGGCCTCTGGTTCTTATTGTTTCTAGCCACAAACATTTTCCTGAACTTCTTAGCATAAAATGCTATTTCTCTGTCACTCATAGCCGACTCATCGGATGACTCATTTGACTCCTCTCTAATAGTATTGAGGGCTATAGACTTGTGTTTCTTATCCACAGGAAAAGTGTGTTCATATGTTTGTAGAGAGCCTACCAATTCTTCAATTCTCATACTATCTAGATCTTTGCTTTCTTCAATAGCAGTAACTTTAGGACGAAACCTCTCAGGGAGTGATCTGAGAACTTTTCTCACAATTCTGTTCTCAGGAATTCTGTCCCCTAGATTAAAACGAGAATTGACGACATCATTTAGTTTGGCATAAAAGGCATCAAATGTTTCATCATCCTTCGTTCTAAGTTCTTCAAAACTTGTGGTCAGCATTTGAAGTTTAGAATTCTTTACAGCCTTGGTACCCTCATGGGTGACCTCAAGAATGTCCCAAGCTTCTTTGCAATTCTTACACATGGAGATTCGCTTGAATTCCTCCTGGGACACGGCCATGAAAATCGCATTCAGGCCTTTGCTATTCCAACCACACTCACTAATTTCATCCCTAGAGTAATTATCCACACTTTTGGGAGTTTGAACTCCTTCAATAATAATGACTGGTTCTCTCCATCCCTTTGTTATAGAAACCCACACTCGTTCATCCATAGATTTTAGAAAAGCTCTCATTCGAACTTTCCAATAAGCATAGTTGTTTCCATCAAAATAAAGTGGCGAAGTGAGAGATTGAGACTTATCCATTTTAATCACTACAGCAGGATCACACTCAGGAATTTAATCCCAGTGGAATGAACCCTCTCTGATACCAATTGAAAAAGCAGTGGTTCTACCAATCACTACACCTAGAGGGGGGTGAATAGGTGTATTCCAATTTTGATAGTCTTTTCAATATTAGAAACAAATAAACAGTTAATCAATAGACAAAAACAATTAACACAATGATTTTGGTCACGAAGTGGAAACTCATTTGAATAACTTCTTCAAATTCTAAAACCACTCCGGGTGTAAGGCACCACCTAAAATCCACTATAGAAAAAGTTTATTACAACCAATTTAGAGATAGTCACAAAATCTTTGTAGTTCCTACACCTGGCTTGCAACATCACGAGTGACCCACTCGATCTCTACACGCATGTAGTGTCGGAACTCTGACCTTCTATAGCTTTCTACGAGAACCTCTCGATCTCTGCATCAACAGCAGCTCCGGAAACCTTCCGGCCAACAAAACGTCCACTTCAATGGACTTTGAATGAGATTTGATCTTGAGTGTGGTGTGGTGGATATGTGTTTGTCCAAGAGAGATTCACAAGGGAGGAAAAGGTTTCTCTCTTCGGCTCTTGAAACACTTAGGGTTTTGCACTCTTTTTCCACACCCCAGAACAGGAATGATCTGTTCTATTTATAGTCCCAGGAAGTCACGGCGCTCAAAACATGAATCTTTAGGTTGTCTTGAACATTGGCTCGAGCGAGGTGTCGAGCGAAGGTCGAGCGCACGTTATCTTCTAAAACCGCTCGAGCGAGATGTCGAGCGAAGGTCGAGCGAACGTCTCTGGATGAGTTCTGCTCGCGCGCAACATCGAGTGCCCATCGAGCGAACCACTCTGGATGAGTTCCGCTCGAGCGCCACGTCAAGCTCACCTCGAGCGAACCATACTGTTTGGTTTCTGCTCGAGCGCTGAGTCGAGCGCATATCGAGCGAACCACTCTGGATGGGTTCTGCTCGAGCGCCACGTCAAGCTCACCTCGAGCGAGCCACTCTGCCTGGGTTCCGCTCGAGCGCTGAGTCGAGCGCACATCGAGCAAACCACTCTGGAAGGTTCCGCTCGAGCGCCAATCGAGCGCCAGTCGAGCCATGTTGAGCACACTTCAATCTTTTTCATGTATCAATGCATCAACACTTGTTACAACTCAACTTTACATAGGTTTTCACAAGAATATGCCAATTAACTCATTTTTCCCTCAACAGTTTGAATTGAAGGGAGTAACTTGATAAGACACAGTTAATAAAAGAGTCAATTACGGTTCAGCATTCGAAACCCACAATCAACCCTCAATAAATTCTAATTTTAACAAGATCATGGTTGGCACTCTACTTCCATTTTCAAATTTTAAAAATGTTTAAATTTATACTTATGTTGTTGTTGATACGTAATATTCATAATATTATTTGACTACTTAACATTTCAAAAATATTACTTGTTATATAGTGTTACTTTTTTTAAAATTTTAACAATCATGTGACAATTAAAAATTATGGATATTAATTTTCTTATGTATTAATAATAGTTTGGATATTGATTATGAAATACCTTATCATGAATTTAGTTTTAATTTTAAATTATTTATAGGACAAAATAAATATATTGTTCGAGTTCGAGTTTTAAGCTCTAATACATTTATCATTAAACAAGTTGTATTCAATTTGAACCATATACTCAAATACTAAATATCACCCCGGAGAAATATGTCGAGTTAAGTTTTAAAATTACCAAAATGAAAACGACGGCTAAAAGCGGAAAGGGCTTTCTACCCAATACTTTGTAACGTGGATTTAAGCACGGAGAAGAGAGGCTTACAACATTTCGGCCCATTTAGATACAATTATCTTATTTCATCTCATCTTATTATATTATTATAATTTTTTTAAATTTTTATATAAAATATAATAAATAATTTAATTTTTTTAAATTTTAAAATAATAATAATATTTTATTTAATTTTTAATTTTAATATAAAATTATCATTTTATTTCACCTCGCTATCTAAACCGATTTTGAATAGAATAATTAGCCTAGACTAAATATCTATTAGTATTAGTGCAATTAAGAAGGCACGTGAAGAGCATAGGAAAATGTCAAAGTACTCATCAAAGACGAATTAAGTTTGGAGGAAGATTTCCGGGGGAGGTTGACCATTAAAAAATAAACAAAGAGTACAAACCAGAAAAAAAAAAAACAAACAAGAGTACCAACATCAAGAAGAGAAGATTACACATCGAAGGCCAGGGAGAAGCTTAGTGGCTGGTCGAGGTTCAATAGGCCAATTAAGTGATCACCAATCCCCATTTTCCATAAAAGTGTTAATAAATTCTTTCGTAATTAATGCATCCTTTGGTTGAAGACGAAGCTGCAATATCGGTAAAAGAACATAAAATAAAAAACAGAGGAAAAACAAAACAACATTGGCAAACAACGCAGAGCAAAGTAGTACTGAAGTTGCACATGACCTCAGGATATTTAGGAAATGTTCTAAATAAATGGAAGTCTATTTCATTATGAACGAAGAGTTCTCTCGATCAAGTCTCAACAGGCAACCTCCAATATTATCAGAATAGGTATAATTGCATAAACATACGCTCCCTTTGGGCACAGTATAATTAACAACCGAGTATCAACTTTGAAGTAGTAAAAGGTTACGATAACATCAGCAAAGACAGTGTGCTTCCACGTGCAGTTTTCAGATGGAACTTGCATCAATGTTTTGGAACCATCTACAAGCATCAAACAACGAACAAATTACTATACGTGTTAATGCGTTAGAAAGCTAACCATGCATGGATCGATGAGCTGTAAAACATACCTCTATTCATATTCATTTTCTTGATCAGTTCGTTCCCAAGAATGCTGTGTTGGCACAATCCAGTCCAGTGCAAAGGAGATCTGATAAATGTAACCATGCATTCAGTTAATCATAAGATCGAGTAAAATTAATTCCCCTCTTTAAAAATAAATAAACCAGAAAAAAAGAGCAAAACATTACCATCAATATCGTGTCGAGGAGGAATATCTTCATCATTTAAAACTGAGGGTGTAATGACTACATGTGCATATATGCTCCCACTTTGTGCAAAACTAACCAGACTTGGAGCAATAAATACCAGCGATCGGATCTCTTCAATAACCACATTCAATGGAGATCATGACATTCAATGATATGTATTGAATCTGACGCAAGGGACGTGAGATATCTTCCACCACTCCCCTCCTCCATCTTTCTCGCAGTGTTTTTCTAATAGAGGACATTGATATATATGAAGTTGCAACAGTGAGGCCGGCAGGCTTTTCTTTGGAAAGGACAGGAGCTTTTCGCACTTAATAATACAAAGTTTCGAGAGTGAGGGAGGTAGGCCATCCTTTGGAAAGGACGTGAACTTTCCGCAGTCAATGATAATCAGTTCATTAAGAGATGTGATGTTTTGAAGGCACGCACAAGATAGGTTTCGCAGATTCGGGAAGTCTGAGAAGGTGAGACCTGTTAGAGATTTAGGCAACTTCATCTGACCTGGAAAGGACACCAGATGTGGACATCCACTAATCTCAAGGTTATCAAGAGAGGTAAGTTTGTTCAACCCCCGTTCCAACAAGGCATCAATCATTTTGGGATGAGATATAGAAAGTAATTTTAGGTTGGTGGGAAAACTGTAACCCTCTGTATTTTAGTGTATTTTTATTAAAAGATTATTTTTATTTATTTAAATTTTATTCTCGTATTTTAAAATTGGTTGGATTTTTAATGAGTTTATTTCTATGATTTTAATTGGTGGAAATTAATTTTTATGTGCTTTCTTAATATTTATTTATTGTTGTGCATTTAAATTGTTTTTCATATTTAATTAATTACCGTGGGATTTAATTATTTCAATTTGACTTTACCATTACGTTTAAATTATTTTATTTAACTTGTGGTTTTAAAATCGTTTCCGTTGGATCATTTTCGTGACCCAAGTTATGAGGATTGGACCTCATTTCTTTTCCCTCTATTTTTTTTTTCCTTTTCTTTTTCTTTTCTTCTTTTCTTTTTTTTCTTTTCTTTTCTTTTTTTCCTGCTGGTTTTCCTCTCCCGCGCGATCTCTCTCTCTCCTGTCCTCTCCTCCGCCTGTTTCCATCGTCCCCTCCCAGCGCCGCCATCCGCCGGCGGTGGTCGACACCGCCCGGTCCTTTGCGTTCCCCAGCCGCCGGCCGTCCTACCCCACCAGTATCACCGCCGCTCGTGCCGCCGTTAGCCTCCACGAAGCCCACGAAACCCACGACGCCGCGGCACATTTTCCTCCATTGCGCCGCCGTCACGCCACCTCCGGCCACCATCTTCCTACCACTTCATCCCCGGCCTCTTGGCAACCCATTGGACCCAACCCCAGCTCCGATCCGTCACCGGTGAAGCCCCACCAAGTCCATCTCCGATTTGCACTTTTTTGGCCTAAAACCACCCCTTGCGCCGCCACCCACGGCAAACCACCACCACCACTAGCTTCACCGACCTCCCTAGGCCCTACCCTATCAATCTTGGGTCTTCGTTTGTCCTCGTTGAAAAGTTGGTATTTGTGACCCACGGCCACAGTGTATTTTACACTGTGGTGTTGCTCAAACGTCGCCTTTTTCAACTTCGCGATCCTCGGAAAATTATTATATTGCACTGTAAGTATTTTTCCAAAGAACTTTCGTAATTTAAATGTATTTTTGCACTAACCCATTTCACTGTGTTTTTGGCATGCCGGACTGAGTCCGAGGAGTTCGGGGGTCGGATGGATTTGTGATTGGAGTTGTTTGGTTGGATTTGATTGGATTGGTATTTGTTGGTTTGGATGTTGTGTTGGTACATGTGCATTTCATCATTTCATGCATGATCATGTTTGTAAAAGAAAACTGGGTTTTCGTGTATTGCATTCATGTTCATGTGCTTTGAAAAGCTATGATTTTATGTGATGATATTTTTGGTGCGTGTGTATCACGACCCCAAGCCGAAATGGGGCATTAACTCGGTGGAGCTCCTCTGGTTACTCGGGAGCGGAATATACTGAGTAACGTCCCCTGGGTTGTCGCCGGGCGACAATGGGATCGGACGAGATGGTCTCGTGCCGACTCCGTGGTCCTTCTGCTGGCGGGGACTAGAGGATGTCTGGCCACGTACGCGCTAGGCGCGGAACTGGGCATCGCTCGTTGCGTAGTGTGAGTGCTTGGCTATGTACGCGCTGGGCGCGAAACTGAGCACCGCTGCGAAGCCAGGACGTGTGGATGGTCCATAGGGGAGGCCATGGTGCATTTGGTATTAATGCACTATTTTCTGGGAAAATAGTGCGAGTTGATTTTTGGGTAAATCATTTTCTGGGAAAATGTTTTACGAATAATTTGGACCAAAATGGGATTTTGGTGTGAGTTGAAAATTTATCATTTTCGGGGAAAATGATGTTTTGTGGAAAAAATGCATGTTTTCATGTGCATGCATGTTAGTTGCATTTAATGCATTTTATATTACGTTACTGTTTGGGTTATACTTACCTGCGATACCATTTTGTGGTAACGCAGATTTTAATGCTGATGAGGAGGAGGAGGGCGAGCCTGAGGAGACGGCTCCGCCTGAGGAGTGATCTGGGATCACTCGTTTGTATATCTAAAACTATTGTAAATTATTTTATGGATGACTGTATAACGGCTATTTAAATCTTTACTGATGTTTGATTGTAAATAAATTCTGGTACTTAGTTGACTATCCGCTGTGTTATTTTATTTGAACACTGTTGCATGTACACACACTGGCACTTCGTTGGGATGTGTGACTGTGTTGTCACCATCCTGGTGTCTCGATCCCTGTGTATTTATATATTGTGCCAACGTTCAAACGTTAATTGATTTAATATTAAAGTTGGATATTTCAAATTAAAAAAGTTTGACAATTAAAGTGTAGTGATGTAATATTAAAGTTAGATAAGCTAACATTAAAAAAGATTGAGAATTTAAATTCAAAAACAGTAGATATATTAAATAATATTATTCATTACAGATGATAAAAATAAACTACAAAATATGATAAAATTTTGTAAACAACACTATAAAAGTGAAAAATACTAAACATGAATTGTTTACATATTTATTAAAATCATCAGTCAATGCGTTGACTTTTGCATTTTGAATATCTATCCGATGGACAACATCAGTGACAAAATCAGTGACACTATATTCTACTGACGCGATCTTTCGGTCGATGTGCGTAATAATATCTGATATCATCGCATCAACCCAAGCAGTTTGCGCATCTCCCATAGATGTACCCATCGGACCCAGACTGGGTTGGAGGAATAAGATATGGTACAGAGCAAGGTTGACATCGAGCATGCCCCCTCCCTTATCCAGTGCTCCGACGGTGTGTGGTAATGTTGATGGAGCTCATTTGCTTTGTCATCCACTCCTCCACTTAGGGTTGTACCCTCCAAGCCAGTAATTGCTTAGTAATGAGGACTTCATATGGGAGATTGTTCGTAGAGACAACGCTTGCCTCGTAACGAATACTATAAAAAATACGAAGTGGCAAGTCGATCGCCTCTCCACAAGTAGCTCGTATAAGGAACTATTTGCGAGTCCGGCTAAATGTGACCTTATGTGCCACAGGATCCACATTTGTTACAACAAGCAGGTGCAACATGCAGAAAAAATGGTCTGAAGGAGTTCTTCCTATCGATCTACTCTTGGTCACTCCCAATGAGGATGTAGAAATCCTCATCTCGGCCATCATCTTCCTCATCAGTATTCTCAGTCTCTAACTAATCAACTGGGCCAGTAGATGATGTAGAAGTGCCTACATCTGCATCTACTCTGGATCCATCCCTAGGCTGAGCATCTCCTGCAGTCGATATCTCAGTTATGCGATGGATCCCTAGAAGCTCGACGACGACATCTACTGAGACCTTAAATTGAATATTGTGTACTGTCACGGTGTGAGAGGATGCATCCTGAGGCATGGAGCACATCCCCATATAAAACTCCCTAACCATTGACGGGTATATACTACCCCTCAATGTGCAGATACTCATCCAACCTCTCATAACGAATACGTCTCGAATGCTCTTTTGCTCCCATTTGAGTTCGTAGAATTGGTTAATCATGATTTCTCGTTTGGACATCACTGTTCGAGCCCTGATTCGAGACGTGTTCTGGCTTGTTCCTTCCCTCCCTGTTTTCTTAGTCGTTAGAAGATGAGTCATATTCTGAAAGAAAGAAAAAAAATTTGAGCAATATTAGTACAATGATGCATATTATGTAATGTAATTTAAATTATTTTGAGAACATGTTCGAAAGTAACATATCATGTTCGGACATTAAGCTTATATGTGCGAATGTTTTAGATTTTGTGTTCGCACGTTAATTTCCTCTAGAATAATAATTATGTAAGATGAGTTACGATCGAATATGATGGCTAAAACACACGTTTGAATTAAACCAAATATACGTTCACATAGTATTAATAAAATAAACAAAAAATTATTACATTCGAACATACAAAATAAATACGTTCGCATGTGAGGAAGCTAAAAGGTTTTACATTAGAACGAATTCCAAATAACTTTCACACATAATACTAATGTTTGCACGTATGTGCCGCTTAAGAATATGAACGATCATATGTGCAAGCGTTACAAACGTACGTTTGAATGTAAAATAGACAATCGCACGCACTCGCAATACGTTCGCACATACTGTAGAACATTCGCACGTAGAAATGAATTATACACTTCAAGAAAGCTTTCTACGGGGGCCGTTTAGCAATTGATAACCCGTGGTAGCCAGAAAATCAAGATGAAAGTCCGGCCACCAATAGGTTTCAGGAACCCGTGAAACCTCCATTAAACATTAAAAAAAAAATCTACCCAAACGTTAAAGAATGATGCCTACCTCTTTTGTGATGTTTGTGGTGGAGTTTGACGGCCGCGACAATGGATTTGGTGGCTATATGCGACGGAGGCAACAAAAGGGAAAATGTGGCGCCCTGACTCCTACGTTCAAAAACAAGGGAATCGTGACGTCGAGATGATGACAACATGGGTCACGCATCCTAACGAAATGTGCTCAAGTGTGTGCAACATGTAAGAGTGCACAATAAAATTGCAGCGGATAATATAAATAAGTCATCTAAGTACCAGAAATTTAAATACAAATATTCAAAACAAATTACCTTTAAAGAGTTATACAGTCATCCCAAATATATTACAAAGGCAACACATAAATTGATAAAAAAAAATAGGAAACTTGATAAATAGGAGCAATCCCAGATCACTCCACCAACGGAGCCAAGCTAAGGCTCGTCATCCTCATCTGCATTAAAATCTGCGATACCATAAAATGGTACCACAGGTAAGTATAAACCAAACAACTCTCGGGATAAAAACATATTAATGCAACCAACACGCATTCATTCGACAAAATCCACTTAGCCATAAAATACCATTTTTTTCCAAAAATGATTATTTCCATCACACACCAAAATCCCATTTTGGCGCAAAAAGAATACTCCTTCATTTTTTCAGAAAATGAATCACATAAAACAAACCAATTATCGGACACTGTAGGCGGGAATCATAGGCGGGACTCTACCACCATCCCTGCTTACCACCATCCCTACAGTTCCTTTCCACACAATGAATATTTATCACACATAATGAATACTTATCAGAGTACTGTAGGCGAGAATCACATGTGAGACTATACCACCATCCCTACCGCGTGCACCGTAGGCGGAAATTACAGGCGGGACATAGCCACCATCCCTGCTTACCACCATCCCTACCACGTGCACCGTAGGCAGGAATCGCAGGCGGGACTCTACCACCATCCCTACTTACCACCATCCCTACAGTTCCTTTCCACACAATGAATATTTATCACACACAATGAATACTTATCAGAGCACTGTAGGCAAGAATCACAGGCGGGACTATACCACCATCCCTGCTTACCACCATCCCTACTGCATGCACCGTAGGCAGAAATCACAGGCGGGACACAGCCACCATCCCTGCTTACCACCATCCCTACCGCGTGCACCGTAGGCAGGAATCGCAGGCGGGACTCTACCACCGTCCCTGCTTACCACCATCCCTACAGTCTCTTTTCCTTTTTCTCAAACCAGTCAATCCAGTTGTTTCAAACACACTCAAATCATTTGACATGAAAATTTAATTTTCAGATAAACACATGAACATGTATGCAATCATGTGAAAACCCAGTTTTTATTTACAAACATGAACATGCGTGCAAATATGCCATATACATGAAACAACACTACAACAACCAACAATTCACAATACCAACCAAACACACAACTCCGTCCATAATCCATCGGACCCCCGAACTCATCGAACGCAGTCCGACATGTCCAACCAGATCACAATAATATGTGTTAGTGTAAAAATACATTTAAATCACGAAAATTCTTTGGAAAAATACTTATAGTGCTATATAATAATTTTTTAAGGATCACGAAGCTGCAAGAAGTGGCAGCTCAGCAACGTAACAGTGTAAAATACACTATGGCCGTGGGTCTTAAAAACTCACTTTTCAACGAAGACAAACTAAAACCCAAAATTGATAGGGTAGGGCCTAGAGAGGTCGGTGAAGCCAATGGTGGTGGTGGTTTGCCGTGGGTGGCGGCGCAAATGGTGGTTTTAGGCCAAAAATACCCAAATCGGAAATGGGGTTGGATGTGCTTCACCGGTGATTGATCGGAGCTGGGATTGGGTCCATTGGGTTGTTAGGAGGTCAAGGATGAAGTGGTGAAGAGATGGTGGCCGAAGGTTGCACGGTGGTGGCGCGGGAGCTCAAAGAGTGTCGTGGCTTTGCATGGAGCGAGGGAGGCAATGGTGGCGAGGGAAGAGCTGGGAATGGAGGGGAATGGCCGCCAGTGGGTGGAGGAGGAGGAGAATGGGCGGTGAGGTGCATGATGGTGCACGGCGGTGCAGAAAGTCTACAACCCGTATGGGTTTGACAAGGCCAATGGGGAGAGAGAGAGAGAGAGAGAGAGAGAGAGCGTGGGTAAGGGAAACCGGGGTGGGGGAGATCGCCGGAGTGTGGGGAAGGAGGTGGGACGGGCGATGTTGCCGACGGAGGCGCACATCGGCGGACTGGGCGAGGGACGGAAAGCACAGGGAGAGAGAGGGAGAGCTGGTTGCGCGTGGGAAAGAGCAGAAGAAGAAAAGAAGAAAGGAAAGAAAAAGAGAAAAAGAAAAAGAAAAGTGGGGAAAAGAAATGAGGTCCAATCCTCACATCTTGGATCACAGAAAATGATCCAATGAAAATGATTTTAAAACAGCAAATCCATTAAAATAAATTAAACGTAATGATACAATGAAAATAAAATAATTAAATCTCACAATCAATTAATTTAAAAAGAAGAACAATTTAAATTTACAACATTAAATAAATATTAAGAAAACATATCAAATTTAATTTTCACAATTTAAAGATCATAAAATAACCCATTTAAAATATCTGATAATTTTAAAACAAGAGAATAAATTTTTGAATTAATAAAAATAATCCTTCAGTGAAGATACACTAAAATACGGGGTGTTACAGAAAAGAGATATTTGCATGTTATGTCATTTTGCGTTCGGATAGAAGCTTATATACACCTAACGTTCAAATGTTGAAGTGTAACATGCAAACATCACGGGATGAGTGAGAAAGACATCCGAATGTTTCTATTTTAATGTTTGAATGTTAAAAATACTTAATTCTCTTGACATGCAAACGTTATGCTATTATGTGCGAATGTTTGTCACTTAATGCCCGAGACATACAGACATTATATTGGTACGTTCGAACATCTCTAGAATAATTTTTATAATTTATAGTAAATAATATATTATTTATAATATAATATATAATAGTTGTTATATATTATGTAATATAATAATATTATTATTGATAATATAGTTGTTATATAGTGTGAATATGTGATTATTGATCAAGAATATTATTACTATACTATATGTAATATACTTAATATACTATACTTATACACTATGTACTAATATATATGTTATGAGTACAAGGTGCACTAATATAGTATATATACTATATATATTAGTCTAGTATTGTTAATATATTAATAAAGTGTAATTAACAACTAATGTTATATACTAACATATTATAAGCTAATAAAATATATTATACTAATAACATTATGCATTAGTATATATGTTATTCTAGTATATAGTGCACTAGTATATATACTATATATACAAGTCTAGTATTGTTAATATATTAATAAAGTGTAATTAACAACTAAAGTTATGTACTAACATATTATAAGCTAATAATATATGATATATCAATAACACTATGTACTAGTATATATATATGTAACACCCCGTATTTTAGTGTATTTTTACTGAAGGAATTATTTTTATGTAATTAAAATAATTTCTCTTATTTTAAAATTGGTTGGATTTTAGTGAGTTTATTTCTATGATTTTTATTTGGTGGAAATTATTTTTATATGCTTTCTTAATATTTATTTATTGTTGTGCATTTAAATTGTTTTTCATATTTAATTAATTACCGTGGGATTTAATTATTTCAATTTGACTTTACCATTACGTTTAAATTATTTTATTTAACTTGTGGTTTTAAAATCGTTTCCGTTGGATCATTTTCGTGACCCAAGTTATGAGGATTGGACCTCATTTCTTTTCCCTCTATTTTTCTTTTCCTTTTTTTTTTTCTTTTCTTCTTTTCTTTTTCTTTTTCCTTATTTTTTTCTTTCTCCCCCGTGCACGTGAATTCCCTCTCTTTTTCTCTCTCCCCGCGTCCGTTTCTCCCCCCACCAGCTGCGCCGCCGTCCGCCGGCGGTGGTCGACACCGCCCGACTCCACTGCTTCCCCAGCCGCCGGCCGTCCTACCCCACCAGTATCACCGCCGCTCGTGCCGCCGTTAGCCTCCACGAAGCCCACGAAACCCACGACGCCGCGGCACATTTTCCTCCATTGCGCCGCCGTCGCGCTACCTCCGGCCACCATCTTCCTACCACTTCATCCCCGGCATCTTGGCAACCCATTGGACCCAACCCCAGCTCCGATCCGTCACCGGTGAAGCCCCACCAAGTCCATCTCCGATTTGCACTTTTTTGGCCTAAAACCACCCCTTGCGCCGCCACCCACGGCAAACCACCACCACCACTAGCTTCACCGACCTCCCTAGGCCCTACCCTATCAATCTTGGGTCTTCGTTTGTCCTCGTTGAAAAGTTGGTATTTGTGACCCACGGCCACAGTGTATTTTACACTGTGGTGTTGCTCAAACGTCGCCTTTTTCAACTTCGCGATCCTCGAAAAATTATTATATTGCACTGTAAGTATTTCTCCAAAGAACTTTCGTAATTTAAATGTATTTTTGCACTAACCCATTTCACTGTGTTTTTGGCATGCCGGACTGAGTCCGAGGAGTTCGGGGGTCGGATGGATTTGTGATTAGAGTTGTTTGGTTGGATTTGATTGGATTGATATTGTGTTGGTACATGTGCATTTCATCATTTCATGCATGATCATGTTTGTAAAAGAAAACTGGGTTTTCGTGTATTGCATTCATGTTCATGTACTTTGAAAAGCTATGATTTTATGTGTTAATATTTTTGGTGCGTGTGTATCACGACCCCAAGCCAAGATGGGGCATTAACTCGGTGGAGCTCCTCTGGTTACTCGGGAGCGGAATATACTGAGTAACGTCCCCTGGTTTGTCGCCGGGCGACAATGGGATCGGACGAGATGGTCTCGTGCCGACTCCGTGGTCCTTCTGCTGGCGGGGACTAGAGGATGTCTGGCCACGTACGCGCTGGGCGCGGAACTGGGCATCGCTCGTTGCGTAGTGTGAGTGCTTGGCCACGTACGCGCTGGGCGCGGAACTGAGCACCGCTGCGAAGCCAGGACATGCGGATGGTCCATAGGGGAGACCATGGTGCATATGGAAATAATGCATGGTGCATTTGGGATTAATGCACTATTTTCTGGGAAAATAGTGCGAGTTGATTTTTTGGGTAAATCATTTTCTGGGAAAATGATTTACGGATAATTTGGACCAAAATGAGATTTCGGTGTGTGTTGGAAAATTTATCATTTTCGGGGAAAATGATGTTTTGTGGAAAAATGCATGTTTTCATGTGCATGCATGTTAGTTGCGTTTAATGCATTTTATATTACGTTGTTGTTTGGGTTATACTTACCTGCGAGACCATTTTGTGGTGTCGCAGATTTTGATGCTGATGAGGAGGAGGAGGGCGAGCCTGAGGAGACGGCTCCGCCTGAGGAGTGATCTGGGATCACTCGTTTGTACATTTAAAACTATTATAAATTATTTTATGGATGACTGTATAACTGCTATTTAAATCTTTACTGATGTTTGATTGTAATTAAATTCTGGTACTTAGTTGACTATCCGCTGCGTTATTTTATTTGAACACTGTTGCATGTACACACACTGGCACTTCGTTGGGATGTGTGACCGTGTTGTCACCATCCTGGCGTCTCGATCCCTGTGTATTTTTATATGGGGGATTGGGGGCGCCACAGGTGGTATCAGAGCAGTTCGGCTCTGGGTAAAACCACAAGTCCCTTAGGATAGTACCAGAAAATTATTTTTATTATTATTTTAAAATAATAAAATTTTTGTTTAAGTGGTGTAAGTTAAGTTATTTATTTTATACTATGAGTTTATTGCTATTTTATTTTATGTTAACTGATGTTATTTGATTTATTTGATTTTATTGCTTTAATTAGTGTTTACCTTTGGTTGAGTATGGTTTTATTGGCTTTATTTATTTTATTGTATAATAATTCTGTTGTTTATTTATTTTATTGTATAATAATTTCGTTGTTTATTTATTTATTTGTATGTCATTTTAATTTAATTGTTTTATTTTATGGAAGATTATTTTATTGTTATATTTATTTTATGGTGAACTACTTCATTGGTTTTATGCATTTTGTCGTATGTTATTTTATTTATGGAATTTTATTTTGTATTGTTCGAAATTGAAAGGCGGGTTAAGGGTTATGTTATGACAGGAAGATGGTACGACTGAGAAGGCCATTGTTAGGCTTAAACATTGGTATAGTAGGCCTGAACTCTTGGTGATTGGTTGTTTTAATATCAAGGCTCGAACATCAGGGTCTGGGAGAACTCTTTGGATTAGGTACTCAAGTTGCTGCTAAGGAGGGGAATAGTTTTTAATTGCTTAGGATAATTGAGGATTTAGGTTCCGTAGAATTTAGATAATGAGTCTTTGAGGTAGGGGGTTGTAAGTTCAACGAATGTCAATGTTAGATTTATGAGAAGTTCATCTAAGGTTTGTGGCCCCATAGTTTTTTTTAGAAAATAAGTTAATGGGATTTAAGCTGGTAGGTTCAACAAGCAATTAAGAGATTACTTAGACTAGAAGTTTTTGTTCTTGCCGACCTCGATAAGCAATTTGATAACATTTGGGGTTTTAGAATTTACAAGTTTTATAAGGCGAATGTTTTAGATTTGAGTTCATCGATCTTGAGGATTTCAGGAAATGATTTATATTTGGGTTAAGGTTTTAGAATTGCAGAGTTGAATGGCTGAATTAAAATAGGATTGATCTGAGTTGAGTTATTGATATGAGAATTTTTTTTTTTTTTTTTTTTGGGGAGAATTTCTTTGGAGATGGAGGATGTTGATCTAGTTCAGTTAATAATTGATTTTAGCTTGAGGTTACAGTGTCAGGTTGAGGATTTAATCCATATCAATTTTAAGGATAATAGATGGTGACGATTAAAGAAATGATTCTTATTGATTTCGAGGATATAGGTTTAGTGATGGAATGGTAATGATGACCACCTGCATGTTTGGAGGATTATTGGTTTTGGCTAAGGGTGCGTAAGATTGATGTATGGTAGTGGTGAGTGGTTATGGATTTCGGAGAGTATAGGTCCTAGTCTCATTTGGTTTGAAAGAAGTGGTTTTGGTTGGTGTGGAAGAGGAGTCAACACAATAGTAGTAATTCAAGAGACTTTGGCTTGGAGTTTTTGGGGAGTTGATCGAAGTGTGCAATTGAAGTGGGTTACTCAATGAATCATGGTTGGGAATAGTTATTGTGATTATCTTCAGGAATTAATTGTGACTTGAGGTTACCTAGGAATTTAAATTTTAAGGTTATACTTTCTTTTGGAGTTTGAGCATCTAGTTGGTTGAATGAAGGACATTGTTATTTAACTTGAAGAGAGATTGATAGGATGTCACGTATGGTATATGATAAGATCTTGGAAGTTGAAGTTTAGACGTTAGCGATGAATGATATGATCAAGTATGTGGGGGTAATAAAGCATTAGGATCCTTGGGTGCTTTGTAATGGCTTTTGGTAGATTGAAGATTTGATCAGTATGGTTTGCCCTGAGGTTTAATAGTGATGTGCTATTGAAGGAACTAGTTGTAATACTAGCTTATTGGAGTAGAAATAGGTGGGCGAGTTACCAAGGAAGTTTTGTTAATGTTTTGGTGAAGTCAATAGTGGTTCGTTGTGAGTTTAGTCACCGTTAGATTAGATGATGTTTAGAATGTAGATGGTGAGCTTTCGGGTTTAGGTTGTTAGGTAGAAGTCTCTAGGCACTCTTTTTGATTCGCTAGGTTGGAATTGAGTCTTTTAAAGTATGTTTCTTATCTTAGAGGAGATGAGTGTATTTTGAGTTGAGGTTGTTTATTTTCAATTTGGGATGCTGAGGTTGTTTGATATTGAGTTTCTGTCTTTGATCATGGTTGTATTTTATAGAATTTGATTTTGATCAAGGCAGCAGAAGTTAATTGAGGAATTTGAGTTATAACTCGTGGTTTTGGGAGAGAGAGTGTTTTTTCTACCAAATTATGATAAGGGTTTTGGTTAGTAGGAATGGAGCCACCTTGTACTCTTGGTGTTAGTTTCGTGAGGACGTAATGTTTTATGCATGTGGCGAATATCAGAGTGCGCAGCAGAAGCGTGGTATTTTTGTTGTAGTCAGGAGTTCAAGTTGTGCTGATTTGAAGAATTAACGGTGACTTGAATTTTGAGAAGATATTTGTAATTGGAGATTAATCATTTGGTTGTGCAATTTGTTATTGAAGGTTAACAGTGGAAGTGGGATGATATTTCTATGGATTTTGTGGTAGGGTTGCCGAGGACTCCTAGTGGGAAGAACTCAATTTGGGCGATTGTTGATGTCCAAGATATGTTGGCCATTTTCAGATCGTAGAGAAGGTTGCGCTTGTTGCTTATAGAGTGGCCTTGCCGGACTATTTTGGCGGTATGTTCTTAGTCTGCTCTTAGTTGAATCTTATTCCTGTCTTAGTCTTAATGTTGACCTTGCCAATTTCGTGGACGAAATTTTTTTAAGGGGGGGAGGATGTAACACCCCGTATTTTAGTGTATTTTTACTGAAGGAATTATTTTTATGTAATTAAAATAATTTCTCTTATTTTAAAATTGGTTGGATTTTAGTGAGTTTATTTCTATGATTTTTATTTGGTGGAAATTATTTTTATATGCTTTCTTAATATTTATTTATTGTTGTGCATTTAAATTGTTTTTCATATTTAATTAATTACCGTGGGATTTAATTATTTCAATTTGACTTTACCATTACGTTTAAATTATTTTATTTAACTTGTGGTTTTAAAATCGTTTCTGTTGGATCATTTTCGTGACCCAAGTTATGAGGATTGGACCTCATTTCTTTTCCCTCTATTTTTCTTTTCCTTTTCTTTTTTTCTTTTCTTCTTTTCTTTTTCTTTTTCCTTATTTTTTTCTTTCTCCCCCGTGCGCGTGAATTCCCTCTCTTTTTCTCTCTCCCCGCGTCCGTTTCTCCCCCCACCAGCTGCGCCGCCGTCCGCCGGCGGTGGTCGACACCGCCCGGCTCCACCGCTTCCCCAGCCGCCGGCCGTCCTACCCCACCAGTATCACCGCCGCTCGTGCCGCCGTTAGCTTCCACGAAGCCCACGAAACCCACGACGCCGCGGCACATTTTCCTCCATTGCGCCGCCGTCGCGCCACCTCCAGCCACCATCTTCCTACCACTTCATCCCCGGCCTCTTGGCAACCCATTGGACCCAACCCCAGCTCCGATCCGTCACCGGTGAAGTCCCACCAAGTCCATCTCCGATTTGCACTTTTTTGGCCTAAAACCACCCCTTGCGTCGCCACCCACGGCAAACCACCACCACCACTAGCTTCACCGACCTCCCTAGGCCCTACCCTATCAATCTTGGGTCTTCGTTTGTCCTCGTTGAAAAGTTGGTATTTGTGACCCACGGCCACAGTGTATTTTACACTGTGGTGTTGCTCAAACGTCGCCTTTTTCAACTTCGCGATCCTCGGAAAATTATTATATTGCACTGTAAGTATTTCTCCAAAGAACTTTCGTAAATTAAATGTATTTTTGAACTAACCCATTTCACTGTGTTTTTGGCATGCCGGACTGAGTCCAAGGAGTTCGGGGGTCGGATGGATTTGTGATTGGAGATGTTTGGTTGGATTTGATTGGATTGATATTGTGTTGGTACATGTGCATTTCATCATTTCATGCATGATCATGTTTGTAAAAGAAAACTGGGTTTTCGTGTATTGCATTCATGTTCATGTACTTTGAAAAGCTATGATTTTATGTGTTAATATTTTTGGTGCGTGTGTATCACGACCCCAAGCCGAGATGGGGCATTAACTCGGTGGAGCTCCTCTGGTTACTCGGGAGCGGAATATACTGAGTAACGTCCCCTGGGTTGTCGCCGGGCGACAATGGGATCGGACGAGATGGTCTCGTGCCGACTCCGTGGTCCTTCTGCTGGCGGGGACTAGAGGATGTCTGGCCACGTACGCGCTGGGCGCGGAACTGGGCATCGCTCGTTGCGTAGTGTGAGTGCTTGGCCACGTACGCGCTGGGCGTGGAACTGAGCACCGCTGCGAAGCCAGGACATGCGGATGGTCCATAGGGGAGACCATGGTGCATATGGAAATAATGCATGGTGCATTTGGGATTAATGCACTATTTTCTGGGAAAATAGTGCGAGTTGATTTTTTGGGTAAATCATTTTCTGGGAAAATGATTTACGGATAATTTGTACCAAAATGAGATTTCGGTGTGTGTTGGAAAATTTATCATTTTCGGGGAAAATGATGTTTTGTGGAAAAATGCATGTTTTCATGTGCATGCATGTTAGTTGCGTTTAATGCATTTTATATTACGTTGTTGTTTGGGTTATACTTACCTTCGAGACCATTTTGTGGTGTCGCAGATTTTGATGCTGATGAGGAGGAGGAGGGCGAGCCTGAGGAGACGGCTCCGCCTGAGGAGTGATCTGGGATCACTCGTTTGTACATTTAAAACTATTGTAAATTATTTTATGGATGACTGTATAACTGCTATTTAAATCTTTACTGATGTTTGATTGTAATTAAATTCTGGTACTTAGTTGATTATCCGCTGCGTTATTTTATTTGAACACTGTTGCATGTACACACACTGGCACTTCGTTGGGATGTGTGACCGTGTTGTCACCATCCTGGCGTCTCGATCCCTGTGTATTTTTATAAGGGGGATTGGGGGCGCCACAATATATATATATATATATAATACTAGTACATTGTGCATTAGTATAATATATGAGTATTGCTATTCATAAGACCCACACACCACACACTAGTATTTTTTTATTTTTTTAAATTTTTTTTGGTTTTATTCTTCTTAAAACAATTAAATTCTTCTTCTCATCATCCATATACCATACATTTAATTAGAGAAAAGAATTAAAAAAATCATAGAAAGTGAGGTGTGTTGGTGCATGAGGCTTATGAATAGAATTTTTCATAATATATATACTATATATACTAGTGTAGTGTTATTAATAGAGTATAATTAACAACTAATGTTATGTACTAACATATTATAAGCTATTAATATATAAATATATAAACTATTATTGTTATATAAACCACTATTGTTTAAAAAATATGTAAATATGTGAATTACATTCAAACAATACAAATCTATATTTGTACGTGTTGTGGGACGTGCAATGTGGAATTGCACGTGCGAACGTGTTTAAAAATTTGGCGGGACTTTTTCCGCATTAATTGTTAGACAAAATATGCAGAACCTGGGTTATTTATGTTCGAACATGTACAACGTAAGGTTTTAACGTCACGCCTTCACATGCGAATGTTAAACTTGGATGTGCAAACATGAATGGAAATATTGGCGAGATCTTTTCGGCATGAGTTATAGGTCACCTGGCCTGTGACGTCATCAACAACAAATGCGAACATTTTTAATGATATGTTCGAACTTAATCCGCGTGATGTGTGCTTGTTGTGGGGATTATTAACGTTCGCACGTGAACTATTGTACGCTCGAATGTCTATGAGTGTTAAAAATTAAGCAGTTCTTTTAACGGGAATCCAAAACTTCACGTAACATGCGAAGATATATTGTGACGTTCAAATGGACTGCTATTTTGATGCAATGACTTTTCATTTAACATGTTGTAACACCCGTATTTTAGTGTATTTTTACTGAAGGAATTATTTTTATGTAATTAAAATTTATTCTCTTATTTTAAATTGGTTGGATTTTTAGTGAGTTTATTTCTATGATTTTAATTTGGAGAAAATTATTTTTATGTGCTTTCTTAATATTTATTTATTGTTATGCATTTAAATTGCTTTTAATATTTAAATTAATTACCGTGGGATTTAATTATTTCAATTTGACTTTACCATTACGTTTAAATTATTTTATTTAACTTGAGGTTTTGAAATCGTTTCCGTTGGATCATTTTTGTGACCCAAGTTATGAGGATTGGACCTCATTTCTTTTCCCTCTATTTTTCTTTTCCTTTTCTTTTTCTTTTCTTCTTTTCTTTTCTTTCTTTTCGTTTTCTTCTTCCTTATTTTTTTCTCCCCGTGCGCACGATTTCTCTCTCCTTCTCTCTCTCCCCGCGTCCGGTTCTTCCCCACCAGCTGCGCCGCCGTCCGTCGGCGGTGGTCGACACCGCCCAGCCCATTAGACTCTCCAGCCGCCGGCGACCTCACCCCACCAATATCACCGCCGTTCGTGCCGCCGTTAGCCCCCACGAAGCCCACGAAGCCGCGGCACACTTTCCGCCATTGCGCCGCCGTCGCACCGCCATTAGCCACCATCTTCCTACCACTTCATCCCCGGCCTCTTGGCAACCCATTGGACCCAAACCCAGCTCCGATCCGTCACCGGTGAAGCCCCACCAAGTCCATCTCCGATTTGCACATTTTTGGCCTAAAACCACCCCTTGCGCCGCCACCCACGGCAAACCACCACCACCACTAGCTTCACCGACCTCCCTAGGCCCTACCCTATCAATCTTGGGTCTTCGTTTGTCCCCATTGAAAAGTTGGTATTTGTGACCCACGGCCACAGTGTATTTTACACTGTGGTGTTGCTCAAACGTCGCATTTTTCAACTTCGTGATCCTCGAAAAATTGTTATATTGCACTGTAAGTATTTCTCCAAAGAACTTTTGTAATTTAAATGTATTTTTGCACTAACCCATTTCACTGTGTTTTTGGCATGCCGGACTGAGTCCGAGGAGTTCGGGGGTCGGATGGATTTGTGATTGGAGTTGTTTGGTTGATTTGGTTGAATTGGATATTGGTTGTTGATGGGTTGGTTGGATTTGTTGGTATTGTTCATTGATGGATGTTAGATATTGTGTTGGTACATGTGCATTTCATTATTTCATGCATGATCATGTTTGTAAAAGGAAACTGGGTTTTCGTGTATTGCATTCATGTTCATGTGCTTTGAAAAGCTATGATTTTATGTGATAATATTTTTGGTGCGTGTGTATCACGACCCCAAGCCGAGATGGGGCATTAACTCGGTGGAGCTCCTCTGGTTACTCGGGAGCGGAATATACTGAGTAACGTCCCCTGGATTGTCGCCGGGCGACAATGGGATCGGACGAGATGGTCTCGTGCCGACTCCGTGGTCCTTCTGCTGGCGGGGACTAGAGGATGTTTGGCCACGTACGCGCTGGGCGCGGAACTGGGCATCGCTCGTTGCGTAGTGTGGGTGCTTGGCCATGTACGCGCTGGGCGTGGAACTGAGTACCGCTACGAAGCCAGGACGTGCGGATGGTCCATAGGGGAGGCCATGGTGCATATGGAAATAATGCATGGTGCATTTGGAATTAATGCACTATTTTCTGGGAAAATAGTGCGAGTTGATTTTTGGGTAAATCATTTTCTGGGAAAATGTTTTACGGATAATTTGGACCAAAATAGGATTTTGGTGTGTGTTGAAAAATTATCATTTTCGAAGAAAATAATGTTTTGTGGAAAATGCATATTTTCATGTGCATGCATGTTAGTTGCATTTAATGCATTTTATATTACGTTGTTGTTTGGGTTATACTTACCTGCGAGACCATTTTGTGGTAACGCAGATTTTGATGCTGATGAGGAGGAGGAGGAGGGCGAGCCTGAGGAGACGGCTCCGCCTGAGGAGTGATCTGGGATCACTCGTTTGTATATCTAAAATTATTGTAAATTATTTTATGGATGACTGTATAACTGCTATTTAAATCTTTACTGATGTTTGATTGTAAATAAATTCTGGTACTTAGTTGACTATCCGCTGCGTTATTTTATTTGTACACTGTTGCATGTACACACACTGGCACTTCGTTGGGATGTGTGACCGTGTTGTCACCATCCTGGCGTCTCGATCCCTGTGTATTTATATAAGGGGGATTGGGGGCACCACAGGTGGTATCAGAGCAATTCGGCTCTGGGTAAAACCACATGTCCCTTAGGATAGTACCAGAAAATTATTTTTATTATTATTTTAAAATAATAAAATTTTTTTTTTTTTAAAAGAGATGTAAGTTAAGTTATTTATTTTATATTATGAGTTTGTTGCTATGTCATTTTATGTTAATTGATGTTATTTAAATTATTTTATTTATCGCTTTAATTATTGTTTATTTTTGGTTGAGTATAAATTATCTGGATTTAAGCGGGGTTGGAGAATGTTCTATGACAGGATTATGGTGAGACCAAGAAGGCAAGCTGAGGTGCCTGAAGATGAGTTACCTAGAGGTGATGGAAATTATGCTATGGCAAGAGCATTAAATAGAATGACAGAATTTCTTCAACAGAATTTCCGACCGCCGCAGAGAGATTCAAGTAAAGGAGCCCAAGTGGGGTGTCCCTATGAGCGCTTCCTAACGCATAGGACCCCTGCCTTCACTGGGGAGGAGGACCCAATGCGAGCTAGGAGGTGGATTCAAGATTTGGAAAGAACATTTGATGTTTGTGGATGCACGGAGACTCAGATGGTATTATATGGAAGTTATATGCTGCAAGGTGAAGCGGCAAATTGGTGGGAGACCAAGCGGACATTATTAAAAATGGAGTTGGGTTCCTTGGCTGCTGTGTCTTGGCAACGTTTCAAGAAAGAGTTCGATGACCGGTTCTTTCCTGCTTCAGTGAGAAGGCAAAAGGCTCGGGAGTTCAATAATTTGGTCCAAGGTGGCATGACTGTGGAGCAATATGCAAGAAAGTTTATGGAGCTTGGACGGTTCGCTCCTCACCTCATTACTACGGAGGAGTTGCGGGTCGAGCGCTTCCTGGAGGGTTTGCGCCATGAGGTACGTAAACAAGTGGCCTGCCTTCGGATTAAGGACTTTCAAGAGTTAGTGGATTTAGCCAGCATTGCAGAACGGGAAAACAATTTTGGAGCAGGTTCCCCTCCGGGTCAGAAAAGGCGGAGTTACCTTGGCGAAGGGAGTAGTTCTGGGTCGCCTCATAAGTTCGTGCAAAGGACTAGTGCCCGTCCGCAGATGACCACCGGTGTTCGTGCTGGAGGTCGAGCTCCAGTTTGTAACAGGTGCAATAGAGCCCATGAGGGTGAGTGCGGCCAGAGAGGAATTCAGTGTTTTAGATGTGGCCAGCCGGGTCACTTTGCTCGGGAGTGTCCTGGTCAAGTTCAAGGAGGGCAAGAAGCGCGAGGAGAGCGAGGAGGTCGACGAGGTGGAAGGGGCAACCAGAGACAGTTGGTACAAGCTCGAGTTTATGCAGTGACCCCTGGTGATATGGATTACGGAGCTCCAGAGACCCACGATGCTGGGGTTATTACTGGTATGCATTTAATCATTTTAATTTAATTTAATATTTGTTATGGTTGGATTATTTGGGATTGTCTGGTGGATGTGTTTGCTTCAGGTAGAGTTCGCCTATATGATTTCTATGCATGTACTTTGTTTAATTATGGGGCGTCTCGATCTTTTGTGTCTGCCACTTTTGCACGGATGTGTAATCTGGTCACGGAGCCTTTATCGCAAACTCTAGTTGTGGCACTTCCAAATGGTGAGATGGTGTGGTGCTCTAAAGTTGCTTTGGGCTGTCCTTTGGATTTTGGAGGGAGGACACTGGATGCAGATTTGATTGTATTCAAGTTGCTGGGATTTGATATAATTTTGGGAATGGACTGGCTATATCGATATTCAGCAAATATTGATTGTAGAAGTCGGGTAATTGGTTTTCAACTCTCGGATGATGATTATGTGGAATTCGCGGGAAGTAAGTTGAAGGCAAAACCAACAATTATATCAGTAATTCAAGCTAGGAGAGATATAGCTCGTGGAGCAGATGCTTTTTTGGTCCAAGTTGAGTCTACGCCATCTGAGAAGAAGTCGTTAGTAGATATTCCAGTTGTGGGCGAGTTTCCTGATGTGTTTGTAGATGATTTGCCCGGATTGCCTCCCGTTCGCGATATGGAATTTGTTATTGATTTGGAACCTGGTGCGGCTCCTGTGCATAAAGCACCTTATCGCATGGCACCGGCTGAATTAAAAGAGTTGAAGACTCAATTGCAAGAACTGGTCGACAAGGGATTTATTCAGCCTAGTACTTCACCGTGGGGAGCGCCCGTGTTGTTTGTCAAGAAGAAAGATGGTACTCTCCGAATGTGTATAGATTATCGGGAGCTTAACAAAGTGACTATTAAGAACAAGTATCCTCTACCAAGAATTGATGATTTGTTTGACCAACTTCAGGGAGCGGCTATCTTTTCGAAGATTGATTTGAGGTCAGGGTACTATCAGTTGAGAATAAGAGATAAGGACGTGCCCAAGACTGCTTTCAGGACGAGGTATGAGCATTATGAATTTAAGGTGATGTCTTTTGGGTTAGCTAATGCCCCTGCTGCTTTTATGGATTTAATGAATAGGGTGTTTCGGCCTTTCTTGGATTCTTTTGTGGTGGTGTTTCTCGACGACATTTTGATTTATTCTCGAGATTTGGAAGAGCATGCTTGTCACCTTCGCCTGGCACTTGGGAAATTAAGAGAACATCAATTGTACGCTAAGTTGAGCAAGTGTGAATTCTGGTTAGAAGAAGTTAAGTTTCTTGGACATGTGATTTCTCAAGAAGGGGTGGCTGTAGATCCTAGTAAAGTAGAAGCTGTTTTGTCGTGGCCTCGCCTTCGACAGTTCGTGAGATACGAAGTTTCTTGGGACTTGCCGGTTACTATCGAAGATTTGTGGAAGGTTTTTCTCGACTATCAGGACCTCTCACTGCCTTGACTAGGAAGAATACTGAGTTTGTATGGTCTGACAAATGTGAGAGAAGTTTTCAAGAGTTGAAGAGAAGATTGACAACGGCACCTATTTTGGCACTTCCGGAGCCACACAAGCCATTTGTGATTTTCAGTGATGCATCCAAATTCGGGTTGGGATGCGTTCTTATGCAAGAGGGACGGGTTGTTGCTTATGCATCTCGTCAGCTGAAGATTCATGAAAGGAATTATCCCACGCATGATTTGGAGTTGGCGGCAATAGTTTTTGCGCTTAAGATCTGGCGGCATTATCTGTATGGCGAAGCCTGTGAAGTTTATACTGATCACAAGAGCTTGAAGCATCTGTTTACTCAGAAGAATCTAAACATGAGGCAGAGACGGTGGTTAGAGCTAATTAGCGACTATCAGTGTGAAATCAAGTATCATCCAGGAAAGGCAAATTTAGTCGCTGATGCCTTGAGTAGGAAGTCACAACAAGTGGATGAAGCGGAATCTTCAGATGTGGACTCTCTCCTTTGTGGAATGAGGAGACTTCTTATCGAGAGTTCACAGCAAGAAGAATTATTATCTTCAGTCTTGGATGTCCGAGTAGTGGATTTTGATGAATTAAAGACTCTTCAAAGAAAGGACCCTAATCTGTTGGCTATCAGGAAAAGAGTCAGAAAGTCTAGAGGACCCTTGCATTACAGCTTGGATAAGGATGGCATTCTTAGGTTTCGGGATCGTAGAGTGATTCCCCGAGATTCTGAATTTAAAGAGCGAATTTTAGCAGAAGCTCATGCAGCTCCTTATTCGGTTCATCCAGGAAGCACAAAGATGTATAGGGATTTAAAGAAGAATTTCTGGTGGGAAGGAATGAAGTCGGACATCGCTCTGTTTATTGAGAAATGTGACACATGCCGACAGGTGAAGGCTGAACATCAGAGACCTGCGGGTAGACTCCAACCTCTCCCTATTCCGGAATGGAAGTGGGATGATATTTCTATGGATTTTGTGGTAGGGTTGTCGAGGACTCCTAGTGGGAAGAACTCCATTTGGGTGATTGTGGATCGGTTGACCAAGAGTGCCCATTTCTTGCCTGTTAATAATACTGACTCGTTGGGTAAGTTGACTCGGTTATATGTCAAGGAGATAGTGCGTTTGCATGGAATACCCAAGAGTATTGTGTCAGATCGGGACTCGCGATTCACGTCCCATTTCTGGAAGAGTTTGCAGGCGGCATTAGGCACTAAATTGAAGTTTAGTTCGGCGTATCACCCCCAAACGGACGGCCAATCAGAGCGTACTATTCAGACTCTGGAGGATATGTTGCGGTCTTGTGTCATGGAATTCCAGGGAAGTTGGGAGAATCACTTACCACTTATTGAGTTCTCTTATAATAACAGTTTTCATTCCTCCATTCAGATGGCCCCGTATGAAGCCTTATATGGACGGAAGTGCAGATCGCCTTTATGTTGGGATGAAGTTGGCGAGAACAAATTGCTTGGGCCTGAGTTAATTCAAGAAATGAAGGATCAAGTTTAGTTTATCAGGAAGAAGATGGCTGAAGCGCAAAGTCGCCAGAAAAGTTACGCAGATACAAGAAGAAGAGACTTATCCTTTGAAGAAGGAGATTGGGTTTATCTTAAAGTCTCTCCTATGAAAGGCGTTAAGCGCTTTGGTAAGAAAGGAAAGCTTAATCCAAGATATATTGGCCCTTTTCAGATCGTAGAGAAGGTTGGGCTTGTTGCTTATAGAGTTGCCTTGCCAGATTATTTTGGAGATGTTCATGATGTGTTTCATGTGTCCTCATTGAAGAAGAGTTTTGGACAGCAAGAGCCACGTTTTGTGGATCCCGAACGCATTCAACTGCGGCCCAACCTTACTTATGAAGTTGCCCTAACCCAGATCGTGGATTGGAAAGAGCAAAAGTTAAGGTCCAAGGTAATACCTATGGTGAAAGTGACATGGGGTGATCCGTTGGCTCAAGATTTCTCTTGGGAGAGAGAGGCCGACATGAGGGAGCAATATCCATACTTGTTTGATTGATTTTGACGGTATGTTCTAAGTATTCTCTTGGTTGAATCTTGATCTTGACTTGGTGCAATATTTGACCTTGCCAATTTCGTGGATGAAATTTTTTTTAAGGGGGGGAGGATGTAACACCCCGTATTTTAGTGTATTTTTACTGAAGGAATTATTTTTATGTAATTAAAATTTATTCTCTTATTTTAAATTGGTTGGATTTTTAGTGAGTTTATTTCTATGATTTTAATTTGGAGAAAATTATTTTTATGTGCTTTCTTAATATTTATTTATTGTTATGCATTTAAATTGCTTTTAATATTTAAATTAATTACCGTGGGATTTAATTATTTCAATTTGACTTTACCATTACGTTTAAATTATTTTATTTAACTTGAGGTTTTGAAATCGTTTCCGTTGGATCATTTTTGTGACCCAAGTTATGAGGATTGGACCTCATTTCTTTTCCCCCTATTTTTCTTTTCCTTTTCTTTTTCTTTTCTTCTTTTCTTTTCTTTCTTTTCTTTTTCTTCTTCCTTATTTTTTTCTCCCCGTGCGCACGATTTCTCTCTCCTTCTCTCTCTCCCTGCGTCCGGTTCTTCCCCACCAGCTGCGCCGCCGTCCGTCGGCGGTGGTCGACACCGCCCAGCCCATTAGACTCTCCAGCCGCCGGCGACCTCACCCCACCAATATCACCGCCATTCGTGCCGCCGTTAGCCCCCACGAAGCCCACGAAACCCACGAAGCCGCGGCATACTTTCCGCCATTGCGCCTCCGTCGCACCGCCATTGGCCACCATCTTCCTACCACTTCATCCCCGGCCTCTTGGCAACCCCAGCTCCGATCCGTCACCGGTGAAGCCCCACCAAGTCCATCTCCGATTTGCACATTTTTTGCCTAAAACCACCCCTTGCGCCGCCACCCACGGCAAACCACCACCACCCACGTCGCATTTTTTAACTTCGTGATCCACGAAAAATTGTTATATTGCACTGTAAGTATTTCTCCAAAGAACTTTCGTAATTTAAATGTATTTTTGCACTAACCCATTTCACTGTATTTTTGGCATGCCGGACTGAGTCCGAGGAGTTCGGGGGTCGGATGGATTTGTGATTGGAGTTGTTTGGTTGATTTGGTTGAATTGGATATTGGTTGTTGATGGGTTGGTTGGATTTGTTGGTATTGTTCATTGATGGATGTTAGATATTGTGTTGGTACATGTGCATTTCATTATTTCATGCATGATCATGTTTGTAAAAGGAAACTGGGTTTTCGTGTATTGCATTCATGTTCATGTGCTTTGAAAAGCTATGATTTTATGTGATAATATTTTTGGTGCGTGTGTATCACGACCCCAAGCCGAGATGGGGCATTAACTCGGTGGAGCTCCTCTGGTTACTCGGGAGCGGAATATACTGAGTAACGTCTCCTGGATTGTCGCCGGGCGACAATGGGATCGGACGAGATGGTCTCGTGCCGACTCCGTGGTCCTTCTGCTGGCGGGGACTAGAGGATGTTTGGCCACGTACGCGCTGGGCGCGGAACTGGGCATCGCTCGTTGCGTAGTGTGGGTGCTTGGCCATGTACGCGCTGGGCGTGGAACTGAGCACCGCTACGAAGCCAGGACGTGCGGATGGTCCATAGGGGAGGCCATGGTGCATATGGAAATAATGCATGGTGCATTTGGAATTAATGCACTATTTTCTGGGAAAATAGTGCGAGTTGATTTTTGGGTAAATCATTTTCTGGGAAAATGTTTTACGGATAATTTGGACCAAAATGGGATTTTGGTGTGTGTTGAAAAATTATCATTTTCGAGAAAAATGATGTTTTGTGGAAAATGCATATTTTCATGTGCATGCATGTTAGTTGCATTTAATACATTTTATATTACGTTATTGTTTGGGTTATACTTACCTGCGAGACTATTTTGTGGTAACGCAGATTTTGATGCTGATGAGGAGGAGGAGGGCGAGCCTGAGGAGATGGCTCCGCCTGAGGAGTGATCTGGGATCACTCGTTTGTATATCTAAAATTATTGTAAATTATTTTATGGATGACTGTATAACTGCTATTTAAATCTTTACTGATGTTTGATTGTAAATAAATTCTGGTACTTAGTTGACTATCCGCTGCGTTATTTTATTTGTACACTGTTGCATGTACACACACTGGCACTTCGTTGGATGTGTGACCGTGTTGTCACCATCCTGGCGTCTCGATCCCTGTGTATTTATATAAGGGGGATTGGGGGCGCCACACATGTCACTACAATAACTCGATTGACATATTGAAATGTCATCGTTCTTGTAATCTAGACCTATTGCAACGACTTTGGTCGCTGCATGTCAAAAAAATTGGAAAATAAATAAAGACGTCCTAAAGTTTTGGGCGTCTTAAATTTGCACAGGTTGAAGGCAATTTATCCCATTTGCCTTCAACTCGTGCCACATAGAGAGAGTTAGGCTGCATTTGGTTCCCAAACTAGCTAAGTTCAGTCTAAGTTTAAGCTGAGTCTAACATCCAAACACCAAATTCTCAAATTACTAAACTCATTCCAATTCAAAACCTTCTTATATGTGGGACCCACAACCATTTTCAACTTAAAACATCTTTATACGTGAAATCCACAACTTTTTTCAATTTCCCATAAAAAGTACTAAACTCATCTTAACATCCAAATACACTTTACACTCTATTTAGATAGGCCTCACATAACTCCCTTCACTACTCAACTCACTACTATTCATAAAGAACTCAGCTCAGCTCAACATCTAAACGTAACCTTAGAGTGAGAGAGAGCTTGAGTGAGAGAGCTATTTTATTTTTGTTCTTAGAAAGAGGTTAGTATTGTATTTATTTTTATTTATATTGTGATTTTTCTATGTGTTATTTAGTTTGAACTAACTAGTATTGTATTTTTTGTTTGAAGGATTATTTGTTGGGAATTTTTGAAGCTTGTCATTTGTAAAAACATATTTATATGTATATTTCTAAACTTTGTGAGAAGCCCCAACTTCCACGTACGGAAATGCGGGAGTCGCGACGTCGGGATGATTAGAACATGGGTCACGCATCCCAACGATAAGTGCCAAATGTGTATACATGCAGAAAGTGTACAACAAAAATGCAGTAGATAAATTAAATAAGTCAACTAAATACCAGAATTTTAAATACAAGATTACCAAAATAAAAGTACTACTAAAAATTATACAGTTATCTGTGAAATAAAGTAAAAAGTCAAATATATAGACAAAAGGGAAACAAGTCCTATAAAAACATAATGATATCAAATACATAATTCAAAACGGGAAACGATTCCCAAACACGAGTGAGTGATCCCAAATCACTCATCTGGTAGAGCCAAATCCTCAAGCTCAACATCAGCATCTGCATCAAAAGCTGGGATACCATAAAATGGTACTGCAGGCTAAGGAATACTACATGAGATGTGAATCTCATTAAGTAATCACCCAAACAAACCAAGAGATAAAAATACAATAATATATTCAACAAACATGAGTGGACCTGACGAAACACAAATGTGGCCCAAAACCCTCATTTTTCCCGGAATGATTATTTTTCAACCAACGTCAAAAATCTCATTTATCTAAAAACATGCCATGAATAATATCCGCCGTTTTCCTAGAAAATGGCTTAAACATAAACCAACCATTTTTCCAAAAAATGGGACCCCATCTACATCAGAAGCCTTCCTCGACAAGGCCTTCACAAAATCAGCCTCGTTACTCAGACGCACAAACACATTCTTGGGCTTCCTCATAGCTGAAACCATCGACTGCGAACTCAGCCTCCAGCAATTTCGGATGAACAATAGGATTGCATCTAGGGACGAACACTGCCTAAGAAATTTAAGGACCATAGAAAAACGAAATGGAGCAGCAGATTTTTCAATTTCCTCCTTGGAGAATAGGACACATACTTCACCGTCTATGACTTTAGCTGGACGAAATGGAACTTCAATCTCAGGTAACGGTTGCGACGAATAAGCCACCAACTCAGCAAACGTACGCTGCCGGCCAACCATTGCCGATGGCCCAGGAAAAGCCCCGATGGTAGCCATACAGCACACAGTCAAATAAAATCTAGTAATGCTTCATTTAGATGAAAGGGTATTCTGGTCACACTTTTATCCACTGATCAAAAGCGTCAGGTAACAAGTTCACAGCCAAAGAATTTAGTAGGGATCTGTCCAGTTTCGACCAGTTTCTAGCCAAGCCGCTCTGCCTATTACACCAAGAAAATATCAACCCCATTGATTTCATTTTTGTTAACCCACAAGCCTCAATAAAATCATTGAACTCGTCCATTGCAATTCTCAACTAAGGTCTACCACCACTACGTTCGTCATCCCCACGAATAATATTGAAATCACCAAGGCATAGCCAAGGGGTATCTTGCACTACATCCAACTTTAACAGCCTCCACAGCTCTCGCCTCTGCAAATGATTACATTTCGCATACACCACGAAAACCACAATATTGCGTGAGTCATCCTTAAGCAAGACAAACACATGTTGATTACTAAATTGACTAACCGAAACCTCTAACCCATCCTTCCATAGCAGCCATAATTTCCCACCAATGCTTTGATTAGAAAACCCATAATCAAACTTCAAACAATTTTTCAAGCCTTCCAGGTTACTTTCATTGACAAAAGGCTCTACTAACAAAAAAAAATTTACCTGGAATTTCCTCACCAACTTACAAAGTCTTCTTTATGATGATCGAATCCCACGGATATTCCAAAAGAGCAGTTACAGATCATAAATTCATGAAGTTTGCATGGAATTTATTAACTCAAAACTCAGTTTGGATTAATTTCTTCAAGGCAAAATATATCAAGGATAGTCATGTTTCCTTGATTGATGCCAACAAAGGCTCTTTATTCTGGAAGAGAATAGTAGTAGTGTTACCTAAGGTGTTGGATGACTCAGGTGAAAGTTAAGGGATGGTCGGGTTTCCTTCTGGAGGGATAATTGGTTGAATTCCAGTCCTCTTATCGATTCTTGTGAGATCTGGGAACTCCCTTTCCTCACAATGGGTGGGATATGGAGCTTCTTCGAAGACTAGTGGGGGAGTCTAAGCTTGAGGAAGTTTTGGAATCTTTAGGTGAGCATAAGGATGGGGTTGATATTTTGATTTGGAAACCGTCATTGAATGGTAATTTTTCTTCGAAATTGGCTTGGGATTGTATTCGTGTTACAGCTCCAAAATAAATGGGCTGTTTGGATTTGGCACTTAGCGCTTCCAAAGAAATACTCGGTTACATTGTGGAAGGCTTTAAACTTTTGCCTCAGTGTGGATGCGAGTATTAAAGATGTGGGCATTTCCGTGGCTTCTAAATGTGAGTGTTGTGATTGGGTTTGTATAGAAGATCAAGATCATGTATTGGCCACTGGCTCGCTAGCAGCGGAAGTTTGGCGCAGGACGTTTCTGAGCTTGGGGATGCCTTATGATTCCTCTAGGCCTTGGAAAGCTACTATGGAGCTCTAGTTTAGACAGGCCTCACACTCTTCCCAAAAAGGTACGTTGCTTGCTTTGATTCCAATTATCTTAACTTGGTCCCTTTGGGTGTGGCGGTGCAAGACTTGTATGAAAGGGAAAAAAGTCTCTGTGCAGTCATTGTGGTGTTCAATAAAGGCAGCAATTGCATGTGTGGGATTGCGCTTGAGGGCAAGTAAAAAAGTAAAAGATGGTGATGATCAAATATTGGCTGCCTTTTCTATTCCAGTTAAAGCTTCTTTAAGTAAACAAGACCACATAAGGGATGGTTCAAATTAAATGTGGATAGGAGCTTGTTGGGAAATCCGGGTTGCATGGGGGTGGGTGGCCTTATTTAGGATGATCAGGGTCGTTTGAGGTTGGCTTTTGCTAAAGATTTGTCTCATGGCTCTGATAATGAAGAGGAATTATTAGCTCTTTATTATGGGCTCCAACATTGTAAGGAATTGGAGATGCATAGAATTGAGATTGAGTTAGATTCTTTACCTATGGTAAAATGGTTGAAGAAGGGGCAATGTGGCGTGTGGTACCTTGAAAACTATTGGGATGAAATTCAAAAGATCTTGTCCAGTTTGCAAGTCAAGATAAGTCATGTTTATAGAGAAGGAAATTGATCAGAAGCTGACTTTCTTGCTTGGTTGGCCTCAAGTCATCAATCTGGTACGTGGAATACTGTTGGTAATATTTTGTGGAAGCTGAAAGGTATTTTAAATGTGGATAAAATTGGTCTCTCCTCTTTGGGACCTTAATTTGGTAGGTTTGTTGGTTGGCCCAAAGGGAGTCTCAAAGTTGTTAATTGGTCTGCAGGACAGAATATGAGTGTCAGATGTTTTTATTTAGGTCGGTTGGTTTTTTTTAGGCTTGTTAGTAAGTTGCTATTTGTTTTTTTTACCCGGTTTTATTGGCACCTTTTGACACTTGGTTTTTGGGTTAGGTTGTAGTGTTTTTCTTATAAGGAAAAGTCTAAAAAGCATGAAACGAGAGAGGCACGAAAAGCACGAAACCATTTCGACAGTCTGAAAGCTCCATTTTATCCTTGCATAAAATAATAGTATTCCATTTTACCATTTTACTCATGTCAGCAGTCCCATTACCTGTCGTTGTGGTCGACCAACAGTCCCTTAATCACGTCTTCGGTCTTTAACTCCTTAGAAAAAGACTTTACAGTTTCACTAATCATATCTTAGAAAAAATTGGAACGTCCTTGTGCAAAGGTATGTTGCCCAGCAGTCCCATTATATTTCTTTTCTTATTTTTTATTTATTTTTTTAATCATCATAAATAATTACAGGATGTACATAAAATGATTTCTTTAAGAAGAAAAAAAACACTGCAAATCTTAGTCATGGCTGCTGCTCTACATTTTTTTTTTTCCAAATTTTTTTGAAGTTGTAGAAGGATTAAAGTATCTACATATAAATGAAGATAAAATGAATGTTATCAATTTACTTAAAAATCACTAAGTACATATAAGTGATGAATCGACGTTAGCGCAGGAGAAAGAAGATGTATGTGCGAGAGATGAACGAGCGATAAAGAGGGAGAAAAACAAAGGCGGGGAGAAGTACCTTGCCATTTTGACTTTCTAATTATTTTTTTAATTTTTTTATTTGCTTTTCTCTTGTACTTATCCATCTTGCACATTCGTGCATTTCGTGGGGCTTTCATGTAGCAGCTCTCGTCATATGATCATTAAGTGTAATAATGTTATCACGGCATTCAATGCCACAAGTGAGGGTTAATTAATAAACTTGAGATGAGAGTCGCGATCTGTGTGGCGGCCAGCTCTTTTCTTTATTATTATAAAAAATATAAGATTTTGATCAGCTTTGTTTAGTGAGAAACAACGTTGTTTCGATTTTTTCAAGATTATATTAACTTTTATTAATACCCGCTGGCAAATATTAATCAAACTCAAGTTGTGGTAATTAATTGCTAATTTGCTAATTTTTTAATATATAAGTTGTGGAAATTAAACAAAGTGACTGAATAAATTAAAGGAAATCAAACGCTAGGTTACATGGATTACAAAGCAAATTTAGATCGAATATGCGTATTTTATTAGTTCCTTCTGGGAATTAACGGTCATCTTCCCATTACCTAACCTTATAATATAAACAAAAACGTATAATATAATATCGAGAAGATCAAGTACTACTGATCCTAAACAGAACTTTTTTTATTCCAGTAGATCTAGAAAATCAAGTACTCCTAAAAAAGACTTGAAAGTCAATAAAAATAGTCAACAAAGACTTGAAAATCAATAATTAATGATCTCTTCGAAGAATCTTTCGTGTCAAATGGGTGTATATATATAATATATATTCGAATAATAAAATATTCGAGACTCAACTTGCTTATTATAATGGAGGCCAGAGTTTCTTTTGTATGTAATATGTATATATAACCTCGCGCTAGCTAGCTAGCTATAATGCTTGAAAGCCAGATCACACGTACAGAAGCAGATCATCATCTTCATTTCAGTAACAAATTAGACCGGAGCTAAAGGTCCGTGCATGGGCCGGGCGCCGTGAATACAACTACGTTGTACACCATCTGGTCCTTTATCAGTGGCAAAGAGAAAGCTTTCGCTCACTTCCTTTTGGTGCACACCAGGTCCAACATTCTCTCGATCTTCACTAACTGTGGCTATAATATCTTTCATTCATTCATAATTCTGATCTCTTTAATGATTTAATCTTTTCCCTTGCAGTCACTTTAAGTACATAGCTAGACTCGATCTACTATTTACATGCATATATGTAGTACTGCTTCTTAATTGTTAATGTTTTTGGGTTGAGTTCTGATCCAGAATTTAGTTTGTGTATGTAGTCATGGCATATATAATAACAATCCACCCTATATTTCCATCAGGGATTTTAAGGAAAACAACTTCATACTATTCGATGGACGAATCAAAAAATAATAACATTCGAGGAGATCAACCAAATACTTCAACAGAAAATGAATGTCATGATTGTCCAGAATGGGCAAAAAAACTGGAAGAAACCTTACGTGGACTAGAGCCTCTCTCAGCACCAAAATGTCGTATTTACAAGGTTCCAGATCCCCTTCGCAAATTGAACAAAGAAGCTTACATCCCTCAGGTTATTTCAGTAGGGCCTTTCCACCATGGCAACGAAAAACTGCAGTGAATGGAAAACTATAAAATGAGATATCTCAAGAGTTTCATGAAACGAGCCAAGATAAACATGAAGAAGTTAGCAAGCACTATACAAGATTCGGAGGAAAGCGTACGTGAATGTTATGCAGAGGCTATTCCGTTTGATCGTGGTACTTTTATGAAAATTATCCTGGTGGATGCGAGCTTCATCATTGAGTTTTTCTTGAGAAAATGGTCAGGAAACTGGACAGATGACGACTTTATGGTGCTAAAACCATGGCTAACTTCTAGGATGCAATTAGACTTGATATTACTTGAGAATCAACTTCCTTTCTTTATAATCAAGAAATTGTATATGCTTGCACTCGGGTCTCATTCAATATACCCACCCTTCCTTGAGCTTACCTTTAACTACTTTGAACTCCACAATCTTCAAGAAAAACGTCCTGATGATCGAGATTTAGAAATAATGCACTTCGTTGATTTGCTTAGATACTTTTACCTGCCTCCTCCCCAAAGTCTTCCAGAAAGAAGTACTGAAGTAGCTAAGGAAATGTACTGTGCCTCCCAGCTGGCTGAGGCAGGATTGAAGTTTCAGCTAAGTTCAAGCAAATGCTCCCTTGACCTAAAATATAATAAGGGAGTGCTGGAAATCCCAAGTTTTACATTAGACAATGCCACGGAGATTTATGCTCGGAACCTCATGGCCTTGGAGCAATGTCACTATCCAGATGACGCATATGTTACTGATTATATTTTCATGTTAGATTTCCTTATCGATACAGGGAGAGATGTGGATTTACTTGTTCGAGAGGGGATCCTTGTGAATGGATTGGGTGACAACAATGCAGCTTTTGTCAACAATCTGTGCACCAATATCTCATACTCGGCCATGAATCTTGATTATTTTAGTCTTTGTGAGGATTTGAAGACTTTCTACAAGGACCCTTTACATATCATGAAGGCTACCTTAAAACATGATTATTTTCGCACGCCTTGGATGGGCGCTTCTACTATTGCTGCTGTTATCTTGTTGGTCCTCACTCTCGTACAAACAGCATGCACTGTCATGCCCCTGTTGTAGATCTGCATGTGCATCCTCTTTATAATTTCTCTTCTTTCGTGTTTTGCAATTTATTGAATCTGAAGAGGAAGAAAAAAAAAAAAAACAGGAAGAGATTTGGAACGGGAGACTTTCTTCAGGTCCTATCGAAGCATTATTAAACATTTTAGAATTAAATAATTGAGGGAGTACTTCGATTGTTTCATATACAATGAATTATTCATCTTGCAGGGTAAAGTAATAAATTACTACTCCCAACTTTGTATTATAAATTTCATATATACATGCTAGCTAGCGGTCAAATAATATTATTTGACAACGTCATGTATTAATTAATTAATACAAACTTTAGCTGTTGCTGTTGATTTTATAATTAACGTGCGAATTCCTATCCGCTCCCACTCTTCCAACAAAGTAATTAACGTCTATATACACATGACACACACACAAAGATGCATCTAAGAAACGGTTTTATTAATGCAAAACGGGAAGATATATAAAATATACACTACAAGAAAAATGAATTTTTGTGACTATTTAATTGCGACGAAAAGATTATTTGTGATCAAAACAGACTCATTTTAGCTGTAAATAGTCATTTCGCTGGAATTAACTGGCCACAAATAAGTAGTTTTCTTATAGTGACAGTTTAACTCTATGGATGGATTTTATTCAGTATTTTATATGTGCAACACATCATGATTAAAGTCATTAAAGTGAATGAAAATAAGAGTTATGCAACTCATTTGATCATGAGATAGTTAAAATTCCAAATTTGTGTGTTAAGAGAAGATTTTGTTGTTCCACAATTAATATTTGATGAGATCTTTAATTATGCTTCAAAAAATTGTGAGTTTGGAGAAGCTATACGCGCGACTTCAAAAGAACCAACTTTTCTGCTTTTAAAATTATAAAATTTTATATACAATCACTTTTGCGTACTATTTACACACTTTATTAATGTAATTAGCCGCGTCACTTTTTTTAATATAAAATAACTATTTTCGTTAATCACATCAGTAGAATACTATGTAAGAAATACGCAAAAATGATTATATGTAGCCAATCATGTTATATATACAGTAACTAGCCGTCAACTTGTGCAATATTGCGCATTCTTAAAGTAGTGGAAATTTATAAGTCTCAACAAATTATATAACAACCAACTGGCGAGAACATAAAGAATTGAAAATAAAATACTTAATAGGTAAAAAAGCCAAATCGGTAAGTAACGAAGACTCAATAGCAACAATAAGATCCTTTAAAAAAATAGCAACAATAAGATGAATAATTTTTATTATTGAAAAAGTAATAACAAAATGATATATAAAAGAGTTACATGATGGGAAAATGATTAAAGAGATAATTAATGAGAAACTAATGACCGCAAGATTAAAAGTCTTCTTTGTGTATTTTTTTATCTCTATTGAATAATTTATCTTTAATAATAGAAAATCTTCATTTGAAAAACCTTTTATTTTTTTTAATGATAATATCATCAAGCTGAGTATATATGTTTATTATCTATTCTATAATAAAAAAGCAAGAAAATCACCAAATATGCAAGTTTTCAGAAAATCACCATTACATCACCAAATATGCAACTTTTCAGAAAATCAACCTCAGCCTTATTAACTTGTATAAAACCTAACATAGGAACCCCACTTACCTAACTCCTGCAGCGTATTATCTATGTCTTGAATTCGACCTCTAAAAATCTCGTCACCTATTGATAGAAAAATATATACACTGAGTATTAAACGACAATTGACATAATGTCCATCTAATAATTAAAACCCTTAATCCCAAACCATATTATAGTAAAAACAACTCACTAAGACAACCATATCGTAATCTGGACAGCCCGCATGTCAACCCAAAATACCATATAATAATCTTAATATTTACCTATACACCCACCAAAGTCAACGTCAAACACAAATAATCAAAATATCAACCCCACTTCAATGGCCCCTGACTCCAAGCAATCATCACAACTCAACCAAAACAACAATGTAACTCCAAATAATTAAACCTCCACTCCAATGGTCGTATTAAAAAAAAAAAATCCCAAATATTACAAAAAACAGCCCCTACTCAACTCCCAGTTTCCATTTGGTTTACTGCACATCCAACCCAAATAATTCAAAACTCCAAGACCATTCCAACACAAGGTGTTTGCTCACACACAAAAATGCCCAAGAACTCATGAACTACATATTTCAAATATTTCATTGAAGTGAAAAACAAACAACAGCCAAAAAAAGCTGACTTGAAGTGAAAGTGTGGGTGCACGTACGAGACCGAGAACGAGAATGGCTTACTTGGGAAAGTTAAATTCTCCCGTAATGGCTTCAATGGTTACACGAAAAAAAAAAAAAAAAAAAAAACCCAATCCGAGGACCCACGAAACCGCAATACCCAAAAACCACAAAGCAACAACAAAATCTGCAAGTGATGAAATAAAGAGGGTCGACTGAGAGGGTGGAGTTCAGGGTCTTACATGTAGAATAAAAGAGAGGGAGAAAGAGATACCTGTAGGCAGAAAAATCACCAAGTGGAAAGAGGAAGAGCCGCGTCTGAAGAGAGAAAAACCAATTGCAGAAAAATAGAGGTACGCGAGAGGGAGAAACACAAAATCTGCAAAAAATGGAGGGATGCGGCTAAGTGAGAATCGATTTTGCAAAAAAGGAAAATGCAAGAAATTTGGGGCATGAGATTCGAAACCACTAAACAGAACCAATGAAAAGAAAAAGATGAAAATGGAAGGAAGTGAGTGACGTGGGAAAGAGGGATGCGAGGGAAAGCAGAAAGGAAAGGAAAATCGAAAGAGAAAGAGAGGGAGAAGGAATCGGGGGAGCTGAGGGAGAATGGAAAACTTACCCCCAAATGACATCGTTTCACACTCCTCCAAGGAAAAGGTTGGGCCCTAGCACATGGTCCGGGCCTCACAACACTTGGGCCTTACATTTATCCTACCTTTATTTTCTGCCCAAGCTTAGTTTTCTGGCCTACCATCATTTTTCCGTCCTAGATCAACACTTTCTCTCACCACTCCATCGGGCAAGCACTTTTAGCCCCTGGCAGAACCTTTATACACTTTCGAGGTGCCCGCCCTGAGCATGAACTATCTGTGTGAGACTCAGCCTGCTACCAAGCCCGGGCCCATGGAAGAGTCTCCATAACACATCGCACGGTTCGCGCCCTTTTTGCCATTTTCATGCATGCCCTTTTCATTCTCTTCCCCTAGGTTTTTCTCTTTACTATTTATATCTTATATTTAAGTGTTCTTAACATCCTCAACCCTAGTTTATGTGCCACTCATCCTCCTCTTCACAGAGTCAAACAGGAACTCCATTTCACTGCACTAGAGAGGGACCTTGCCTTTAACCACCTTCCATCACTGAAGCAGAGCATCGCCTGCAGCCACCCTAACCCCTCGGTACCACATGCTGCAGCTCATCTGCATCCAACGGAGTGCACCATAACACCCTTAGCCCCTGCGCATCCCCACGAGATCAAGCACCCCTCCCCACGGAAAGCTCTGTTCCCACACCAAGAAACAGAGGAGTGTTTCTACTCCACATGAGTGTTCAACCTGCCAACCCACGCTGCAAGCCATCATCGCACCACCCTCAATCCGCCACGCACCACCTTTGTCCCTCAGTAAGCCACGAACACTCCCTCGCCGTATTTCCCCCTTTCGGTTTTGCTCTCCCCCTCCGTCTCTTCTCTCACACTAGCTCCCTCTCCCTCGTTTTCAGCTCTCGCTCTTCCTCTCTCCCTCTGCGAAGCCATCAGGGAACTCACCACCCCCTCAGCCCAGCTTCCATCGCACTCCCATGGTGCCATTGCCTCGATTTTTCGTGGGTAAGCTTCTGTCGCCACTCCCATTTGAGCCTCTACATGTTGTTATTTTTTGTAGTTGTTGTTAGTTGTTTAAAAAGGAAATAGAGTGTGTTTTGGGTTTTGACCTTTCTACCCTTTTTATTAAAGGCATACTTTAATTTTTGGAGTGGCTTTTAATCGACTACAAGACTTATACCGATAGGCTCAGTTTTATTTGATTGGTATTTAAATCTAGTGAGTTATTTTTTTAGTGGGCTGGACTTGAGATTTATTTTATATACATCATTTTGATAAACCCGTCTATTTTTTTATTAGACGTGATTTCATTATGTTTGATAAACTATTTTTGTAATTTCATTGGACTGAGATTTTTTTTTAACAAGCTAAAATTTCACTATTAGAGATATGAGTAGTTGGACTCGAATTCTTTTTATAATTATATTATCTAGTAGGAGATTTTTATAGTTACACTTCAATAGTAAGTAAGTTAGATTTTCTTTTTTTTTTTTTTAAATGTTTAGTCGAAGTATTAAAGGGACATCGATGATTGTAATTAATGAGGTTATGAGAATTATAAGTTTTGTTGAATTAAAATAAGTTATTATAGAACCTTAGGCTTAAATATTGAAATATATCTTCAATTAAAATTTATGGGAATTACGTAATTACCTTATAGGTGACGATTAAAAATTGTTCGGCATTGGGAGGAAATTTTTAGGAAAAGCTAAGAAGTCCAGGTAAGCGGGGTTCTTATGCTAGATTTGCAAAAAAGGAAATGAAACTGGGGTTGGTTTGTAAAATTGTGCATGTTATTTTAAAAAGAAAATGTGAAAAACAACCTCAATATATGTTTTGCATTCACTCATGAAATATGTATGAAAGATTAAAGAAATATTTTTGAAATGAAAGTGTAGACGTGAGCAATATTTGACATGTTTCTGAAATGTGAGGAACGAGCGAATATGAAAATCGAGATTGTTATACATGTGATATGAAATATTTTGGATCTGTTATTGGTCATCTGAAAATAATATGAATATGTTCCGCACGTGGTTTGATATGATATGGGTATGAAAACCTTTGGCATATTTATCTGTTTTGATTCTGATTCTAAATATAGTTCTGATATGATGATATTGGTTCACGTGATATGGTTGGTACATATGAGTGCATCCACTTTGGAAACAAAGTGGTCTTTTATGTATTCTTTCATGTGTACACACTCGGGGCTCCGAAATTGAAAAAGGGAAAGTTTCACAACATGACACTGCCTTGTTTGGCCACCGGTGTGACGCCCCGACTCCCACGTACAAAAAAAACAAGGGAATCGTGACGTCAGGATGGTGACAACACGGTCACACATCCCAACGAAGTGCCAGTGTGTGTACATGCAACAGTGTACAAATAAAATAACGCAGCGGATAGTCAAATAAGTACCAGAATTTAAATACAAATATTTAACACAATTTATCTTTAAAAAAATAAATATATAGTCATCCCAAATATAATACAAAAGGTAAATACATAAATTGATAAAAACACATAACTCACTAAACAGGAGCAATCCCAGATCACTCCTCCAACGGAGCCAAGCTAAGGCTCGTCATCATCGTCTGCATCAAAATCTGCGATACCATAAAATGGTACCACAGGTAAGTATAAACCAAACAACTCTCGGAATAAAAATACATTAATGCAACCAACAATATAGCAAAATACAGTTAGCCATAAAATACCATTTTTTTTCCAGAAAAATGATTATTTCCAACACACGCCAAAAATTCCATTTTGGCCCAAAATATCCGTAACACCTTTTCCCATAAAATGATTCACACAAACAATCCATTTATCGGACACTGTAGGCGGGAATCGCAGGCGGGACTCTACCACCGTCCCTGCTTACCACCATCCCTACCGCGTGCACCGTAGGCGGGAATCACAGGCGGGACACAACCACCATCCCTGCTTACCACCATCCCTATCGCGTGCACCGTAGGCGGGAATCACAAGCGGGACTCTACCACCATCCCTGCTTACCACCATCCCTACAGTTCCTTTACACACAATAAATACTTAACAGAGCACTGTAGGCGGGAATCACAGGCGGGACACAACCACCATCCCTGCTTACCACCATCCCTACAGTCTCTTTTCCTTTTACTCACATGAAAATCCAATTTCCAATAAACACATGAACATGTATGCAATCATGCGAAAATCCAGTTTTCTTTATAAACATGATCATGCATGCAATATGCGATGTACGTGAACAAGTCATAACCAACAACCAACAACCACAATTCATAATGCAAACAAATACACAACTCCGTCCACAATCCATCCGACCCCCGAAACTCATCGGACTCAGTCCGGCAATACCAACCAATTCACAGATAATATGTGTTAGTGCAAAAATATATTTAAATCACGAAAGTTCTTTAAGGAAAATACTTACTGTGCAATATAATAATTTCCGGAGGATCTCGAAGTTGCAAGTGGTGATTTCTGAGCAACACCACAGTGTAAAATACACTGTGGCCGTGGGTCACAGATACCCACTTTTCAACGAGGACAAACGAAGATCCAAGATTGATAGGGTAGGGCCTAGGGAGGTCGGTGAAGCCAATGGTGGCGGTGGTTTGCCGTGTGTGGCGGCGGAATGGGCGGTAGAAGACCAAAATGCCCAAATCGGAAATGTAGTTGGTGGAGCTTCACCGGTGACGGATCGGAGGTGGGGTTGGGTCCAATGGGTTGCCAAGAGGTCGAGGATGAAGTGGTAGGAAGATGGTGGCCAATGGCGGTGCGACGGCGGTGCAACGGCGGAAAGAGTGCCGCGGCTTCGAAGAGCTACTGGTGGTTAACGGCGGCACGGATGGAGGTGAGGTTGGTGGGGTGAGGTCGCCGGCGGCTGGGGAAGCTAGCGGGCTGGGCGGTGAGGGCCACCGCCGGCTCACGGCGGCGCTGGCGTGAAGGTGGCCCGCGGCTTCGTGGGGGGCGTGTGGGCTACCGGCGGCGAGGTAGGGGCTGAGATTTGGGTGGTGAGGTCGCCGGAGGGAGGGGGAGCTGGTCGGCTGAGCGGTGTCGCGCACGGCGGCGCGACGGCGGCGCTGGGAGGGGACGAGGGAAACGGGCGGAGGAGAGGAGAGAGAGAGATCGCGCGGGAGAGGAGAGAAAATAAGGAAGAAAAAGAAAAGAAAGAAAAGAAAAAGGAAGGAAAGAAAAATAGAGGGAAAAGAAATGAGGTCCAATCCTCATAACTTGGGTCACAAAAAAGATCCAACGGAGACGATTTTAAAACCACAAGTTAAATAAAATAATTTAAACGTAATGGTAAAGTCAAATTGAAATAATTAAATCCCACGGTAATTAATTTAAATATTAAAAGTAATTTAAATGCATAACAATAAATAAATATTTGGAAAGCACATAAAAAAATAATTTTCACCAAATTAAAAATCATAGAAATAAACTTACTAAAAATCCAACCAATTTTAAAATAAGAGGATAAATTTTTGAACAATAAAAAATAATCCTTCAGTAAAAATACACTGAAATACGGGGTGTTACAACCGGGATAGCACAACCCTACCACAAGGATTAAACATGATATATGGCATGATACGATACGATATGTTATAACAAGATGAAGATGTGCAGTTATGTTATGCTAAAGTGGTTTTTTTTTTAAATATGAAAATGGCTTATGAGTATGAAAAGAGTTAAAAGTCGCTCTAATTTTTCTAATAACACGTTTTGAGATGTGCATATGAAAAAAATGAAATGTTTTATTCATTCATACCAAACTTTATAAAAATGACTCATGTTTACATACCAGTATATGTTCTCTACTTACTGAGTTGTGGATAACTCACCTCTTATCTTCATATATTTTCCAACTAACAAGGATTACCCATCTAGGGGTCTGGATTAGAAATTGGAGCTTGACTAGATATGGATAGAAGGTCGAGTTCCCGTGTTAGTAAAAGAGTAAAAGATTCCGCCTAGGACGTCATTTCCAATGGTTTCCTTAAAGTGATCTAAGAACTTAGAATCTCAAAAACTAAGGGCTCGTTTGTTTTCAGAGATGAGATGAGATTAAAGTTAAAAAATTGAATAAAATATTGTTAAAATATATTTTTTAATATTATTTTTGTTTTGGGATTTGAAAAAGTTGAATTGTTTATTTTATTTTGTGTGGGGATTTGGAAAAGTTGTAATGATGAAGTGAGATGAGATGAGATGTGATGAGATGTTTCTTGAAAACAAAAGAGGCCTAAGTCAAGCCCGTGCTGTGGATAAGGTTGAGTAGTCAAAATAAAGCGGTTAGAAGTCAAATATGATGTGGTGAAAGTCAGGATTTACTCGAATGCTTTGCATCAGTGGAAGAATTAGTCTAATGAATAAGGTCACAATTAGTCACAAAAGGCTGGCTCCACCAAATGACTAAGGAAAGAATTTGATGTGCAGTGGAATAGAGAAAGCTGCAACAAGGTAGTTAGGTACAGGGTTGGTCCTTACAGCAAGTATGAGTGTAGGGAGGTTTGAGTATTCGGGAAGAATCATGCTGATAACACTTAAGAGCGAACTCTTGGGTGATCGTTCTTGAAGCATTCACGGCGGAGAAGGTTTGAATTATTCTGTCAAATCCTACACAAGCCAACATATATACCGATCAGCTTCAAGGTGAATGGTATCCTCCCACCCAAGCATTATCCAAGATGTTCCTATCTAATCAAAGTACACGCATCCCATCTAAGATAAGTAATGAACTTTGAAAGGTTCAAAACCATCCCGGCCAACCAATAAAGAGCACCTATAACTTCTACCCGACAACAAAGACTTAAAAACTCATCGTCTCAAATCGAACTAGCATTTAATCTTGGGGTAACTAAACTCAAAATCAAATACCACTAAAGTTCACCAAATTATACCTGATACTTTCTTCCTGTATAACTAGTCCGCCCAATCCTATTCTCAACCTAACTTGATCACATTCTGTACCATCACATAAAATATCACTTCCATTATTTCGCTCGACTTATATCCTTAGAATTAACAAAAACCCATTTTCCTAAAGTTTACACCATCTATAATGTGAAATTTGATAAGAATCGTCTCCTAAAAGATCTTGTCAACCTTAAATCCCAAAACCGATAATAATCATCTCTTACTCTCATACATTCTATACCTTTATAAAAGACACAATCAGTTCAAGAGTCTACAAAGTCTTAAACCTTAAATGGGATCAACTCAACATTTTTTCCTTGAAGTTCGTTGAACTTACAACCTCATATTCCATAAATTCATTTCATAAATTCTAAAGAATCTAAGACCTTATTCATCCTATGTGATTTGAAGCTGTTACCTTCCTCAGTTTGTGACTTTAGTTTGTTCTCCAATGAGACGCCTAAACCACGCTGTTTCACTACAAACCTCGATATTTCAACACAAGCCTCATTGGTAAATGTTCAAGCCTACTATACGAAAGATTCATACCTATAATACTGAAAATAACAGCAAATGTTTCCAAAATCCAAATCTAACTGCCTAAATTTTCAAGCCTATCGTACTAAGATTAAAACCTAGAATTCTGGTATTATACCTAAGTAACTTATGGATTTACCCAGAGTCGTAAAAGCTCTCATATCACCTGTGGCGCCCTCGACCCTTACATGTGATTTGGCAGGAGTCACGACGAAGGGGTGCTAGCTGCTCGGCTCACACACCACATGCGCAAAGTGGAAGCATGTTTGTGCAAGTAAGGAAAGTATAGGTGTGTAGTTAAAAATGTAGCGGAAAATAAAAAAGGCAATTTGAAATACTAAAAGTACCAGAGATTTAATTACAGCACACAGCAAAATGAACCATAGTCATCAAAACTCCCAAACACCAACAAAACAGTTAATATAGTCATCCGACTAAATTAAAGGAAGATCAAATCATGCTACCAAAAGGAAAAAGGTCCCCAAATCTTCACTCCGAACGTGGAGCCGATCCTCAAAGCTCGAAATCATCCTCTACATTAAAGTCTACGGTTCAGCAAAGCGGAACTATAGGTACGGACACCACAGTGGGATTTCATAATCTCAGCAAGTAAAGCCATAGAATAACACCACAAAAATACAAACACAGAAAAATGTGGACATATCACAGCAATGGGAAACTTGAGATTTTCAGCATTACCATAATTGCACAAAACTAGTTTCCTTCTTAAAATTTACAAAAAATGTCACACTCAAAATTACCTTTTTGTTTAAAAAGCAACCATTTATTTAATTAAGGTATGCACCGTTATCTCTCCTAAAAACCACCCGCACACTCTTGCTCCCTTCGTCAAACCACGGGTAATAACCATACGTGTGACTTCGTAACGAGCAATGCCCAGCTCTGCGCCTAGGGCGTACGTGACGAGGCATCCCTAACCTCCATCAGTAGAGAGGCCACAAAGTCTGCACAAGGGTGTTACAGTCACGTTCGAGTCTATTGTCATCCGACGACAACCCACGGGACGTCACCTAGTTTTACACGGACCCGAGTGACCACAAGAGCTCCACTGAGATAATGTCCCATCCCGGCTTTGGGTTATGATACGCACACACCAACAAAACACGTTTTTAATCTTTTGACATAAAAATCTCAATTTTCCATAGCACAAGCACGAAACAAGCACAAATAATAAATAAAGTGCAGTCATGCAACAGACAATTATTAGAAGACATGGTATTGCATAATACAACCATCAAACACAATGAAGCACATAATTTCATAGGTTCCCAATGCTCCACTCGGCCCTCAGCCAATAATCCATCACCAACTACATATTTTATCCCAATGCTCCACAGGCCCTCCCCTCGACCACTTAACTAATGACAACTAGACTACAATAAAAACATAGTTTTCTAATCTCAGTTTTCCAAGGGTCATACTAGGGTTTTACTTACAATGGGGAAGGCAATTTTGGATGATTGAGCAAGTTGTCTAAGGTATCCCGTGTGTGCATGCGCGTGTCGCTGCTGGATGGAAAAACAGTTAGTTAAATCTAACGATGCCTGAAAATTAATACGAAAACATAGTGGCACACAACTTATTGTGGTGGTGTCAGGAGGGGCGGAGCACAGTGGCAACAATGGCAGGGCACATTAAACAATGGTAGTTTTTGGGTAAAACAAGACTCAACAAGGAACAATTTGTGGGTGGCAGATCTGATGAACTCAGGGGATGGGGAGGGAGACTAGCATTGGCTGGTGGAGGTTGGCGGCGTTTGAAACCCTAAGAGAGAGAGAGAGAGAGAGAGATCTGGTTTCGATATTGGGGAAGATTTGAGAAGGGAGAGGCCGAGTTGGAACTGGAGGGGTGGAGGGGTGGTCAGACGACCTTCACTAAGAGGTGAAGGGTGGTGGTTCACAATGACGACATCTTAACTGCGGGACAGAGATCAAGATATAGATGGATGTAGAGAGATCTATGCGAAGGAGGACGAGATTAAGAGGGTTATGAAGGGAAATTCCATGGCAAGGAGTGATGGCAACATGGGCTACGACAGATTGCAGGACGAGATATATATATCTATATATATATATAGAGAGAGAGAGAGAGAGAGAAAGAGAGAGAAAGGGTGAGGAATTAGAGAGGGTACGCGAGGACATCAACTGGGGGGTTGGACGGATGGAGCAGAAGAAGTGCATCCAACAAGCTCATGGCAGGTATGGGTTGTGTGCAGGCTCAAGGGTTGTGGGAAGAAGAAAATAGGGGAGAAGGGGTTGGGGTGGTGGTGCGGCACAAGAGGGGAAAAGGGAGATTTAGGGTTTTCTCATCCATACACAAAGACGGTGTCATTTAGTGGGGAGGGCAGGGCGTTTTTCATCAGCTTATGGGCTCAAACATGGGTTAGGCCCTAATCTTGCATCCAATCACACTAAAAGGAACCCACTTAATCTACATATTTGGACTCCACCTCACAAGAAAAAATTTACATTTTTAGACTTTGTCTTCAAATGGGTTGGGCTTCACATTTGATGCAGCAAGGAGGTCTTATAAACAGATTGATAGTTTTAGAACAACTTTAGAGAACTATGGGCTTAATTATCTTGGTTATCTGGAGGACAAATTCACATGGAAAAACAATAGAGATGGTGATGCCTTTACAAAGGAGAGGCTTGATCGAGCCTTTGGTAATTCAGCATGGATTAATTTATTTGAAGATCACTCTGTGAAAAATCTAGCTGCTAATTGCTAGGATCACAATCCATTACTTATCTCGCTATAAACTCACTCCTTCAACAAGCATAAAGAAAGAATATTTAGATATGAGGCTAGTTGTTTAATAAAGCAGACTGTAATACTGTTGTTCAAGACTCAATAAAGAAAATACTTCCATTTTTTTAGCAAGAACAATCGAGAAGACACCAAAGAAACATCACCATTTTAGAATGAACAAGAGCTGACAAGTTCATATGAAAGATATTTTGGCCTACCAGCACTAGTCGAAAGATCTAAAGCCAATACCTTCAAATGGTTATTAGACAAGGTGAAGGACAGATTGAGGAATTGGAAAACCAAATTTCTCTCACAAGCAGGTAAGGAGATACTACTCAAATAAGTTGTTCAAGCCATCCCCAGTTACTATATGGACATTTTCAAGCTTCCTAAGCACATGTTACAAGAGCTTAATATAGTTATGAGATGTTATTGGTGGGTCAGCAAGCACATGCAAATAAGATTCATTAGGTGAGTTGGCAGCAAATGAGGAAATTTAAGAAGATAGGAAGCTTAGGGTTTAGGGATTTTGAGAATCTTAATACTGCCATGCTTGCAAAACAATGTTGGAGGCTAGTCCAAAACCCCCAGTCCCTTGCTTCACAGGTGCTTAGAGCTAAATACTTCCCAGCAACTACTTTCTTAAAAGTAAAAATGGGTAGCATTCATTCCTACATTTGGCAAAGCTTCTTAGCTGCAAGACCTCTTCTTGAAGAAAGACTTTTGTGAAGAATTGACAATGGAGAAGCAATAAGCATCTGGACTAATAAGTGGCTTCCTCAACAAAATACCTTTAAAGCCCAAAGTTCAATCAGATTTCTACAAGCTAATACTAAGGTCTCAACTCTAATAGACACAGATACAAATAAATGGAACAAGTCTCTGGTGGATGCAATTTTCTCAAAAGATGAAGCTGACCTCATCAAAATGATTCCTATAAGCATCTACAATAGACCTGACAAGTTGATTTGGAGATGTACCACCACTGGTTTATTTACTGTTAGAAGTGCCTATCTTCTTAGTGGAGAACTATAAGATACAATCCTCAAATTTGCAGACAAAAAAGGAAGACTGGACAAAGATATGGCACCTAAAGATACCTAATGCCAATAAGACTTTCTTATCGAGACCATGTCTAGATGTCCTTCCCACAAGAGAAAATATGTTTAAAAGAAGTGTAGCAGATAATCTAGAGTGTCCTATATGTAAGCAAGACCCTAAAATAGTAGAGCATGCACTTTGGGAATGCACCTCAGCTAGTGATGTATGGGGGTTAGTGTACAAGCAGTATTCAAAAGTGTGGATCTCAGAGCCAATACTTTAAGAAAGACATGGAGGAATTTGATGTTGTTTCTTGGGAAATATGGAGAAGAAGGAATGACTCTATCTTTAAGAATATTTTCACACATCCTTCCACTTTAGTGCAGCAATCTAAAATCCTTCTGGCTGAACTCAAACAAATCCAAGCACCTTCTAGCAGCACTACAATAGAATCTGATTTGAATGAAGAATGGGAGGCTCCTCCCTAGGGACTTTTCAAACATAATTGGGAAGCTGCTTTGGATAAGGTTCATTACAAGGTTGGAATTGGTACTATTGTCCGTGATTGGGAGGACAAAGTCAGAGTAACATTGAGGATGAAGAGGGGTCTTTTCCCTATCATTTCCTAGCAAAAGTTGTAGCTGCTCTTCATGCCACATTGTTTTGCCAAGACTTGGGCTTCAAAAACATAATCTTATAAGGGGAAGCATTGCAGGCAGTCAAAGGGATCCAAAGTTCTATTGAGTTTGGCACTAGCATAGGTATGATTATGGTAGATACAAGCTCAATGCTGGCTAATTTTGATTCTTGGTCAGTGAAACGCATTAGGAGGAATAAGAACACAGCTGCTCATGCTCTAGCAAAAGATGCTCTTGATATAATTAATACTATCATTGTAATGGAGGAAATTCCCTCAATGTATTCTTTCTTTCTTATAGAGATTAGTTATGAATAAAAAAATGTTATTTATAAAAAAAAAAAAAAGGATATCTTAAATAAGTTGTGATATATTCAAAAAATGAGAGAAACTTCCCTTTTATTAATACAATTGTAATATATATATATATATATATAATATATATATATATATATTTATGATTGAAACCATCGGTTGTTTGCTTCTCTCTTTTCTATCACGCCGTTAGTAATTTTCAGTTTGGTTCCTAGCTAGTTAATTTTATTTATTTTATGAACTTAATATTTGCACTTTCATTAGTGTTAGATTAGAATCATGTGAAGCCAACTCCAACATTTTTTCCACTGTGACTTTTTAAATAAGCTGTATTGTATTGATTTTAAAAGGTAAACTAGCTCTTTTTTTGTTAGAAAAACCAAAATCCTTTGCATGAATGACTTATAATGGCTGTGTTGTATTAATTATAAGTAATCCTGTGACGCACCGACTCCCACGAAAGGAAACGCATGGATCGTGACGTCAAGATAATGACAACACAGATCACGCATCCCAACGATAAGTGTTCAAGTGTGTGTAACATGCAAGAAGTGTACAACAAAAGTCGCTGCGATTAATTAAAAATTAGCCAACTAAGTACTAGAAATTTAAATACAGTTATCCAAAATAAATTACTTTTAAAAACTTATACAGTTATCTAATATAAATATAATACAAACCAAATACATAGCCAAAAAATGTCAGACAAATCCCAATACATGAGCAAGTGATCCCAAATCACTTCTCCAGCAGAGCCGAATCCTCAGGCTCTTCGTCCTCACCTGCATCAAAATCTGCGATATCAAAAAACAGTACAGCAGGGTGTCAAATACCGTGAGATTATGAATCTCAGCCAGTAATCACCCAAATAACCCAAGAGATATAAAAGCATTAATGCAGCCAACAAACATGAGTACATGACAAAACACAAATGTGACCCAAAACCTCATTTTTCCTGAAAATGTGCGCGTAACCAATAAATCATAAACCGACAACATAATCATTTATCGGACACTATAATCATTTATCGTACATCCTAGAACACGCTTGAGACAAACATACCATCACTAACACCCAAACAACTATGGGTACAGTTCTCTCAAGTCTACTCCCAAAGGCGATTCTATCATACTCGCATAAGTCTCCTAATGGCACCTCATGCTTAGTACTCCTAGGGCGGTCATGTAATCCAAAATCTCCATTCCACAAAAACATTAATACAACACTCAGCAAAATCCAATGATTATTATTTTCATAACACGAACTTCGCTAACCTGAACCGACTGCTATGCTAAAACTTACAAACCTTCATTGTATTCTACAAGTTGGTAACCTATTAGCCACTTCCAAAGTTATCCATTAGTAAGCATAATTTGCACCATCAATGATTAATCTCTAATTACAAGTATCATCTCAAACTTTCAAATCACCACTAATTCCTTAAGATCATCGCAAGATTTGAATCCTTAATTATATCACAAAATAACACCATCGAGTACAAAGTAGCCTAACAATTACTAACCAGAAAACTCTTACCACATTTTGGTAGAAAATTCTTGATCTCCCAAAACCATGAGTTATTACGAGTTATTACACACTTTCCTCAATATCACCAAGAATTCATTCCTGAATCTGCACCAACTATTATCCTTAAATTTGATTTGGATCAAATCCCAAAACCTGCCACTATAACCTCAAACTAATCACAATCATTGCCAAACTGGATCAATACCTTCATTCCCCAAAGAAATAATCCCCTTGAAAATCTCTATATCAATAACTCAACTCTGATTAACCCTATTTTAATGGTTACAGTCTAATCAGTCTCCAAAATAATTCATGCTAGCACACCAAGCTTGTGGAACTAAAAACTTCAATCTCTTTATAAATCAGTCCTTCAACTCTGTAATTCTAAAACCTTGAATTATATAAGAATCATTTTTTCGGAATCTGTAAGATCGATGAACTTATATCCAATAATAAAACAATCAACTCCCAAAGCTTTCAAAATCTAAAACATTCAATGATAACAAATCATTTCCTATAGTCTGCAAAACCTTAAACCTTTGGTGAAATTCTCATAAATCTATCCTTAAGGGTTGTTGAACTTACAACCTCCTATTCTAAAGCCTTATGTCGAATCTCCACAAACTCTAAAACTTCAATTATCCTAGTCCCCAAAGCGATCACCCAGACCATGTCGTTCCTTTCAAACCTTGATATTATAAATGCAAACCAAGTCGATAAAAGTTCAAGCCTACAACACTAAATATTTATATCTAACAATGGCATTCTCGGTCGTACCATCTTCATGCCATAGCGTCCTTTAACCCCACTTTCAACTCAAAACAAATTAAAATATATTTATAGTAAAATAAATTAAAATACAACAATATAACATAAAAAAATATAGAATAAAACCAACAAAATAAAATATCACATGACAAAATGAATAAAACAAATGAAGTAGTACACAATAAAATAATTAAAATAACTAAATAAAATAACATAACATACAATAAAATAGAACAAATAAATCAAAATAAACATACAATCAAATAAATAAATCAAATAAAGTAGCGTACAATAAAATAAATCCAAAAATTAAAATAACATACTTCAAACAAAATAATTTCAAATCACAACTTTAAAATTTTCTAGTACTACACCAACAGGACATGTGGTTTTACCCAGAGTCGAATTGCTCTGATACCACCTGTGACGTCCTGACTCCCACGTACGGAAACACGGAGATCATGACGTTGGGATGATGACAACACGGGTCAAGCATCCCAACGATAAGTGCTCAAGTGTGCGTAACATGTAAGATGTGCACAACAAAAGTCGCAGCGATTAATTAAAAGTTAGCCAACTAAGTACCAGAAATTTAAATATAGTTATCCAAAATAAATTGTCTTTAAAAAGTTATACAGTTATCTAATATAAATATAATACAAACCAAATACATAGCCAAAAAGTGGGAGACAAATCCCAAAACACGAGCAAGTGATCCCAAATCACTTCTCCGGCGGAGCCGAACCCTCAGGCTCTTCATCCTCATCCGCGTCAAAATTTGCAATACCATAAAACGGTACCGCAGGGTGTTGAATACTGTGAGATTATGAATATCAGCAAGTAATCAACCAAACAACCCAAGAGATAAAAATATATTAATGCAGCCAATAAACAAGAGTACATGAGGAAACACAAATGTGGCCCAAAACCTCATTTTTCCCGAAAATGATTATTTTTCCAACACATGCCAAAAACCCCATTTGACCAAAACATGCCATGAATAATATCCTTCATTTTTTCAAAAAATGTGCTCGTAGTCATTAAATCATAAACCAACAACATAATCATTTATCAGACACTGTAGGCGGGAATCACAAGCGGGACTCTACCACCATCCCTACCACATACACCGTAGGCGGGAATCATAGGCGAGACTTGTAACACCCCGTATTTTAATGTATTTTTAATTGAATGATTATTTTAATTAATTTCAATATTAGTTCTCTTGTTTTAAGTTTATCAGATTTTATATTGGTTTATTTTTATGATTTTTAATTTATGAAAATTATTTTGATATGCTTTCTTAATATTAATTATTGTTATGTATTTAAATTACTTTTTATTTTGCATTAATTTATTGTTGGCTTTAATTATTTTATTTTCATTTAATCACTACGTTTAAATTATTTTATTTAACTTGCTATTTTGAAATTTTTTTCGTTGGATCATTTTTGTGACCCAAGTTGTGAGGATTGGACCTCATTTCTTTCCCTCTATTTTTCTTTTTTCTCTTTTCTTTTTCTCTTTCCTCCTTTTCTTCTTTCTTTTTCTTCCTTCCTCCCCTGCTTCCTCCCTCGTGCACGAGCCTCACTCTCCCTCTCCCCGTACATTTTCTTCTTCCTCCCTCAGAGCCGTCGTGCGCCACCCATTGCCGTCACCGCCCCTCTCATTCTCTTCCCCTCCGGCCAACGACCACCCCACTCCAATTTCATCTCCTCTCTTGCCAGCGTTTGTCCCCACGCTCCACTCTATGCTGTAGCCTTCTTTGTGTTCACGCGCCGCCGTCGCACCACCACTGGCCACCATATTTTCACTACATCACCCTCGACCTCCCAGCAACCTAAACCACCCATCCCCAGCTCTAATCTGCCATTGGTGAAGCTTCAGCATCTACTTTTTTGATCTGAGCATTTTGGCCTCCAAACTCCTCCCACACCGCCACCCACGGCCAACCACCACCACCATTAACTTCACCGACATCCCTAAGCTCTTCCCTAGTAATCTCGAGTTTTCGTTTGTCCCCGTTCAAAATCTTGCATTTTGAGACCCACGGCCATAGTGCATTTTGCACTGTTACGTTACTGTGCCGCCATTTCTAGCACCCCCATGATTTTTTAGAAAATTATATTATAGCACTGTACGTATTTTTTCAAAGAATTTTCATGATTTAAATATATTTTTACACTAACTCATTTTTATCGTGAACTGGTTGGTTGTGTCGGACTGAGTTCGTGGAGTAAGGTGATCGAATGAATTGGAGAATAAAGTTATTGTGTGTTGTGAATTGTTGGTTGTTGGATATTGTACCGTTTCATGTACATTGCATATTTGCACACATGTTCATGTTTGTAAATAAAAACTGAGTTTTCGCATGATTGCATATATGTTCATGTATATTTTTGAAAACTGATTTTTTATGTGAAAAATGGTTTTCGAGTGCGTGTGTATCATGACTCCAAACCGAGATGGGGCATTATCTCGTTGGATCTCCTCTGGTCACTCAGGAGCAGAATATACTAAGTGACGTTTCCTGGGTTGTCGTTGGGCGACAATGGGATTGGACGGGATGGTAACGCTCTCGTGTCGACTCCGTGGCCCCTCTGCTGGCGGGAGTTAGAGGATGCTTGGCCACAAACGCGCTAGGCGCAGAACTAGGCATCGCTCGTTACGAAGTCACTCACACGATCGTTACCCGTGGTATGAAGAAGAGAGTCAGGGTGTGTGGATGATCCCTAAGGGAGATCATGGTGCATACAGTTAAAATGGATTATTCGTTTTGGACCATTTTCTGGAAAAATAATGGATTATTGATTTGGGCCATTTTTTGGGAAAATGGCGGAAAAATGTTTTAAGGAAATATTTTGGGCCAAATGGGATTTTGGCGTGCGTTGGAAAATACTCATTTTCGAAAAAAATGTTGTTTTGGGACTAATGCTTATTTCATCATATGCATGCATAATTGTTGGTTGCATTAATGCATTTTTATTCTTAAGGGTTGTTTGGATTATACTTACCTGCGGTACCGTTTTATGGTAACACAGATTTCGATGCAAATGATGCTGAGGGTGAACCTGAGGATTCAGCTCTGCCCGAGGAGTGATATGGGATCACTCGTTCATGTATTTGGCCTTGTATTATATTTTATTTTGGGATAACTGTATAACTCCTTTTTAAACGTTTTACTTATGTAAATTTGTATTAAAAATTTTGGTACTTAGTTGACTTACTTAAATTATCCGTTGCGTTGTTTATTGTATACTGTTGCATATACACACACTTGACACTACGTTGGGATGCGCGACCGTGTTGTCATTATCCGGGCGTCTCGATTCTCGAGTTTCCGTACATGGGGGTTGGGGGCATCACAAGATTATACCACCATCCCTGCTTACCACCATCCCTACAGTTCTTTTTCACACAAGAGGTACTTATCAGAGCACTGTAGGTGGGAATCGCAGGCGAGACTATATCACCATCCCTACCGCGTGCACTATAGGCGGGAATCGCAGGGGAGACAATACCACCATCCCTGCTTACTACCATCCTACAGTCTCTTTTCCTTTCTCTCAAACTAGTCATTCCAATCATTTCAAACATACTCTAAATCATTTCTCACATGAAAATCCAGTATTTCAAGTATACACATGAACATGTATGCAATTATGTGAAAACCCAATTTTCAGCTACAAACATGAACATGCGTGTAAATATGCAATGTACATGATACAACACAATATCCAACAACCAACAAATCACAACATAGTCCAATAACACAAACAACTTCATCCTCCAATCCAACTGACCCCCTTACTCCTCGGACTCAATCCTGCACAACCAACCAATTCGCAGTAAATATGAGTTAGTGCAAAAATAGATTTAAATATCAAAAGTTCTTTGGGAAAATACTTGTAGTGCTATAATATAATTTTCGAATGATCACAGAGGTGCTAGAAGTGACGGCACAGCAACGTAATAGTACAAAATGCACTATGGCCGTGGGTCTCAAAATGCTAGATTTTGAACGGAGACAAACGAAGACTTGAGATTACAACCGAAGAGTTTAAGGATGTTGGTGAAGCTAATGGTGGTGGTGGTGGTTGGTCGTGGGTGGCGGTGTAGAGGGTGGTTGAAGTCCAAAAAGCTCAAAACGAAAATGGAGTTGGATGGACTTCACCGATGGCGGATCGGGGCCGAGGATGGGTGGGTTAGGTAGTTGGGAGGTCAATGGTGGTGTGGTGAAAAGATGGTGGCCAATGATGGTGCGACAGCAGCACTAGAACGAAAGCTGGCCGTGGCTTGAAGCCGTGCATGGAGGAGATTGACAGCGTGAGAGAGGCTGGAAATGGAAGGGTGAGGTCGCCAGCCAGTGGGGAGAAGAATGGGAGGGGCGGTGACGGAGATGGGTGGCGCACGACAGCGCTGGGTGGAGGATGACACAACGGACGGGGGGAGAGAGGGACTTCGAGCGCGGCAGAAGAGAGAGGAGAAAAAAAAAAGAGGAGAAAAAAAAAGAAGAAAAGAAAGAGGAAAAGAAAAAAGGAAAAAGAAAAAATGAGGGAAAGAAATGAGGTCTAATCCTCATATCTTGGGTCATTAAAATGATCCAACAAAAAATATTTCAAAATAGCAAGTTAAATAAAATAATTTAAACGTAGTGATTAAATGAAAATAAAATAATTAAATCCAACAATATATAATTTTAAAATAAAGAGCAATTTAAATCATGAACAATAATTAATAACAAGCAAATACATTGAATTAATAATTAAAAATATTAAAATAATATCACGTAAATTATCTAAAATTTAAAACAAGAAAGTCCATAATCTTAATAAATGTAATAATTTATCTAGTTAAAATACACGTAAATGAGATATTACAACTCCACACTTTTTTTAATATGCAATTACAGAGATTTTCTCAAAAGTGATAGTATAATGGTTTTAATGGGTGCAAGAGTTGAAAAATCACAAGTATTTTGAAAAATTGAAATACCTATTAAAAATGTTTTGATTTCCAGTGGCTGCATTAATATTTGCACCCAGTATACGTAATGTGGCTTCACCGGCACTAGTTGCAACAAACCTAGATCATTCCAATCCACCCGATAATGATTTATTAATTTTTAAATTAGATTTCTTTAGTTTTGTAATTAATTTTCTAATTTTATAATTTTATTATGACCCATGGATAACACGCATGGCTAAATATGACGCGTGACACGTTTCTGCTGGCAATGATGTGACTTAAAAGCCACGTGGCATGAATTTTGTTAGTAAAGTAATGATATATCACAATATATTACATAATATATTCCATAACAACGTTATAAAATGAAAATATTTTTATAAAATAATTTTACTTTTATAAGGTATTTTATAAAAATATTTCTAATTTAAAATATAGTTTTATAAATTGTTGTAAAAAATGTTATGTGTAAATCATTTTTTTTTTTAATATATCGAATTCAATTTTTTTTTTTTAAATCAGTACTACGTAAGCTATTTAGAGGCTAAACCACATTAACTATTTTAGTATTTAACCGAAACGTAGATTAAAGTTATATTTAGATAGTAAGGTTAGATTAGTACTTATCATAGAACGGTATCAAATTTTCGGTTGAAAAAAAAAATTGAAAAAAGATATTCTTTTATTTCTAAACCAAGTGAAAGAGCAACGACTTGATCCAAATAATTATAATAATAATGGAGAAGCTAGATGACATTTATCACATGATTTTAGCTATCTGCATTCTTTTATCATCTTCTGGACTTTGAACCGCATCATCTTCTGCATGGACTTTGAAATTAACTAGTCTTTGTTTAGGAGTAGATATGTTCCAACTTCGCTAGCTTAAAAGTAAAATAACGTCTGTTTCACACACACACACACATATAATTATTTTTTTGTTGTTTATATTCAACTACTCGATCGATACTAAAAGGAAAATGACAATTTGTATAATTGGAATGATGGCCGTTCCTCAACTAACGTGGGTTGAATATATAATCGTAAGTGATAATGTTAGAGATACCAATGCTAAACATAAAGTTATTCTATTATCATCCACATCAATTAAATAATAAGATTTTATTTGTAAGATTTAAATTTTTAAAATTTATCTTCTAAATCAAATTATGTCACGTAAGCACTTTATTAGATTTGCTTTACTACAATATTTTATTTAGTAAGTGAAATAAGAAATATTTTAGCCACAAAGAGATCTCACAAAAGTGAACCTACTAATTGACGTGACTTAATGTAAAGTATGTTAGATTATAAAACTACTTAAATTTATTATAAAGTAAATCTAACATATCATATAAAACCATATAAGTCAATGAATTTAATTTTGTGAGATTTTTTTGTAGCTGTAGTAATTCTCAAGTGAACTATGATAATATTTATAACTACTAAAACTTTAATAATAAATAAGCTGGATGGCCGAGCCACTCCAATTAGTCCTTGCGATGGGCGATTTGCATTAATCTCTCGTTTCGACCGATTATGATCATAAGGTAATAAAAGGAACGATTTGATCCATTATGATATTGTATTTAGTAGATAAATCGATTTAGAGTAATTTAGGACTTACTTGGGGACATGAGTATTCTCCGACTATTTCACTACTATTCATAAACAGTTTACTACTATTTAACTAGTATTAATAGTATTAATATTAGCAGTACTAAACTTATATGATTATATATATATATGTATATATATTGTCATATATTATGCATCGTGTAGCATGATGAATTAAATTACCATATGTCCGTACTTTGAAATGACCCATAACCTAATACTTCGGGTTGAATCTAGACATTTGATCTTCTCGAAACTATTTGATCTGTACTCCATGATCTGTCGGGTGTGCATCTCCCTAAGTATCGACCAGCTCTAATATAGGAGCACGAAGATGAAGTCTCGAGTGTCTCGTGCTTCGTGACATGATGGAGGAGTTGATCAGTCCAATCGGCTCTCGAACACACTCAGCAATATCTTGCAAGACCTCGACATGTAGAAGAAATTATGTGATCAGGATCACAAAAGACAATATATCCATTGTAATGTAGGAAGCATTTAATCGAATTCTAGTGAATATATAACCCACTAGGTCAATAGGCACCCCATGAGGGACGCACATCATAAACTTCACTCGATCCATACCAACCTCTATCTTGCGCTACAAATGATCAATGTTGTTGGCGATGATTAAGTTCATGATATTGAAGAAACCAAATAAATCAGTCTGTTTGATGCTCTTCATCCCATCATATAGAGGAATATTTGGATCAACAACCAACTATCTCACCTCATGATCAGCGAGAGCATCGAGTCCATCTCTATCAGAGCCCTCGTCCTCAGTCGTCTCCCTATCAATTGAAGACTCCCTGGGCACCATGTTCGGATACGTTGTGCGCAATCATGGGATGCTATTGAAATCAACAGGTATGTCTGCTGAAAATGTAACTGAGGCTTCCCAGACGTAGACCGTGTATGCCTCATTGTCATTTCAGCTGGATCCAACGGGCTCTCTATAAAACTCAGAGATGATGTCGATATAGGAAACGAGGTCCCATGCTTCATCCTTCTGGTCGAGGTTGGTGTCCAACCACACTCGACAAAGATGGTTGTCAAGGAACAACCCTCCCAGAAAAGATCCTGAAAGTCAGAGATCTTCACCTGACGCTCCAACAAAATAGTCCTCTCAAGAAATGATTCGCTAGAGGGTTGTCTTGGTCTACCATGATTTTATCCCCTAGAAGACATTGTCAACTTGAAATTTAAAAAATAAAATTAAGAAAATTAGTTATAAAATATGATATATAAACCTTTACAAAATTATATGCTGATTAATATAATTTAACTATTTTCTTATACCGTTCAATTGAATCATTAGGTGTTCAAACGTTATAACAGTATTTCGAACAGTTACATAACAATTCAAATACTATTAAGAGGACTAAATTGTTCAAATGCCAAACATTTGTGTTCGAACGCCATATTAGGAGATGTTCAAACAGTTTCTCAACCATTCGAGACTTGAGTCCATAAACTTCAAACGAATTAACCATCGTTCGAATGGTTTCTGGATCGAGTTCAGCAATGACTGAGCCAACTCGGTAGCCATTGAAATGAAAGCAATCCATCAATTACTTTCTTTTTGTCCACAAATAATACACTTGCAAGGTTGGGATGTGCATAGAGGCATCTCATCCTTGTCCTTTCGGGCAACCTATGATGTTCATCGATGAAACCTATTGATTTTTCTATTTTTTTATAAAAAATTATTGAAAATAACACGAAATCAACCCATTAAACAATCCTAAGTTGTGTACCTCTTGACTAGAAGTGGTATTAGACAGTGGCGGTGACAACGAAAGTGGAAAGGCTCGAGGAGAGTTTGACAGCATCTGGGTTTAGAGAGAGAGAGAATGTGATCAATCGAGGAAGGTAGACCTCATTTATAGTGTTATATCATTCAAACATTCTTTTTATGTTTGAACGATGTTGTTTGAACGTTATTTTATATAATTTAATATTCGAATACCAATAATTAATGTTCGAAAGTTGTATATATACTATTTATATATATAGCATATAATATAATATATAGTATATACTATATACAATATATTACAGTATATAATATTAAATATTATAGTATATAATAATATACCATATTATAGTATACTAATACTATATAATATATATTATATCAACAATCATATTGGAAAGAAAAGTTTATAACCGGACTTCAATATTACTTCGCCCAAAAGGTACAAGAATCATTAGTAAAACCAGATAGTACCGTTGATTTTCTTAATCTCACATGTGGTGATATAATAACTACTATTAATAGAACTGATTTAATTATTTGATACTAATTTGTACTTTAGAATTTTGTGTACTAGATTGTAATAATAATATATATCCTTTTGGACTGGTAATAAGAGCTTGTGGCTCTAATGTTATTTTTATCAGTTTATAATGGATCCTATATACTACTATTAAGGGATTTGATCTTTTCATCATATGATAACCATTTATTTTAATATTTAATGTTAAAGCTTTTGTTTAACATTTACAGTATATGATAAATACTATGCTTATATGATATGATATAATATATATTATATATTATAATATAGAATAGTATATATATTATAGTATTATACTATACTAGTATTAATATAATATTTATAATATATACTCATAAAATATATCTTCTAGTATATTATATAATATATATATATACACTATAATATATATACTAAACTCTTCAATACTATGCTATATATTACTATATATACTATATATAATATTACTATATATATACTATATGCTATTACTATACTATAGTTATATATAATATACTAACATATTATACCATAAATATAGTAATAAATTTAGTGTATAGTGTAGATATTGTACTATAATAAAACATTTAGAAAGATACGTTTGAACGGTATGGCCTAGCATTTGAATGCTATATTAGTGATTGAACATTTTTAGCCATGAAGAGGCACGTTCGAATGGTTTCTAGGGTTTTTGGCACCTCCTGATGTGAGACTCCAAAATTTAGTGTGTATTACTTTATTTTATTTTATTGTATTTTATTCTTTAAGGGTATTTATTTATTTTATGTGCCTAATTGGTTGGTTGTCAGTTTTTTGAGTTATTTTAGGTGCTGTGGGCTAATTATTGGTCTACATGAAAGGAAAACTGGCTAGCTGGGAACCCAGCCCCCTTTTTCAAAATGGCGCCGTTTAGTGGCCTGGGAAGTGATTTTTTCCCCATGGAACGACGTCGATTTGGCGTGTAGGGTGAAAAACCCTAGCATTTTTTCTTTCCCTCCCACCCCTCCTCCCCCGGGGGTGTCGCACCCTTCTTTCTATCATTTCCTTTTCTTTTCTTCTTCTTCTTTCTTCCTCCTCCAATGCCCATGAGCTGGGCATCGCTCGTTAAGAAGTCACATGCACAATCCTTACCCATGATGTGACGAAAGGAGTCAGGGTATGCGCATGGTCCATAGCAGAAACCATAGTGCATGCGTAATAAAAGGTTCTATTTAAATGTGTTTTTTTTTTTCTGGGAAATGGTGGAAGAAATGGATATTGTGGTCTTTTGTTTGTATGGCTGTCTTATTTTGTTGTATGGTTGTCTTACTTTGTTGGTTGTATAAATGCATGTTTTAAACTCTTGGTTGTTGCATGTTGATTACTTACTAAGATTTTGAAATCACACTATGGTATTCCTACCTACGATTCTTAAATAATGAAGAAACACATTAAATTAATAGTTAAAAATCTTAAAATAATACCGAGTAAATCATCTAAAATTTAAAACAAGAAAGCCTATAATCTTAATTAATTAAATAATTTACTTACTTAAATTACACGTGAATACGAGATATCACAACACTAGTACTATTGTTTTATTTATTTAGTTTGCACTTGTGAGACTACTTTTATGGGTACTGAACATATTGTAATAAATTTTTTAAAATACTATGTATGTCTATTTGGTTTTTCATTATTGAATAAAATAAAATAGTTACCGTTTGAATGATCTAAAACCATTCAAACAAAATAAGTAAAATCATTTGAACATTGATATAAAACATTCGAATGTAATCGTTACTAAAAGTTCAAACAATTCTTAAAACCAATTGAACCAAAACATTGAACTTGAAATAAATGCTCGATCGTATAATGGTCTGGTTAAACGTTTTATTCAATACATTTAAACATATTTTACAGTACGGCCATCAAATTGTTTGTTTGCATGTCACGTTTGTACCATTCGAACGTGGTTCTGGGACGAAATTCAATTGTCTAAAAAATGTTCCATTCAAATGCGATCGAACGGTCTTGCTCAAGTTCATCCCAAAAGATATTTTTTGTGATGAAATTGATATTTTTGTCCTAAAATACCTTTTGGGACACTGTTATTAGAACGAAATTGATGTTTTCATTTTTTGTCATCCCAAGTAATATGTAGGGACAAAATCACAATTAGTAGTAAGAGTTAGTCTACATACAGTTCCCAAATGGGGACTATTCAGGCAAGTCCATACAGTTATGTTTTAAAAAAATTTTAAAATTACAATAATATCTTTTTTTAAAATGATTTTTTTTTCTCTTTTACCCTTATTCATCGATAAGACTACATACGCAGTCCCCCACTTAGGACTGTAAATAGAATTTCTCTAGTAGTAAAAGGAAAAAAATGAAAAACACTTTTTTTGATACACATAAATACGTGTGCTACAAACACTCTTATACTAAAGGACAGATGTAAGTGTAAGTGATATCCCACTCATCAAGCCACAATCGTAGCTGTCGGAGAAGATCACTACTCATGCTTGATTCCAGCGTGATTATAGCCCCGCGTCTACAGCTTGTTGTTATTCCTTTGTCAACTTTGTTTCTTTGTTTATTACTTTCCTTGTTTATACATCAATACACGTATATATATATATGTAAAGGATGACAGATTGTAAGATATGAAAATAGAACGAAACATTATCACATTAAGTGTTGTTTCTCTTATAGTAAGAGCCTCGTGTCTCACAAGTCGGAACGGTAATATGTGAGACTTTCATATTCGTGTGCTACAAACACTTTCATATTTGTGGTGCAATCTGTGAATTCAACATGACTATGAGATAAATTAAACAAATTTAGATATGTTAGAAAATGGTTTGTGAAAAAGCAGTGGTTCTACCAATCACTACACCTAGAGGGGGGGTGAATAGGTGTATTCCAATTTTGATAGTCTTTTCAATATTAGAAACAAATAAACAGTTAATCAATGGACAAAAACAATTAACACAATGATTTTGGTCACGAAGTGGAAACTCATTTGAAAAACTTCTTCAAATTCTAAAACCACTCCGGGTGTAAGGCACCACCTAAAATCCACTATAGAAAAAGTTTATTACAACCAATTTAGAGACACTCACAAAACCTTTACAGTTCCTAAACGTGGCTTGCAACATCACGAGTGACCCACTCGATCTCTACACGCATGTAGTGTCGGAACTCCGACCTTCTATAGCTTTTCATGAGAACCTCTCGATCTCTGCATCAACAGCAGCTCCGGAAACCTTCCGGCCAACAAAACGTCTACTTCAATGGACTTTGAATGAGATTTGATCTTGAGTGTGGTGTGGTGGATATGTGTTTGTCCAAGAGAGATTCACAAGGGAGGAAAAGGTTTCTCTCTTCGGCTCTTGAAACACTTAGGATTTTGCACTCTTTTTCCAGCCCCCAGAACAGAAATGATCTGTTCTATTTATAGTCCCAGCAAGTCACGGCGCTCAAAACATGAATCTTTAGGTTGTCTTGAACATTGGCTCAAGCGAGGTGTCGAGCAAAGGTCGAGCGCACGTTATCTTTTGAAACCGCTCGAGCGAGATGTCGAGCGAAGGTCGAGCGAACGTCTCTAGATGAGTTCTGCTCGCGCGCAACATCGAGCGCACATCGAGCGAACCACTCTGGATGGGTTCCGCTCAAGCGCCAGGTCAAGCTCACCTCGAGTGAACCACTCTGTTTGGTTTCCGCTCGAGCGCTGAGTCGAGCGCACATCGAGCGAACCACTCTGGATGGATTCTGCTCGAGCGCCACGTCAAGCTCACCTCGAGCGAACCACTCTGCCTGGGTTCCGCTCGAGCACTGAGTCAAGCACACATCGAGCGAACCACTCTGGAAGGTTCCCCTCGAGCGCCAGTCGAGCGCCAGTCGAGCCATGTTGAGCACACTTCAATCTTTTTCATGTATCAATGCATCAACACTTGTTACAACTCAACTTTACATAGGTTTTCACAAAAATATGCCAATTAACTCATTTTTCCCTCAACAATCTCCTCCTTTGGCATTTCTGTGACAAAACCTCTAACCTATACATAGGACCTAATCCTAACACACCCAAATCAGGATTCCCATTTTTCAGGCAAAAAGTCTTGAGCACATTGAGATATTTCTGCAAACACTTAGCAAATGGTTAAACATACTAATAATAATATGCAAGAAATAAGCTCATAAGCATAAACAATGTCTGTAGCACAGTTTTTAGAAAAGACTTTTCATTAAGAATTAAATCAGACATTGTTTTCAATTTAGACAAATAATAGTAGCACGAGCAGCATGTGATACAAATAAAAATAGCTACTCCCCCACACAACAAAAACAAAAGCTGCCCCAACAACTTTCTTGCTACTCCCCCTAAATCTCTATACCACTCCCCCTTTTTGTCACAAACGCCAAGGGTCTCAAGTATCACCATGAGGCTGACTGCCATCATCATCACCATCAGGCTGACTGCCATCATCATCAAAGCGCTCTTCTATATCGTTGAAGCGTTGAGTCACAAGCTGCTGCAGGCTGTTCACTTTAGCATCAAGGCTATCAAACCGTGCATCAAACAGGGCTTCAAGATGGGCAAGATACTCAACGACCTGCTGAAGGCTGGGCTCGGTCAAACCAGGTGCCGATATGGATGGTACCGAGCTATGAGGCTGTGAGCTTGAAGGCCAAGACGTGGATAGCTGGGAGGAGGATGCAGGAGGATGCTCAACATTCAGTGGGTGAGGGGTAATGTGAGCACGACTCAACTGTATGGTCCTACGCCCAATAGGAGCCTTAAGAGGAACTCTAGGCTCATTAGGAAGAAGCATAACAACCTAAGAGAGGGCTATCCTAGTGATGAGGCAGGCGAGAGGCAAGCCAGTCCGTAATTTCGGGGAATTAAACACCTCAAGCATAACCCGACAGAGATGACTCCCCAGATCAATGGAGACATCATTTATCAATGCATACAAAAAAGTGGCGCGGTCAGGACCAACATCACTTTGATGACCAGTAGGATATAGGTTTGTAAGGACTATCCTACTGAGAATGAGAAACGCGGGTGTAAAACGTGAGGTGAGAATGCGTGACTTACCATCCCAACTCGAAAATGGACCGATTAAACATTCAACAATGACAGTCGGACAAGGAGGAGAAGTCCGTGTATATGGATATGTGGGGTTTGCCACTCGCGGGGCATTTAGCAAGTCCGCAACCATGCCAGGAGTCACCCGGAAGACAATGTTCCGGAGACTGACTTCAAAAGAGCCATCATCAGAGATGGCAGCAATATTGGAGTAAAACTCCTTAACCAACTCCACAGAAGGAGTGGGATGACCAGTGGTCAAGGCCAGCCACTGGCGAGACTCAAAAATGCAGGGAATAACAGTCTCAGAAAGCTCACCAAGGAGAACTTCCCGCTCGACAATAGGAGAACGGGTAGAAAAATTTTGAGTGTAAAGTTCTCTTGCACGAGGATTGCGGAAATGTGCTTGAGCGGGGGCTGGAGGATTTTGGCGTGAACGAACTCTTCAAGACATGACAGAAGCTGGATAAAATCAGTGACCGTTAGACAAGACTAAAGGTAATGTGAAATGCCCAATGCTTGATGAATGCACATGCCTAATTTTGAACCAAGCCAAAGTTAGGTTAAAAAAAAAATTTCAAAAACAAGTCATGAATGTTGTCAAAAACCATTTTAAAATGCACAATGCACATGCCCAAAAACACAATTTAACAACCCATTTGGCATTTTGAGCACATCAAGTGCAACTAAGCCGATGTTGGGTTTTAAACCCAATGGAGGTCTCAAGCCTCAATGCCAAACACTATCCCTACACTAGAATAGACAAAAATGACCATGGGGACAAGGCAATACCAAAGCATGATGAAAATAGGAAATCAAACTTCATTGAAACAATTCACCGAGCACTTGGAGTGCATCCAAGTACAAACCAAATGAAAAACCCCTTGGGGTTCTAAGAACCTCCTAAATACAAAGAGAATAGGAATGGACAACCAAGAGGTCCATTCAAACACCAAACAAACCAACAAAAATGTTCCATTTCGGAATCCCCAAATCTAAAGCCCTAATTTCCGAAATGTATATGTATGGAGATGTATGATGCAAAATGAAAAAAAATGACCAAAAATGATTGAGAAGAGGGAGAAATAAGAGACTTACCGTGATTGAAGCAAGATTCTTGGGAGAAAATGAATGAAACCACACGGAGAGAAAGAGAGAAGTTATCGCACGGGGTGGGGAGAGGAAACGGTGCAGGGGGGAAATAGCGGGCTGGGGAAAAAGAAAGGGAGGGGGCGTTTTTAAAACACGTTCTCTCGAGCGGCTTTTAAGTTAGCTCGAGCGGATGCCCAGAAATTTTACTTTTCTGCCTATAGAAATTCAGTGTGATCCAACTATTAATGAAGTTAATTTTTAAATCATTCACACACATCAAATGTAGAAAGGCATCATGTCCTTATAAAACACGCAGGTAATAAACACAAAGTATCACAAGTAATAAAGACAGTCGTGTTAACAAATTCCTTGCTCAATCAAGAAATTTCAACCAAAAGGTGTGTGTGGGGTTGGGCTGTACAAGAAACCACAAGTGTTTGAGAAACTCTTCCAAGATGCAGAAAGTCAAACCCAATGCTGCTAGAACCTAGATGCTTCTGTTTGATTATCTGTATCAATGTTAAGATACTTGTTTACCCTTTTTTTTTTTATATAAATATATATATGCAACAACAGCCATTTTTCTTTTCAATGACATACAACATCATCTCCTTTTCTTTTTCTTTGATAAACAACATCATCTCCTTTTCTTTTTCTTTGCACAAGGGAACAATAATGAGGTTGTCTAGCCCGTGGTCAATTCTGTGTGTAGGAAGAGTTTCCTAACACTTTTGATTGCCTCCCCAAAAACTCACGGTGGTGAAACGTCGATTGACTAAGCATGGAGTGAAGTGTGTGAAGCTAGTCACAGATTACAACTGATACTCATGTTTCAAACATTTGTAAGCCATAGAAATATGATACAATTCTCAAAAGACACATGCACCTAGATTTTTAGAATTAACAACACCAATAACTAATATCACAATCATGGAGAGCATGTAAAGGCAGTAATACCAAAAAAAGGAATAAGAGGATGAATAATCACAAAATAACAAAAACAAAAACAAAACAAAAAAAAAAATACAGGTAAAGCATGCAATGCATGTTATGTATGTTTCAACCCTCAGGTCAATGCACAAATACCAATAGCCTTTCTAAGTAATTCAAACCGAAGCCCATCCAAGGGTTTAGTGAAAAGGTCGGCTAGTTGGTGTTCGGTGGGAATGTACTCAAGAGTCACCACACGTGTTTCTACCAGCTCTCGAATAAGATGATGTCTAATGTCAATGTGCTTGGTCCTAGTGTGTTGGACAGGATTTTTTGAAATGTTTATGGCACTAGTATTGTCACAATAAATGCTCATCATACCTTGAGTAATACCATAGTCACACAACATTTGCTTCATTCACAACAATTGCGTGCAACAGCTGCCTGCAGCAATATATTCAGCCTCAGCGGTGGACAGCGATATGGAATTTTCCTTCTTGCTCATCCAGGCAACAAGGTTTGTGCCGACATAGAAACACCCACCAGAAGTACTTTTTCTATCATCTGCATTACCTGCCCAATCAGCATCAGAATAGCCTGGAAGCTCAGTATTAGAGTCTCTAGAATACCAGATCCCATAATTGACTGTCTCATTTACATAGCAAAGTATGTGTTTGACAGCTACTAAATGTGATTCCTTAGGATTAGCTTGAAATCTAGCACAAACCCCAACACTAAAAGCAATGTCTGGTCTACTTGCAATGAGATACAGTAGACTCCAAATTATGCTCCTATACAAGGATTGCTCAACATTCTTGCCTGACCCATCAGTACTAAGCTTAACACTCGTGCTCATAGGGGTTCTAGCATGGTTTTTCCCATCTAATCCAAATTTTTTGATTAATTCCTTTGCATATTTGGATTGAGATATAAACAGCCCATTACCTAACTGTTTCACCTGGAGTCCTAAGAAAAAGGCTAGTTCACCTACCATGCTCATTTCAAATTTATTTTTCATTTCTTCAGCAAACTCAAGAGCCATGGCGTCAATCGATGATCCAAATACAATGTCATCCACATAGATTTGAGCAACTGTTATGTCTTCTCCAACTTTTCTGATAAACAGTGTTCTGTCAACACTTCCTCTCAGAAAATTGTGATCTTCAAGATATGAAGTAAGCCTCTCATACCAAACTCTAGGAGCTTGTTTCAAACCATATAAGGCTTTCTTCAACCTATAGACATGATTAGGATATTTTGGATCATTAAAATCTTTTGGTTGTTCGACGTACACTTCTTATTGGAGGATCCCATTCAGAAATGCACTCTTGACATCCATTTGATACAGCTTGAAACACATGTGGCATGCAATGCTTAATAATATCCGGATAGATTCAAGTCTGGCAACTGGAGCAAAGGTCTCGTCAAAGTCTATTCCTTCCATCTGTGCATACCCTTTTGCAATTGACTCACGAACAAACACAGTTTTCTTCTCATTCTTATAGGAGACTTTTGAGGTAGTAGCTGCATTAGATTTCTCTGTATTATATCATAGTCCACTCTTGTCACCAGGGGGCTTTCCTGACTTCAGGATTTCATCCAGCTTTTCTTTCCTAGTGAACAAGGATTTCAGTTCATCCTTCAACAGAATCATCTCACTTTCTTGATTTTTTAACTCCTCTTCTAGAGAAACATTCCTTATTTTCAACTGATCAGTTAAACCAATGCCTTCATTTAATTTGCTTTGAAGCTCTTCATTTTCACGTTTGCTGAAGTCTATCTCCTCAATGTGCGCTTTGTTGCATTTTCTCAATTTAACACATTCATTGTACAGCTTCTCGTAGACTTCTTGCAACTGATCTTCATACCCAGATTCATTTTTAGATATGCTCCCATCATCAAACACTGATTCACTACATTGACTTTTGCTGCTAACAGAGGTAGTGAATGACATGTAATTAAGATTTCTTTTGCAGAAGAGTTATCTGATGATTCACTCGACTCTGATTCACTCTCACTTAGAGATGCAATCTTAGCTCTTTCTTTTGCCTTTTTGTAATTAGCACATTCCAGACGAATGTGTCCAAATCCATGACATTCATGACACTGCACCCTTGATTGTACTTTGTCTTTATTTGTTCTAGTGTACTTCTCAGTGCTTCTCTCATTGTTCCCTGAACTTGAGCCTCTATTATATCTTTCAAACTTTTTCTTTTCTGGCCTCTGGTTCTTATTGTTTCTAGCCACAAACATTTTCCTGAACTTCTTAGCATAAAATGCTATTTCTCTGTCACTCATAGCCGACTCATCGGATGACTCATTTGACTCCTCTCTAATGGTATTGAGGGCTATAGACTTGTGTTTCTTATCCACAGGAAAAGTGTGTTCATATGTTTGTAGAGAGCCTACCAATTCTTCAATTCTCATACTGTCTTGATCTTTGCTTTCTTCAATAGCAGTAACTTTAGGACGAAACCTCTCAGGGAGTGATCTGAGAACTTTTCTCACAATTCTGTTCTCAGGAATTCTGTCCCCTAGATTAAAAAGAGAATTGACGACATCATTTAGTTTGGCATAAAAGGCATCAAATGTTTCATCATCCTTCATTCTAAGTTCTTCAAAACTTGTGGTCAGCATTTGAAATTTAGAATTCTTTACAGCCTTGGTACCCTCATGGGTGACCTCAAGAATGTCCCAAGCTTCTTTGCAATTCTTACACATGGAGATTAGCTTGAATTCCTCCTGGGACACGGCCATGAAAATCGCATTCAGGCCTTTGCTATTCCAACCACACTCACTAATTTCATCCCTAGAGTAATTATCCACACTTTTGGGAGTTTGAACTCCTTCAATAATAATGACTGGTTCTCTCCATCCCTTTGTTATAGAAACCCACACTCGTTCATCCATAGATTTTAGAAAAGCTCTCATTCGAACTTTCCAATAAGCATAGTTGTTTCCATCAAAATAAGGTGGCGAAGTGAGAGATTGAGACTTATCCATTTTAATCACTACAGCAGGATCACACTCAGGAATTTAATCCCAGCGGAATGAACCCTCTTTGATACCAATTGAAAAAGCAGTGGTTCTACCAATCACTACACCTAGAGGGGGGTGAATAGGTGTATTCCAATTTTGATAGTCTTTTAAATATTAGAAACAAATAAACAGTTAATCAATGGACAAAAACAATTAACACAATGATTTTGGTCACGAAGTGGAAACTCATTTGAATAACTTCTTCAAATTCTAAAACCACTCCGGGTGTAAGGCACCACCTAAAATCCACTATAGAAAAAGTTTATTACAACCAATTTAGAGACACTCACAAAACCTTTGCAGTTCCTAAACGTGGCTTGCAATATCACGAGTGACCCACTCGATCTCTACACGCATGTAGTGTCGGAACTCTGACCTTCTATAGCTTTCTACGAGAACCTCTCGATCTCTGCATCAACAGCAGCTCCGGAAAACTTCCGGCCAACAAAACGTCCACTTCAATGGACTTTGAATGAGATTTGATCTTGAGTGTGGTGTGGTGGATATGTGTTTGTCCAAGAGAGATTCACAAGGGAGGAAAAGGTTTCTCTCTTCGGCTCTTGAAACACTTAGGGTTTTGCACTCTTTTTCCACACCCCAGAACAGGAATGATCTGTTCTATTTATAGTCCCAGGAAGTCACGGCGCTCAAAACATGAATCTTTAGGTTGTCTTGAACATTGGCTCGAGCGAGGTGTCGAGCGAAGGTCGAGCGCACGCTATCTTCTAAAACCGCTCGAGCGAGATGTCGAGCGAAGGTCGAGCGAACGTCTCTGGATGAGTTCTGCTCGCGCGCAACATCGAGTGCACATCGAGCGAACCACTCTGGATGAGTTCCGCTCGAGCGCCACGTCAAGCTCACCTCGAGCGAACCACACTGTTTGGTTTCCGCTCGAGCTCTGAGTCGAGCGCATATCGAGCGAACCACTCTGGATGGGTTCTGCTCGAGCGCCACGTCAAGCTCACCTCGAGCGAACCACTCTGCCTGGGTTCCGCTCGAGCGCTGAGTCGAGCGCACATCGAGCAAACCACTCTGGAAGGTTCTGCTCGAGCACCAATCAAGCGCCAGTCGAGCCATGTTGAGCACACTTCAATCTTTTTCATGTATCAATGCATCAACACTTGTTACAACTCAACTTTACATAGGTTTTCACAAGAATATGCCAATTAACTCATTTTTCCCTCAACAGTTTGAATTGAAGGGTGTAACTTGATAAGACACAGTTAATAAAAGAGTCAATTACGGTTCAGCATTCGAAACCCACAATCAACCCTCAATAAATTCTAATTTTAACAAGATCATGGTTGGCACTCTACTTCCATTTTCAAATTTTAAAAATGTTTAAATTTATACTTATGTTGTTGTTGATACGTAATATTCATAATATTATTTGACTACTTAACATTTCAAAAATATTACTTGTTATATAGTGTTACTTTTTTTAAAATTTTAACAATCATGTGACAATTAAAAATTATGGATATTAATTTTCTTATGTATTAATAATAGTTTGGATATTGATTATGAAATACCTTATCATGAATTTAGTTTTAATTTTAAATTATTTATAGGACAAAATAAATATATTGTTCGAGTTCGAGTTTTAAGCTCTAATACATTTATCATTAAACAAGTTGTATTCAATTTGAACCATATACTCAAATACTAAATATCACCCCGGAGAAATATGTCGAGTTCAGTTTTAAAATTACCAAAATGAAAACGACGGCTAAAAGCGGAAAGGGCTTTCTACCCAATACTTTGTAACGTGGATTTAAGCACGGAGAAGAGAGGCTTACAACATTTCGGCCCATTTAGATACAATTATCTTATTTCATCTCATCTTATTATATTATTATAATTTTTTTAAATTTTTATATAAAATATAATAAATAATTTAATTTTTTTAAATTTTAAAATAATAATAATATTTTAATAATATTTTATTTAATTTTTAATTTTAATATAAAATTATCATTTTATTTCACCTCGCTATCTAAACCGATTTTGAATAGAATAATTAGCCTAGACTAAATATCTATTAGTATTAGTGCAATTAAGAAGGCACGTGAAGAGCATAGGAAAATGTCAAAGTACTCATCAAAGACGAATTAAGTTTGGAGGAAGATTTCCAGGGGAGGTTGACCATTAAAAAATAAACAAAGAGTACAAACCAGAAAAAAAAAAAACAAACAAGAGTACCAACATCGAGAAGAGAAGATTACACATCGAAGGCCAGGGAGAAGCTTAGTGGCTGGTCGAGGTTCAATAGGCCAATTAAGTGATCACCAATCCCCATTTTCCATAAAAGTGTTAATAAATTCTTTCGTAATTAATGCATCCTTTGGTTGAAGACGAAGCTGCAATATCGGTAAAAGAACATAAAATAAAAAACAGAGGAAAAACAAAACAACATTGGCAAACAACGCAGAGCAAAGTAGTACTGAAGTTGCACATGACCTCAGGATATTTAGGAAATGTTCTAAATAAATGGAAGTCTATTTCATTATGAACGAAGAGTTCTCTCGATCAAGTCTCAACAGGCAACCTCCAATATTATCAGAATAGGTATAATTGCATAAACATACGCTCCCTTTCGGCACAGTATAATTAACAACCGAGTATCAACTTTGAAGTCGTAAAAGGTTACGATAACATCAGCAAAGACAGTGTGCTTCCACGTGCAGTTTTCAGATGGAACTTGCATCAATGTTTTGGAACCATCTACAAGCATCAAACAACGAACAAATTACTATACGTGTTAATGCGTTAGAAAGCTAACCATGCATGGATCGATGAGCTGTAAAACATACCTCTATTCATATTCATTTTCTTGATCAGTTCGTTCCCAAGAATGCTGTGTTGGCACAATCCAGTCCAGTGCAAAGGAGATCTGATAAATGTAACCATGCATTCAGTTAATCATAAGATCGAGTAAAATTAATTCCCCTCTTTAAAAATAAATAAACCAGAAAAAAAGAGCAAAACATTACCATCAATATCGTGTCGAGGAGGAATATCTTCATCATTTAAAACTGAGGGTGTAATGACTACATGTGCATATATGCTCCCACTTTTGTGCAAAACTAACCAGACTTGGAGCAATAAATACCAGCGATCGGATCTCTTCAATAACCACATTCAATGGAGATCATGACATTCAATGATATGTATTGAATCTGACGCAAGGGACGTGAGATATCTTCCACCACTCCTCTCCTCCATCTTTCTCGCAGTGTTTTTCTAATAGAGGACATTGATATATATGAAGTTGCAACAGTGAGGCCGGCAGGCTTTTCTTTGGAAAGGACAGGAGCTTTTCGCACTTAATAATACAAAGTTTCGAGAGTGAGGGAGGTAGGCCATCCTTTGGAAAGGACGTGAACTTTCCGCAGTCAATGATAATCAGTTCATTAAGAGATGTGATGTTTTGAAGGCACGCACAAGATAGGTTTCGCAGATTCGGGAAGTCTGAGATGGTGAGACTTGTTAGAGATTTAGGCAACTTCATCTGACCTGGAAAGGACACCAGATGTGGACATCCACTAATCTCAAGGTTATCAAGAGAGGTAAGTTTGTTCAACCCCCGTTCCAACAAGGCATCAATCATTTTGGGATGAGATATAGAAAGTAATTTTAGGTTGGTGGGAAAACCTTCTTCCGGAAAGGATACATCGTCTGGATCGTCTGGACAACGGTGTAGTGTCAAACTTTGAAGAGAGGTATGGTTGTGTATGCCTTTGGGTAGTGCCATTTTCTTACAGCCAGATATATGAAGCACTCTCAGGTTGGCAGGGAGCCACTCTTCGCTCAAGGAGAAACTAAGACTCGGACAATCCGTAGTATCAATTTCGCGAAGAGTGCTAAGAGTGTGTATGTCTCTGGGTAAGTATTCAAGACTTTCACAAGATACAATGACAATGCATTCAAGACACGAGTTATGATGTAACCTGTCCGCTATTGACTTTAGCTGTGCACACTTCAACAAATCGAGGTGTTTGAGTGATGCAGGTAATTCTCCGCTGCTTGTCAAGGATTTGAGAGATGGACAGCGCTGAATTTTCAAGTACTGAAGATGAGATGTGGTGTTGCTGCAACTGCTGCTATCAGCAATATCGTCCAGCAAATACTCCAGTTCCTTGCATTCACTTACCTCTATCCGCTCTAGAGTTGGAGGTAGCTGGCGTCTTGCAATATGCTTTAGCAAATCACATTTCACAATTCGAATCAACTTAAGACGAGTGTTGTTGTACATCAATGACTTTGGCAAGGATTTCAAGGCTATGCAATTCTTGATCTCGATTTGTGTGGGTGGGCATGGCATATCCTGTTGGAGCAGTTCTTCTTTTCTCCCGACGACCAAAGAAACAAGTTTGGGACAACTCTCAATGCACAATAGATCAAGACATGGGAGATCCGGCAGTGATTCGCAATCATCTGACCACAAATGTGTCGATTCGGCCTCACATGTAGAAATAGTTAAATCTTTTGCATGTGTCATCCATTGCTTATCAAACCCTACTATTTCAGATGTGAACATTGAGATTTTAGAAAGAGACCGGATTTCTAATGAGCTGAAGTCAACCGTACTTCTATGCACAACTCCTTTTGATCCGGCAACTTCTATTTCATAGGCATCCGGAATGTTTGGAACTGAGATCCGTAACTGCCCACAACCATATATCTTAACTTTTTTCAGTGAAGGGAGTTGGTTTGGTAAATTTCCGTTTATCTTGGGACAACGTCTAAGGGAAAGCTCACGTAATTTTGGGAATTCTTCGCAGGGACTCCAGTTCTCCCACTCCTTCATATCATGGAAGTGCAGAGTCTCCAAGGACCTAAACGGTTGAGAGATATCATTCCCGCAAAACTCAGGACCAATATTCTTCACATAAGCCATGCCTCCGATGGAAAGGAATTTGAGAGATGATAGTTGCCCAATTGCCGGCAACGATGTACACTTTTCACAATTTTCAATCTTCAAGAGCTCCATATTAAGAAATGATGGACGTCTTAACCAAGTCGGAAAATCTCTACCACCGTAGTATCTAATAGTGAGTTCTTTCAAGCTCTCGTGAGGCTCTAGGTTTTCAAGTACCTCTAACTCACTTGCTCTATCTTTCTCCTCATCAGTATCTTCATTCCACTCCAACGACAGCCCTGTAATTTCGGGCTTGTTGCTTAAAGCAGCGTCCTTTGCCTCCTTGGGTTCAGTCACGTTCTCCAATCCTGAAATGCACAGTGTCTCTCGAAGATGTGGCAAAGACCCTAACTCTTTTATCCCAGAGCAAGTACTGTCTTTACCAACAACCATATTAGATAGTGACCGGAGACACGTTAGTTTACCTATTTGCATAGGCATGCCTTCCAAATGAATCGCTCCTTGAATATTGAGGTGGCGAAGGTTGACCAGCTTCCATAACGTTGAAGGTAATTTATTTAAATGGAAACAATTCTCTAACAACAAAGTTTGTAAGTTGTAGAGAGTAGTTATTGATTCTGGCATGCTTCTGATCAAAGTTTCGGAAAGATCAAGATGCCGTAGATGCTTTAAATTACCGATTGAATCGGATAGCTCGGTTATGCGGTACCCCCTCAAGCAGAAAACCCTTAGGTATCGTAATCTTTTAATCAATTGAAGAGGAACATTAGGCGCCAAATAACAATCGCCTAGAGATGGCGACTTCAGAGGTAAGAAGGTACGTAAACATCTAAGTTTAGAAAAGACCTCAAACTTTTCACTTCCATCGTAGTTTCCTGCCAAATAAGATGAGTGACGGGTCTTTTCAAAAATACTCCCTTGCTCTCTATCTTTAACTCTGTCCAGCTTCATTCTATAACACGTATCTCCTGCAACCGATTTAGCCAACTTCTTGATGAGCCCATGCATTAGAAATCTTGATTTATGCTGGCGCGATTGTTGGAAAAATGATCTTGACAACAGATTGCGAAAATGCTCCTTACCCAAATCTTCCATTTCACTTTTCTGTTGTCCTGGTTGAATCAAACCTTCTGCCATCCATAATAGAACCATCTGCTTCTCGTCAAATTCATAACCCTTTGGGAATATAGAACAATACGCAAAGCACCTCTTTAAATCTGGAGGTAGATCGTGATAGCTCAACATAAGAGCCGGAACAATTTCCTTTTTCTTCTTCAATATATCCCACATCTTGCTGTTTGAAACTATTTTCCAGTACTCATTGTTAACACGCAAGAGGCTTCCGACTGTTTCTACCGCTAGAGGCAGGCCCTCACACTTTCTAACAATTTCCTCGGCATCATATTTAAGATGCTGATGTGCACAAAAGTCTCTTCTATCCAATGCATGTTTGGCCAATATAGACATACAATCTTTATCTGGCAATAATCCCAACATGCAAGGTGGAACTTCAACCGTAGACATTAGTGACATGACATATTGTTGGCGAGTTGTGATGATAATGCTGCTTCCCGAAGCCCCTGCGTCAAAAGGAGCACGTAGGGTAGTCCACTTACGGTCTTTCTCATTCCGAACATCATCCAGAACGATTAGAAACCTCTTCCCATTTATTAGCTCCTCTAGTTTGCTTTGCAACGGATTTAAATCCATGGAGTTATAGTTAATTTCAGGTGTCATAGAGTGTAATATTGCTCTTGTAATCGTCGCAACATCAAAATCTCCATCATAAGCAGAAACACAAACCCACGCTTTCGGATAAAAATAGCTTTGCACTTCTTGATTATTGTATACAAACTTTGCAAGAGTTGTCTTTCCTATACCCGCCATACCATGTATAGGAATTACATTTACTTTAGTTAAAGCAGCATCACTACGCGGTGTTTCACTGAGCAATAATTGTAGGATAAAATCTCTTTCCCTATCCCTACCATGCATTTGATCTCTGTCTGTATTCACCATACAAATGGAGGGTTGTATGATCTCTTCTATTATGTTTGGACTCCAGCCATCAGAATTTTGATTCAAGTTCAGTTTATCTTTTCTTGTCATAAGTTCATCAAATCGAGTTGTGAGTTCTGTTATCCTTGCTCTCATCCTAATCTTCATCTTAACAGCACTAGGAGTCAAGCCGGTTAATAAAGCAGGGATGCGATTCAGTACCTTACTAGTGCTAGCGGCCTGACTTTCACCAATCAACTTGCGCTTCGAAGCTTTGATGGAGAGCTCATCCAGAATATCTTCCACATCGTAGACCAAGTCTTTGAGATCATCAAGCCATGTTTTCACATCCCGTTCAGTGTGTTGCTTCTCATTCGCATCTTCAAGCAACATCTTAATTGTTGAAAGCTCGCCCAACCGTTTCTGATTTCTCCTTCGGCAAACGAAGTTCAGAAACTGGGGAGAGGATAACCTCTCAAGCAGTACTTGAATGGATGCTGCAAGAAACATCTCTCCCACTAGTACCATTGTTCTCTTCAGAAAAAGGAATCAATGATCAAGAAATTAAATGCCAAACACTGAGAAGAAGAAGTAACTGGCGGTTTCTTCTGGCAATTAAAAGGCTTAAAAGTAGTCTCACTAATTAATTTTATTGGCTGTTGCAACAATCCCAAATTGTTACGAGGATTAACGAGGGACGTACGTACGTAATTTAGACTTTAGAGCCACTACAAAATAATATATATATATATATATATCTATATCTAAAACGAATTATTTATACTATTTATAACGAGAATAAATTTATTCTAACAAAAAATAATATTTTGGCATGCAAGAAATAACTTGGAACAATATTTCTTGCAGTGAGCATGCACTTGCTGGCTGCATCTCTCACAAGTGCATGCATGCTCACTTGGGCCCACGATCGATTAGGTGGTTGTCTTTACAAGTTGTATTCTCTCTTTTAATTTGTTGTCTCGATCGATCGCCTTTATCCGGTAATTCTTTCTCTTTTCGTCTCTTTCTTGTTGCCTCTATATTTCAATCACATTGGGTGGAGTCAGTCCATTACAATTTGCAGCTTGATCAATCAAACTCATGACGGAATCTAAAACTGGCTACTATCTCGTCTCTTTAACTTTTGCTATTTGTTAACAATATTCAACAAAGAAAAGAAAAATGTCTTGATCTCTTTTATTTTTCTTATTGTTTAAATTCAACAGAGAAAAAGAAAAATGAAATGCATGTACGGCGAACTGTATAACCAACAAAAACAAAATATGAAGTATATACTAGGAAAAATGATACTCACACCACTAGCTCTTACTGCTCGATGTTACTGCTGTAATTTTTTATTTTCTTTCTATTTTCTTTTTACTTAGTGATTAAGGAAGCAGTTTTAATAATATTGTGATTATTTTTTTTTTTTTGCTTTTTTTTAAAATATTTAAAAGTGTTAAAAAATACATGCATGTTAAAAAAAAAAACCAATTATATATGCCTAACGGTAGCTCCCAAGGAAAGCTAAGAGCGGTGGATGTAGCACCGTCCATATCCTAATTGTACTCACTTCTCCTATTGTATATTTAACGAGTGGGATTAATTAATTGAATATCTCATAGTTAACTATGAGATATTCAATTCATCCATAGTGGGAACGAGATAGAATATAGATGCATACAATAGGTATTATATATATATATATATATGAGATGGTATCCTAATTTTATTAATAGTCATTTCTTATAGCGGATGAATACTTTTTACAATTGATGTAAGAGTTTTAGGGGTTATATCAATCCCAAAACCAAAACTATTGTAAAAATCCTGCATTTTAAGAAAACACTACCCTTTTTATATATTTGTGTTTTTAATTTTTTTTAGCCTGCCATAAAATACTCAATGATCATCCAAAAATTTTTCTGTCCATTAACGTCTACAAAAAATATGTACTGGCCCAAGTATATCACATGGGTAATTAGCGTCCTTGTATTTTGCATTCTCATTAGTTTAATTCAAAACATTCAACCTTCAAGATTAATCCAAGATCATCTTCATCTAGACCTAGGCAAGATCATCATCATGTGAATCTTTTTATTTTTTTACCTTTAGGTTGAAAAAATGGGTAGACCAGTTTTTCTTGAAATTAAATAAAAATGGGCAGTGTATTTTAGAGATTTTAATCCGATTTCAATTAATAAATCAGGTATTCATGTTACCAGACAAAACAATTTCCATATAACTCATTCATTAATTTAGAAAATTTAAGAGAATTAGAATGCCCATTTCGCATATCAAATATATATCCTATATAAATGTCCCATCACTTCTCCCATTTTACATTCAACCAGTGAGATTTAGATTTCCTTGAGTTCCTACACGTACTCTAAGATCTGAAGTATGACAGAGATAGAAGATGAAATTGGCCTTAAAACATTTACTGTTCTTTAAATAAATTTGTTGGGCAGCATTCAATGTTAAAAAAACGCCGTATGTACGTAGAACTTACTTCATATGTTTATAATCTCTCCCATTTTATTTCCATGAGTTCAAATAGAATCTGATCTAGAAGATTCACAACTTGTTATTTTAATACAGACGCATATATTACTAAGCTCTCAAATTCCGCAATAAAATGTTAGTGTAATATCCATCTTGATAGAGGTGGTGCATTAATTATAAATGTACCAAAAAGCTTTCCAAAACCAATTCCAACTTAATTAATGGGTGGCTATACACTCACCGCTCACAACTTCTGCTAGAGTTACAGTTAGTCTTAAGATTTATTTATTTTCATATATGTATTTTTTTAATACTTTTAAATATTATTTTAAAAAATAAAAAAATTATAATATTATTAAAAAATACATCCTTAATCATTAAATAAAACAATATTAAGAAAAGTAAAAAATGAGAGCAAGATGGTAGCACCAGCGGGATTTCCCTTGATTAATACAAAAGAAAACAAGGCCATCTGTATCAAGGGTCCGAGTTTATAAGTATTGTACGTACGTAGTTGGAATAAAGCACCCATGCATCTTGATGTGACTTAAACCGAAACCATGAGTCTCGACTTTAAACTTTTTTTATTTCAAATTTTACAAAATATATATTTGGGGCTACTTTTAAGACTAAAGAACAATTGGTATCTCACCTTAATTTATTTGGGGCGATATATAGTGGGTTAGTGTCAGGTACCACCCCCCAAAAAAGGGAGTGGTTTAATTTGGTAATGCTAAACTGCCTTTCTTCTACTTAATTGCCTTTTTTTTATTGTTTATTCTTTTACTTTCTTCTCTCTCTGTTTTTTTAATTTTTTTTTTTATCTCATTTTCTCTTCTCCTTCTCTCATCTTGCCTTCTCTCTCCCCTCAAATTCTGTACCGTCTTTCCTTTTTGTCTCGTATCTTCTTCATCTTTGTCTCACTCCCTCTTCTCTGTCTTGTTGTCGCTGCCGACAATGGCACATTGAGGTAGGAATGGGCGGTGGGATACCGCCTCCTGCCCCTCGCATCCCGCCCTGGCATCATCTAATGGGGACAACCCGCTATTAAGCATAACATTTGACAAGGTTTAATTTGGTGGGCTATTTTTATAATTTGGTGGAACGTAGGACTCACGCACGTACGTACTTTAGAGCACTTGCTGGCTTCTTTCTCAAGGGCATGCTTATTTTTTCTTATCACGATTGATCGCCTTTATCTGAGTCTTTTTCTCTTTTTGTTTCTTTATGGTTGCCTCTATCTTTCAATCCCATTGGGTGGAGTCCAACGCAATTTGATGCTTTCATTCATAAAAAACAGTTTTGTTGTAGTGATATATATACATAAAACTCTATGATGATCAGGTGGCATTGTTCATCAATTTTTATATTTATTCTTTTGAAAAGTAAAGGGTCATAATGGTATTATGTCATATTTTATATAGTGAGATGAAGATAAAATAAGAGTATGGTGTATAATATTACTCTATATATATATATATATATATGAAAATGAAATGCATTAGTTAATAACCCACTGAAAAAAAGGTGCAAATAAAATTAAAAGTACCACTAATAGTTAGTGGTAACGCTAATTATTATAAATTGCCTTTTTTCTTGTTTATTCTTTTACTTTCTCTAATGGATGTCATTATCATGCCTTCTCTTTTTATCTATAATATCAGCTAATTTGATACCGATTCGGTGAAATTTGAAATAAAAAATTCAAAGCTGAGAATGCTGCATGCTAGTGATTAGCATAATATATTTTACAACTTTTGGATCGAATTTTTATTTTTTATCTTTTCATTCTTTTCTCAAGTCTCGGAGTTTTAATAAATAAATAAAAATATCTACAACTATCTTCTTCTTTTTTCTTTCTTTCTTTTTTTTTTTTTTATCAATTTCGAAGTTCTAAATGAAATTAGTCCAAAACTAAATTAATGATAAACTCTGTCAAAAAGATTAATTATGTCCAATGTTATACCTAGCTAGTAGAATGATCGATCCTTCCGTTTAAGTCATGTCAAGATGGGTTAATCTTAATCCCAACTACGTCAAGTTCTAACTCGGTCGACTTTGGATATAAGGCAAGTTAATTTATTGTGTATTGATCAATTGTAATTGCATGTGGAAAGCTGCGCTTTTTGGTGCATGCATAAAAACAGTAGTGCTAGGCTACCGCCTAACTTTGCTGTTGGGCGTGCCGTTTAATACAAATTCATTTTCTATTTTTTAAAAAAATTTTTTTTTATTTTTATTTTTTTTAAATATAAAAAAATATCAATACATTAATAGTTACTTTCTTAACTATTAAGTAAAAAAAAATTAAAATATAGGAGGTGTCAAAATAAAGTGTCAAAATTAGGTGTCAAATTAGTAGTGTTTCTCGCATAAAAATCATGTACAACCTCCATTATCATTTATAGACGATAATATATTGCCGAATTTGGAAGCTTAAAAGTGTGGCTACGCACGTTTGAATTCTTTTGTACGCATGCCACCCTACATAATATATTAATTGAAGTCACATTAAAATTCACAAAATACTCAATCCCCATTTTTTCCCAATAATGTCATTTTCTCCATTATCATTTTAATATTTTTTTGGTGTATTAAAATGCAGTAAGATTTATAAACGAAGTTATATATAGAAAGAAATTTGGCATTGGTAAAATCATGAATTACTACGGCTTGCTATGGTAAATAAGATTGCAAACCTCTTTTAGTGTAAAATAGATCCATTACAATAGAAATTCATTTTTGTGACGGTCTAAAAATTGTAACAGTATCCAAACCGTCACAAAAAGCATTTTCAATGACGGTTTGTGAAAATTGTCACTGAAGGCAGCTAAGAAATTACATATTCAAGTTAGAACATGCCCTGAACATTTGAACATGGAGCTATTTACTTGCGAACGTGGGAATTTTTTGTGCCAACGTTCAAACGTTAATTGATTTAATATTAAAGTTGGATATTTCAAATTAAAAAAGTTTGACAATTAAAGTGTAGTGATGTAATATTAAAGTTAGATAAGCTAACATTAAAAAAGATTGAGAATTTAAATTCAAAAACAGTAGATATATTAAATAATATTATTCATTACAGATAATAAAAATAAACTACAAAATATGATAAAATTTTGTAAACAACACGATAAAAGTGAAAAATACTAAACATGAATTGTTTACATATTTATTAAAATCATCAGTCAATGCATTGACTTTTGCATTTTGAATATCTATCCGATGGACAACATCAGTGACAAAATCAGTGACACTATATTCTACTGACGCGATCTTTCGGTCGATGTGCGCAATAATATCTGATATCATCGCATCAACCCAAGCAGTTTGCGCATCTTCCATAGATGTACCCATCAGACCCAGACTGGGTTGGAGGAATAAGATATGGTACAGAGCAAGGTTGACATCAAGCATGCCCCCTCCCTTGTCCAGTGCTCCGACGGTGTGTGGTAATGTCGATGGAGCTCATCTGCTTTGTCATCCACTCCTCCACTTAGGGTTGTACCCTCCAAGCCAGTAATTACTTAGTAATGAGGACTTCCTATGGGAGATTGTCTGTAGAGACAACGCTTGCCTCGTAACGAATCCTATAAAAAATACGAAGTGGCAAGTCGATCGCCTCTCCACAAGTAGCTCGTATAAGGAACTATTTGCGAGTCCGGCTAAATGTGACCTTATGTGCCACAGGATCCACATTTGTTACAACAAGCAGGTGCAACATGCAGAAAAAATGGTCTGAAGGAGTTCTTCCTATCGATCTACTCTTGGTCACTCCCAATGAGGATATAGAAATCCTCATCTCGGCCATCATCTTCCTCATCAGTATTCTCAGTCTCTAACTAATCAACTGGGCCAGTAGATGATGTAGAAGTGCCTACATCTGCATCTACTCTGGATCCATCCCTAGGCTGATCATCTCCTGCAGTCGATATCTCAATTACGCGATGGATCCCTAGAAGCTCGACAACGACATCTACTGAGACCTTAAATTGAATATTGTGTACTGTCACGGTGTGAGAGGATGCATCCTAAGGCATGGAGCACATCCCCATATAAAACTCCCTAACCATTGACGGGTATATGCTACCCCTCAATGTGCAGATACTCATCCAACCTCTCATAACGAATACGTCTCTAACGCTCTTTTGCTCCCATTTGAGTTCATAGAATTGGTTGATCATGATTTCTCGTTTGGACATCACTGTTCGAGCCCTGATTCGAGACATGTTCTGGCTTGTTCCTTCCCTCCCTGTTTTCTTAGTCGTTAGAAGATGAGTCATATTCTGAAAGAAAGAAAAAAAATTTGAGCAATATTAGTACAATGATGCATATTATGTAATGTAATTTAAATTATTTTGAGAACATGTTCGAAAGTAACATATCATGTTCGGACATTAAGCTTATATGTGCGAATGTTTTAGATTTTGTGTTCACACGTTAATTTCCTCTAGAATAATAATTATGTAAGATGAGTTACGATCGAATATGATGGCTAAAACACACGTTTGAATTAAACCAAATATACGTTCACATAGTATTAATAAAATAAACAAAAAATTATTACATTCGAACATACAAAATAAATACGTTTGCATGTGAGGAAGCTAAAAGGTTTTACATTAGAACGAATTCCAAATAACTTTCACACATAATACTAATGTTTGCACGTATGTGCCGCTTAAGAATATGAACGATCATATGTGCGAGCGTTACAAACGTACGTTTGAATGTAAAATAGACAATCGCACGCACTCGCAATACTTTCGCACATACTGTAGAACATTCGCACGTAGAAATGAATTATACACTTCAAGAAAGCTTTCTACGGGAGCCGTTTAGCAATTGATAACCCGTGGTAGCCAGAAAATCAAGATGAAAGTCCGGCCACCAATAGGTTTCAGGAACCCGTGAAACCTCCATTAAACATTAAAAAAAAAATCTACCCAAACGTTAAAGAATGATGCCTACCTCTTTTGTTTGTGGTGGAGTTTGACGGCGGCGACAATGGATTTGGTGGCTATATGCGACGGAGGCAACAAAAGGGAAAATGTGGCGCCCTGACTCCTACGTACAAAAACAAGGGAATCGTGACGTCGAGATGATGACAACATGGGTCACGCATCCTAACGAAATGTGCTCAAGTGTGTGCAACATGTAAGAGTGCACAATAAAATTGCAGCGGATAATATAAATATGTCATCTAAGTACCAGAAATTTAAATACAAATATTCAAAACAAATTACCTTTAAAGAGTTATACAGTCATCCCAAATATATTACAAAGGCAACACATAAATTGATAAAAAAAAATAGGAAACTTGATAAATAGGAGCAATCCTAGATCACTCCACCAATGGAGCCAAGCTAAGGCTCGTCATCCTCATCTGCATTAAAATCTGCGATACCATAAAATGGTACCACAGGTAAGTATAAACCAAACAACTCTCGGGATAAAAACATATTAATGCAACCAACATGCATTCATTCGACAAAATCCACTTAGCCATAAAATACCATTTTTTCCCAAAAATGATTATTTCCATCACACACCAAAATCCCATTTTGGCGCAAAAAGAATACTCCGTCATTTTTTCAGAAAATGAATCACATAAAACAAACCAATTATCAGACACTGTAGGCGGGAATCACAGGCGGGACTCTACCACCATCCCTGCTTACCACCATCCCTACAGTTCCTTTCCACACAATGAATATTTATCACACATAATGAATACTTATCAGAGTACTGTAGGCGAGAATCACATGTGGGACTATACCACCATCCCTGCTTACCACCATCCCTACAGCGTGCACCGTAGGCGGAAATCACAGGCGGGACATAGCCACCATTCCTGCTTACCACCATCCCTACCACGTGCACCGTAGGCAGGAATCGCAGGCGGGACTCTACCACCATCCCTACTTACCACCATCCCTACAGTTCCTTTCCACACAATGAATATTTATCACACACAATAAATACTTATCAGAGCACTGTAGGCGAGAATCACAGGCGGGACTATACCATCATCCCTGCTTACCACCATCCCTACCGCATGCACTGTAGGCAGAAATCACAGGCGGGACACAGCCACTATCCCTGCTTACCACCATCCCTACCGCGTGCACCGTAGGCAGGAATCGCAGGCGGGACTCTACCACCTTCCCTGCTTACCACCATCCCTACAGTCTCTTTTCCTTTTTCTCAAACCAGTCAATCCAGTTGTTTCAAACACACTCAAATCATTTGACATAAAAATTTAATTTTCAGATAAACACATGAACATGTATGCAATCATGTGAAAACCCAGTTTTTATTTACAAACATGAACATGTGTGCAAATATGCCATATACATGAAACAACACCACAACAACCAACAATTCACAATACCAACCAAACACACAACTCCGTCCATAATCCATCGGACTCCCGAACTCATCGAACGCAGTCCGGCATGTCCAACCAGATCACAATAATATGTGTTAGTGTAAAAATACATTTAAATCACGAAAATTCTTTGGAAAAATACTTACAGTGCTATATAATAATTTTTGAAGGATCACGAAACTGCAAGAAGTGGCAGCTCAGCAACGTAACAGTGTAAAATACACTATGGCCGTGGGTCTTAAAAACTCACTTTTCAACGAAGACAAACTAAGACCCAAAATTGATAGGGTAGGGCCTAGAGAGGTCGGTGAAGCCAATGGTGGTGGTGGTTTGCCGTGGGTGGCGGCGCAAATGGTGGTTTTAGGCCAAAAATACCCAAATCAGAAATGGGGTTGGATGTGCTTCACCGGTGATTGATCGGAGCTGGGATTGGGTCCATTGGGTTGTTAGGAGGTCAAGGATGAAGTGGTGAAGAGATGGTGGCCGGAGGTTGCACGGTGGCAGCGCGGGAGCTCAAAGAGTGTCGCGGCTTTGCATCGAGCGAGGGAGGCAATGGCGGCGAGGGAGGAGCTGGGAATGGAGGGGAATGGCCGCCAGTGGGTGGAGGAGGAGGAGAATGGGCGGTGAGGTGCACGATGGTGCACAGCGGCGTAGAAAGTCTACAACCCGTATGGGTTTGACACGGCCAGTGGGGAGAGAGAGAGGGAGAGAGAGCGTGGGTAAGGGAAACCGGGGTGGGGGAGATCGCCGGAGTGTGGGGAAGGAGGTGGGATGGGCGATGTCGCCGACGGAGGCGCACAGCGGCGGACTGGGCGAGCGACGGAAAGCACGGGGAGAGAGAGGGAGAGCTGGTTGCACGCGGGAAAGAGCAGAAGAAGAAAAGAAGAAAGGAAAGAAAAAGAGAAAGAGAAAAAGAAAAGTGGAGAAAAGAAATGAGGTCCAATCCTCACATCTTGGATCACAGAAAATGATCCAACGAAAATGATTTTAAAACAGCAAATCCATTAAAATAAATTAAACATAATGATACAATGAAAATAAAATAATTAAATCTCACAATCAATTAATTTAAAAAGAAGAACAATTTAAATTTACAACATTAAATAAATATTAAGAAAACATATCAAATTTAATTTTCACAATTTAAAGATCATAAAATAACCCATTTAAAATATCCGATAATTTTAAAACAAGAGAATAAATTTTTGAATTAATAAAAATAATCCTTCAGTGAAGATACACTAAAATACGGGGTGTTACAGAAAAGAGATATTTGCATGTTATGTCATTTTGCGTTCGGATAGAAGCTTATATACACCTAACGTTCAAATGTTGAAGTGTAACATGCAAACATCACGGGATGAGTGAGAAAGACATCCGAATGTTTCTATTTTAATGTTTGAATGTTAAAAATACTTAATTCTCTTGACATGCAAACGTTATGTTATTATGTGCGAATGTTTGTCACTTAATGCCCGAGACATACAGACATTATATTGGTACGTTCGAACATCTCTAGAATAATTTTTATAATTTATAGTAAATAATATATTATTTATAATATAATATATAATAGTTGTTATATATTATGTAATATAATAATATTATTATTGATAATATAGTTGTTATATAGTGTGAATATGTGATTATTGATCAAGAATATTATTACTATACTATATGTAATATACTTAATATACTATACTTATACACTATGTACTAATATATATGTTATGAGTACAAGGTGCACTAATATAGTATATATACTATATATATTAGTCTAGTATTGTTAATATATTAATAAAGTGTAATTAACAACTAATGTTATATACTAACATATTATAAGCTAATAATATATGATATATCAATAACACTATGTACTAGTATATATATATATATATATATATATAATACTAGTACATTGTGCATTAGTATAATATATGAGTATTGCTATTCATAAGACCCACACACCACACACTAGTATTTTTTTATTTTTTTAAATTTTTTTTGGTTTTATTCTTTTTAAAACAATTAAATTCTTCTACTCATCATCCATATACCATACATTTAATTAGAGAAAAGAATTAAAAAAATCATAGAAAGTGAGGTGTGTTGGTGCATGAGGCTTATGAATAGAATTTTTCATAATATATATACTATATATACTAGTGTAGTGTTATTAATAGAGTATAATTAACAACTAATGTTATGTACTAACATATTATAAGCTATTAATATATAAATATATAAACTATTATTGTTATATAAACCACTATTGTTTAAAAAATATGTAAATATGTGAATTACATTCAAACAATACAAATCTATATTTGTACGTGTTGTGGGACGTGCAATGTGGAATTGCACGTGCGAATGTGTTTAAAAATTTGGCGAGACTTTTTCCGCATTAATTGTTAGACAAAATATGTAGAACCTGGGTTATTTATGTTCGAACATGTACAACGTAAGGTTTTAACGTCACGCCTTCACACGCGAATGTTAAACTTGGATGTGCAAACATGAATGGAAATATTGGCGAGATCTTTTCGGCATGAGTTATAGGTCACCTGGCCTGTGACGTCATCAACAACAAATGCGAACATTTTTAATGATATGTTCGAACTTAATCCGCGTGATGTGTGCTTGTTGTGGGGATTATTAACGTTCGCACGTGAACTATTGTACGCTCGAATGTCTATGAGTGTTAAAAATTAAGCAGTTCTTTTAACGGGAATCGAAAACATCACGTAACATGCGAAGATATATTGTGACGTTAAAATGGACTGCTATTTTGATGCAATGACTTTTCATTTAACATGTTGTACACCCCGTATTTTAGTGTATTTTTACTGAAGGAATTATTTTTATGTAATTAAAATTTATTCTCTTATTTTAAATTGGTTGGATTTTTAGTGAGTTTATTTCTATGATTTTAATTTGGAGAAAATTATTTTTATGTGCTTTCTTAATATTTATTTATTGTTATGCATTTAAATTGCTTTTAATATTTAAATTAATTACCGTGGGATTTAATTATTTCAATTTGACTTTACCATTACGTTTAAATTATTTTATTTAACTTGAGGTTTTGAAATCGTTTCCGTTGGATCATTTTTGTGACCTAAGTTATGAGGATTGAACCTCATTTCTTTTCCCTCTATTTTTCTTTTCCTTTTCTTTTTCTTTTCTTCTTTTCTTTTCTTTCTTTTCTTTTTCTTCTTCCATATTTTTTTCTCCCCGTGCGCACGATTTCTCTCTCCTTCTCTCTCTCCCCGCGTCCGGTTCTTCCCCACCAGCTGCGCCGCCGTCCGTCGGCGGTGGTCGACACCGCCCAGCCCATTAGACTCTCCAGCCGCCGGCGACCTCACCCCACCAATATCACCGCCGTTCGTGCCGCCGTTAGCCCCCACGAAACCCACGAAGCCGCGGCACACTTTCCGCCATTGCGCCGCCGTTGCACCGCCATTGGCCACCATCTTCCTACCACTTCATCCCCGGCCTCTTGGCAACCCATTGGACCCAACCCCAGCTCCGATCCGTCACCGGTGAAGCTCCACCAAGTCCATCTCCGATTTGCACATTTTTGGCCTAAAACCACCCCTTGCGCCGCCACCCACGGCAAACCACCACCACCACTAGCTTCACCGACCTCCCTAGGCCCTACCCTATCAATCTTGGGTCTTCGTTTGTCCCCGTTGAAAAGTTGGTATTTGTGACCCACGGCCACAGTGTATTTTACACTGTGGTGTTGCTCAAACGTCGCATTTTTCAACTTCGTGATCCTCGAAAAATTGTTATATTGCACTGTAAGTATTTCTCCAAAGAACTTTCGTAATTTAAATGTATTTTTGCACTAACCCATTTCACTGTGTTTTTGGCATGCCGGACTGAGTCCGAGGAGTTCGGGGGTCAGATGGATTTGTGATTGGAGGTGTTTGGTTGATTTGGTTGAATTGGATATTGGTTGTTGATGGGTTGGTTGGATTTGTTGGTATTGTTCATTGATGGATGTTAGATATTGTGTTGGTACATGTGCATTTCATTATTTCATGCATGATCATGTTTGTAAAAGGAAACTGAGTTTTCGTGTATTGCATTCATGTTCATGTGCTTTGAAAAGCTATGATTTTATGTGATAATATTTTTGGTGCGTGTGTATCACGACCGCAAGCCGAGATGGGGCATTAACTCGGTGGAGCTCCTCTGGTTACTCGGGAGCAGAATATACTGAGTAACGTCCCCTGGATTGTTGCCGGGCGACAATGGAATCGGACGAGATGGTCTCGTGCCGACTCCGTGGTCCTTCTGCTGGCGGGGACTAGAGGATGTCTGGCCACGTACGGGCTGGGCGCGGAACTGGGCATCGCTCGTTGCGTAGTGTGGGTGCTTGGCCATGTACGCGCTGGGCGCGGAACTGAGCACCGCTACTAAGCCAGGACGTGCGGATGGTCCATAGGGGAGGCCATGGTGCATATGGAAATAATGCATGGTGCATTTGGAATTAATGCACTATTTTCTGGGAAAATAGTGCGAGTTGATTTTTGGGTAAATCATTTTCTGGGAAAATGTTTTACGGATAATTTGGACCAAAATGGAATTTTGGTGTGTGTTGAAAAATTATCATTTTCGGAAAAAATGATGTTTTGTGGAAAATGCATATTTTCATGTGCATGCATGTTAGTTGCATTTAATGCATTTTATATTACGTTGTTGTTTGGGTTATACTTACCTGCGAGACCATTTTGTGGTAACGCAGATTTTGATGCTGATGAGGAGGAGGAGGGCGAGCCTGAGGAGATGGCTCCGCCTGAGGAGTGATCTGGGATCACTCGTTTGTATATCTAAAATTATTGTAAATTATTTTATGGATGACTGTATAACTGCTATTTAAATCTTTGCTGATGTTTGATTGTAAATAAATTCTGGTACTTAGTTGACTATCTGCTGCGTTATTTTATTTGTACACTGTTGCATGTACACACACTGGCACTTCGTTGGGATGTGTGACCGTGTTGTCACCATCCTGGCGTCTCGATCCCTGTGTATTTATATAAGGGGGATTGGGGGCGCCACACATGTCACTACAATAACTCGATTGACATATTGAAATGTCATCGTTCTTGTAATCTAGACCTATTGCAACGACTTTGGTCACTGCATGTCAAAAAAATTGGAAAATAAATAAAGACGTCCTAAAGTTTGGGGCGTCTTTAATTTGCACGGGTTGAAGGCAATTTATCCCATTTGCCTTCAACTCGTGCCACATAGAGAGAGTTAGGCTGCATTTGGTTCCCAAACTAGCTAAGTTCAGTCTAACTTTAAGCTGAGTCTAACATCCAAATACCAAATTCTCAAATTACTAAACTCATTCCAATTCAAAACCTTCTTATATGTGGGACCCACAACCATTTTCAACTTAAAACATCTTTATACGTGAAATCCACAACTTTTTTCAATTTCCCATAAAAAGTACTAAACTCATCTTAACATCCAAACACACTTTAAACTCTATTTAGATAGGCCTCACATAACTCCCTTCACTACTCAACTCATTACTATTCATAAAGAACTCAGCTCAGCTCAACATCTAAACGTAACCTTAGAGTGAGAGAGAGCTTGAGTGAGAGAGCTATTTTATTTTTGTTCTTAGAAAGAGGTTAGTATTGTATTTATTTTTATTTATATTGTGATTTTTCTATGTGTTATTTAGTTTGAACTAACTAGTATTGTATTTTTTGTTTGAAGGATTATTTGTTGGGAATTTTTGAAGCTTGTCATTTGTAAAGACATATTTATATGTATATTTCTAAACTTTGTGAGAAGCCCCAACTTCCACGTACGGAAATGCGGGAGTCGCGACGTCGGGATGATTAGAACATGGGTCACGCATCCCAACGATAAGTGCCAAATGTGTGTACATGCAGAAAGTGTACAACAAAAATGCAGCAGATAAATTAAATAAGTTAACTAAATACCAGAATTTTAAATACAAGATTACCAAAATAAAAGTACTACTAAAAATTATACAGTTATCTGTGAAATAAAGTAAAAAGTCAAATATATAGACAAAAGGGAAACAAGTCCTATAAAAACATAATGATATCAAATACATAATTCAAAACGGGAAACGATTCCCAAACACGAGTGAGTGATCCCAAATCACTCATCTGGTAGAGCCAAATCCTCAAGCTCAACATCAGCATCTGCATCAAAAGCTGGGATACTATAAAACGGTACTGCAGACTAAGGAATACTACATGAGATGTGAATCTCATTAAGTAATCACCCAAACAAACCAAGAGATAAAAATACAATAATATATTCAACAAACATGTGTGCACCTGACGAAATACAAATGTGGCCCAAAACCCTCATTTTTCCCGGAATGATTATTTTTCAACGAACGTCAAAAATCTCATTTGTCTAAAAACATGCCATGAATAATATCCGCCGTTTTCCTAGAAAATGGCTTAAACATAAACCAACCATTTTTCCAAAAAATGGGACCCCATCTACATCAGAAGCCTTCCTCGACAAGGCCTTCACAAAATCAGCCTCGTTACTCAGACGCACAAACACATTCTTGGGCTTCCTCATAGCTGAAACAATCGACTGCGAACTCAGCCTCCAGCAATTTCGGATGAACAATAGGATTGCATCTAGGGACGAACACTGCCTAAGAAATTTAAGGACCATAGAAAAACAAAATGGAGCAGCAAATTTTTCAATTTCCTCCTTGGAGAATAGGACACATACTTCACCGTCTATGACTTTAGCTGGATGAAATGGAACTTCAATCTCAGGTAACGGTTGCGGCGAATAAGCCACCAACTCAGCAAACGTACACTGCCGGCCAGCCATTGCCGATGGCCCAGGAAAAGCCCCGATGGTAGCCATACAGCACACAGTCAAATAAAATCTAGTAATGCTTCATTTAGACGAAAGGGTATTCTGGTCACACTTTTATCCACCGATCAAAAGCGTCAGGTAACAAGTTCACAGCCAAAGAATTTAGTAGGGATCTGTCCAGTTTCGACCAGTTTCTAGCCAAGCCGCTCTGCCTATTACACCAAGAAAATATCAACCCCATTGATTTCATTTTTGTTAACCCACAAGCCTCAATAAAATCATTGAACTCGTCCATTGCAATTCTCAACTAAGGTCGACCACCACTACGTTCGTCATCCCCACGAATAATATTGAAATCACCAAGGCATAGCCAAGGGGTATCTTGCACTACATCCAACTTTAACAGCCTCCACAGCTCTCGCCTCTGCAAATGATTACATTTCGCATACACCACGAAAACCACAATATTGCGTGAGTCATCCTTAAGCAAGACAAACACATGTTGATTACTAAATTGACTAACCGAAACCTCTAACCCATCCTTCCATAGCAGCCATAATTTCCCACCAATGCTTTGATTAGAAAACCCATAATCAAACTTCAAACAATTTTTCAAGCCTTCCAGGTTACTTTCATTGACAAAAGGCTCTTCTAACAAAAAACATTTACCTGGAATTTCCCCACCAACTTACAAAGTCTTCTTTATGATGATCGAATCCCACGGATATTCCAAAAGAGCAGTTACAGATCATAAATTCATGAAGTTTGCATGGAATTTATTAACTCAAAACTCAGTTTGGGTTAATTTCTTCAAGGCAAAATATATCAAGGATAGTCATGTTTCCTTGATTGATGCCAACAAAGGCTCTTTATTCTGGAAGAGAATAGTAGTAGTGTTACCTAAGGTGTTGGATGACTCCAGGTGAAAGTTAAGGGATGGTCGGGTTTCCTTCTGGAGGGATAATTGGTTGAATTCCAGTCCTCTTATCGATTCTTGTGAGATCTGGGAACTCCCTTTCCTCACAATGGGTGGGATATGGAGCTTCTTCGAAGACTAGTGGGGGAGTCTAAGCTTGAGGAAGTTTTGGAATCTTTAGGTGAGCATAAGGATGGGGTTGATATTTTGATTTGGAAACCGTCATTTTATGGTAATTTTTCTTCGAAATTGGCTTGTGATTGTATTCGTGTTACAGCTCCAAAATAAATGGGCTGTTTGGATTTGGCACTTAGCGCTTCCAAAGAAATACTCGGTTACATTGTGGAAGGCTTTAAACTTTTGCCTCAGTGTGGATGCGAGTATTAAAGATGTGGGCATTTCCGTGGCTTCTAAATGTGAGTGTTGTGAATGGGTTTGTATAGAAGATCAAGATCATGTATTGGCCACTGGCTCGCTAGCAGCGGAAGTTTGGCGCAGGACGTTTCTGAGCTTGGGGATGCCTTATGATTCCTCTAGGCCTTGGAAAGCTACTATGGAGCTCTAGTTTAGACAGGCCTCACACTCTTCCCAAAAAGGTACGTTGCTTGCTTTGATTCCAATTATCTTAACTTGGTCCCTTTGGGTGTGGCGGTGCAAGACTTGTATGAAAGGGAAAAAAGTCTCTGTGCAGTCATTGTGGTGTTCAATAAAGGCAGCAATTGCATGTGTGGGATTGCGCTTGAGGGCAAGTAAAAAAGTAAAAGATGGTGATGATCAAATATTGGCTGCCTTTTCTATTCCAGTTAAAGCTTCTTTAAGTAAACAAGACCACATAAGGGATGGTTCAAATTAAATGTGGATAGGAGCTCGTTGGGAAATCCGGGTTGCATGGGGGTGGGTGGCCTTATTTAGGATGATCAGGGTCGTTTGAGGTTGGCTTTTGCTAAAGATTTGTCTCATGGCTCTGATAATGAAGAGGAATTATTAGCTCTTTATTATGGGCTCCAACATTGTAAGGAATTGGAGATGCATAGAATTGAGATTGAGTTAGATTCTTCACCTATGGTAAAATGGTTGGAGAAGGGGCAATGTGGCGTGTGGTACCTTGAAAACTATTGGGATGAAATTCAAAAGATCTTGTCCAGTTTGCAAGTCAAGATAAGTCATGTTTATAGAGAAGGAAATTGATCAGAAGCTGACTTTCTTGCTTGGTTGGCCTCAAGTCATCAATCTGGTACGTGGAATACTTTTGGTAATATTTTGTGAAAGCTGAAAGGTATTTTAAATGTGGATAAAATTGGTCTCTCCTCTTTGGGACCTTAATTTGGTAGGTTTGTTGATTGGCCCAAAGGAAGTCTCAAAGTTGTTAATTGGTCTGCAGGACAGAATATGAGTGTCAGATGTTTTTATTTAGGTCGGTTGGTTTTTTTTAGGCTTGTTAGTAAGTTGCTATTTGTTTTTTTTACCCGGTTTTATTGGCACCTTTTGACACTTGGTTTTTGGGTTAGGTTGTAGTGTTTTTCTTATAAGGAAAAGTCTAAAAAGCATGAAACGAGAGAGGCACGAAAAGCACGAAACCATTTCGACAGTCTGAAAGCTCCATTTTATCCTTGCATAAAATAATAGTATTCCATTTTACCATTTTACTCATGTCAGCAGTCCCATTACCTGTCTTTGTGGTCGACCAACAGTCCCTTAATCACGTCTTCGGTCTTTAACTCCTTAGAAAAAGACTTTACAGTTTCACTAATCATGTCTTAGAAAAAATTGGAACGTCCTTGTGCAAAGGTATGTTGCCCAGCAGTCCCATTATATTTCTTTTCTTATTTTTTATTTATTTTTTTAATCATCATAAATAATTGCAGGATGTACATAAAATGATTTCTTTAAGAAGAAAAAAAACACTGCAAATCTTAGTCATGGCTGCTGCTCTACATTTTTTTTTTTCCAAATTTTTTTAAGTTGTAGAAGGATTAAAGTATCTACATATAAATGAAGATAAAATGAATGTTATCAATTTACTTAAAAATCACTAAGTACATATATAAGTGATGAATCGACGTTAGCGCAGGAGAAAGAAGATGTATGTGCGAGAGATGAACGAGCGATAAAGAGGGAGAAAAACAAAGGCGGGGAGAAGTACCGTGCCATTTTGACTTTCTAATTATTTTTTTTATTTTTTTATTTGCTTTTCTCTTGTACTTATCCATCTTGCACATTCGTGCATTTCGTGGGGCTTTCCTGTAGCAGCTCTCTTCTTATGATCTTTAAGTGTAATAATGTTATCACGGCATTCAATGTCACAAGTGAGGGTTAATTAATAAACTTGAAATGAGAGTCGCGATCTGTGTGGCTGCCAGCTCTTTTTTTTATTATGATAAAAAATGTAAGATTTTGATCAGCTTTGTTTAGTGAGAAACAACGTTGTTTCGATTTTTTCAAGATTATATTAACTTTTATTAATACCCGCTGGCAAATATTAATCAAACTCAAGTTGTGGTAATTAATTGCTAATTTTTTAATATATAAGTTGTGGAAATTAAACAAAGTGACTGAATAAATTAAAGGAAATCAAACGCTAGGTTACATGGATTACAAAGCAAATTTAGATCGAATATGCGTATTTTATTAGTTCCTTCTGGGAATTAACGGTCATCTTCCCATTACCTAACCTTATAATATAAACAAAAACGTATAATATAATATCGAGAAGATCAAGTACTACTGATCCTAAACAGAACTTTTTTTATTCCAGTAGATCTAGAAAATCAAGTACTCCTAAAAAAGACTTGAAAGTCAATAAAAATAGTCAACAAAGACTTGAAAATCAATAATTAATGATCTCTTCGAAGAATCTTTCGTGTCAAATGGGTGTATATATATAATATATATTCGAATAATAAAATATTCGAGACTCAACTTGCTTATTATAATGGAGGCCAGAGTTTCTTTTGTATGTAATATGTATATATAACCTCGCGCTAGCTAGCTAGCTATAATGCTTGAAAGCCAGATCACACGTACAGAAGCAGATCATCATCTTCATTTCAGTAACAAATTAGACCGGAGCTAAAGGTCCGTGCATGGGCCGGGCGCCGTGAATACAACTACGTTGTACACCATCTGGTCCTTTATCAGTGGCAAAGAGAAAGCTTTCGCTCACTTCCTTTTGGTGCACACCAGGTCCAACATTCTCTCGATCTTCACTAACTGTGGCTATAATATCTTTCATTCATTCATAATTCTGATCTCTTTAATGATTTAATCTTTTCCCTTGCAGTCACTTTAAGTACATAGCTAGACTCGATCTACTATTTACATGCATATATGTAGTACTGCTTCTTAATTGTTAATGTTTTTGGGTTGAGTTCTGATCCAGAATTTAGTTTGTGTATGTAGTCATGGCATATATAATAACAATCCACCCTATATTTCCATCAGGGATTTTAAGGAAAACAACTTCATACTATTCGATGGACGAATCAAAAAATAATAACATTCGAGGAGATCAACCAAATACTTCAACAGAAAATGAATGTCATGATTGTCCAGAATGGGCAAAAAAACTGGAAGAAACCTTACGTGGACTAGAGCCTCTCTCAGCACCAAAATGTCGTATTTACAAGGTTCCAGATCCCCTTCGCAAATTGAACAAAGAAGCTTACATCCCTCAGGTTATTTCAGTAGGGCCTTTCCACCATGGCAACGAAAAACTGCAGTCAATGGAAAACTATAAAATGAGATATCTCAAGAGTTTCATGAAACGAGCCAAGATAAACATGAAGAAGTTAGCAAGCACTATACAAGATTCGGAGGAAAGCGTACGTGAATGTTATGCAGAGGCTATTCCGTTTGATCGTGGTACTTTTATTAAAATTATCCTGGTGGATGCGAGCTTCATCATTGAGTTTTTCTTGAGAAAATGGTCAGGAAACTGGACAGATGACGACTTTATGGTGCTAAAACCATGGCTAACTTCTAGGATGCAATTAGACTTGATATTACTTGAGAATCAACTTCCTTTCTTTATAATCAAGAATTTGTATATGCTTGCACTCGGGTCTCATTCAATATACCCACCCTTCCTTGAGCTTACCTTTAACTACTTTGAACTCCACAATCTTCAAGAAAAACGTCCTGATGATCGAGATTTAGAAATAATGCACTTCGTTGATTTGCTTAGATACTTTTACCTGCCTCCTCCCCAAAGTCTTCCAGAAAGAAGTACTGAAGTAGCTAAGGAAATGTACTGTGCCTCCCAGCTGGCTGAGGCAGGATTGAAGTTTCAGCTAAGTTCAAGCAAATGCTCCCTTGACCTAAAATATAATAAGGGAGTGCTGGAAATCCCAAGTTTTACATTAGACAATGCCACGGAGATTTATGCTCGGAACCTCATGGCCTTGGAGCAATGTCACTATCCAGATGACGCATATGTTACTGATTATATTTTCATGTTAGATTTCCTTATCGATACAGGGAGAGATGTGGATTTACTTGTTCGAGAGGGGATCCTTGTGAATGGATTGGGTGACAACAATGCAGCTTTTGTCAACAATCTGTGCACCAATATCTCATACTCGGCCATGAATCTTGATTATTTTAGTCTTTGTGAGGATTTGAAGACTTTCTACAAGGACCCTTTACATATCATGAAGGCTACCTTAAAACATGATTATTTTCGCACGCCTTGGATGGGCGCTTCTACTATTGCTGCTGTTATCTTGTTGGTCCTCACTCTCGTACAAACAGCATGCACTGTCATGCCCCTGTTGTAGATCTGCATGTGCATCCTCTTTATAATTTCTCTTCTTTCGTGTTTTGCAATTTATTGAATCTGAAGAGGAAGAAAAAAAAAAAAAAACAGGAAGAGATTTGGAACGGGAGACTTTCTTCAGGTCCTATCGAAGCATTATTAAACATTTTAGAATTAAATAATTGAGGGAGTACTTCGATTGTTTCATATACAATGAATTATTCATCTTGCAGGGTAAAGTAATAAATTACTACTCCCAACTTTGTATTATAAATTTCATATATACATGCTAGCTAGCGGTCAAATAATATTATTTGACAACGTCATGTATTAATTAATTAATACAAACTTTAGCTGTTGCTGTTGATTTTATAATTAACGTTCGAATTCCTATCCGGTCCCACTCTTCCAACAAAGTAATTAACGTCTATATACACATGACACACACACAAAGATGCATCTAAGAAACGGTTTTATTAATGCAAAACGGGAAGATATATAAAATATACACTACAAGAAAAATGAATTTTTGTGACTATTTAATTGCGACGAAAAGACTATTTGTGATCAAAACAGACTCATTTTAGCTGTAAATAGTCATTTCGCTGGAATTAACTGGCCACAAATAAGTAGTTTTCTTATAGTGACAGTTTAACTCCATGGATGGATTTTATTCAGTATTTTATATGTGCAACACATCATGATTAAAGTCATTAAAGTGAATGAAAATAAGAGTTATGCAACTCATTTGATCATGAGATAGTTAAAATTCCAAATTTGTGTGTTAAGAGAAGATTTTGTTGTTCCACAATTAATATTTGATGAGATCTTTAATTATGCTTCAACAAATTGTGAGTTTGGAGAAGCTATACGCGCGACTTCAAAAGAACCAACTTTTCTGCTTTTAAAATTATAAAATTTTATGTACAATCACTTTTGCGTACTATTTACACACTCTATTAATGTAATTAGCCGCGTCACTTTTTTTAATATAAAATAACTATTTTCGTTAATCACATCAGTAGAATACTGTGTAAGAAATACGCAAAAATGATTATATGTAGCCAATCATGTTATATATACAGTAACTAGCCGTCAACTTGTGCAATATTGCGCATTCTTAAAGTAGTGGAAATTTATAAGTCTCAACAAATTATATAACAACCAACTGGCGAGAACATAAAGAATTGAAAATAAAATACTTAATAGGTAAAAAAGCCAAATCGGTAAGTAACGAAGACTCAATAGCAACAATAAGATCCTTTAAAAAAATAGCAACAATAAGATGAATAATTTTTATTATTGAAAAAGTAATAACAAAATGATATATAAAAGAGTTACATGATGGGAAAATGATTAAAGAGATAATTAATGAGAAACTAATGACCGCAAGATTAAAAGTCTTCTTTGTGTATTTTTTTATCTCTATTGAATAATTTATCTTAAATAATAGAAAATCTTCATTTGAAAAACCTTTTATTTTTTTTAATGATAATCTCATCAAGCTGAGTATATATGTTTATTATCTATTCTATAATAAAAAAGCAAGAAAATCACCAAATATGCAAGTTTTTAGAAAATCACCATTACATCACCAAATATGCAAGTTTTCAGAAAATCAACCTCAGCCTTATTAACTTGTATAAAACCTAGCATAGGAACCCCACTTACCTAACTCCTGCAGCGTATTATCTATGTCTTGAATTCGACCTCTAAAAATCTCGTCACCTATTGATAGAAAAATATATACACTGAGTATTAAACGACAATTGACATAATGTCCTTCTAATAATTAAAACCCATAATCCCAAACCATATTATAGTAAAAACAACTCACTAAGACAACCATATCATAATCTGGACAGCCCGCATGTCAACCCAAAATACCATATAATAATCTTAATATTTATCTATACACCCACCAAAGTCAACGTCAAACACAAATAATCAAAATATCAACCCCACTTCAATGGCCCCTGACTCCAAGCAATCATCACAACTCAACCAAAACAACAATGTAACTCCAAATAATTAAACCTCCACTCCAATGGTCGTATTAAAAAAAAAAAATCCCAAATATTACAAAAAACAGCCCCTACTCAACTCCCAGTTTCCATTTGGTTTACTGCACATCCAACCCAAATAATTCAAAACTCCAAGACCATTCCAACACAAGGTGTTTGCTCACACACAAAAATGCCCGAGAACTCACGAACTACATATTTCAAATATTTCATTGAAGTGAAAAACAAACAACAGCCAAAAAAAGCTGACTTGAAGTGAAAGTGTGGGTGCACGTACGAGACCGAGAACGAGAATGGCTTACTTGGGAAAGTTAAATTCTCCCGTAATGGCTTCAATGGTTACACGAAAAAAAAAAAAAAAAAAAAACCCAATCCGAGGACCCACGAAACCGCAATACCCAAAAACCACAAAGCAACAACAAAATCTGCAAGTGATGAAATAGAGAGGGTCGACTGAGAGGGTGGAGTTCAGGGTCTTACATGTAGAATAAAAGAGAGGGAGAAAGAGATACCTGTAGGCAGAAAAATCACCAAGTGGAAAGAGGAAGAGCCGCGTCTGAAGAGAGAAAAACCAATTGCAGAAAAATAGAGGTACGCGAGAGGGAGAAACACAAAATCTGCAAAAAATGGAGGGATGCGGCTAAGTGAGAATCGATTTTGCAAAAAAGGAAAATGCAAGAAATTTGGGGCATGAGATTCGAAACCACTAAACAGAACCAATGAAAAGAAAAAGATGAAAATGGAAGGAAGTGAGTGACGTGGGAGAGAGGGATGCGAGGGAAAGCAGAAAGGAAAGGAAAACCGAAAGAGAAAGAGAGGGAGAAGGAATCGGGGGAGCTGAGGGAGAATGGAAAACTTACTCCCAAATGACATCGTTTCACACTCCTCCAAGGAAAAGGTTGGGCCCTAGCACATGGTCCGGGCCTCACAACACTTGGGCCTTACATTTATCCTACCTTTATTTTCTGCCCAAGCTTAGTTTTCTGGCCTACCATCATTTTTCCGTCCTAGATCAACACTTTCTCTCACCATTCCATCGGGCAAGCACTTTTAGCCCCTGGCAGAACCTTTATACACTTTCGAGGTGCCCGCCCTGAGCATGAACTATCTGTGTGAGACTCAGCCTGCTACCAAGCCCGGGCCCATGGAAGAGTCTCCATAACACATCGCACGGTTCGCGCCCTTTTTGCCATTTTCATGCATGCCCTTTTCATTCTCTTCCCCTAGGTTTTTCTCTTTACTATTTATATCTTATATTTAAGTGTTCTTAACATCCTCAACCCTAGTTTATGTGCCACTCATCCTCCTCTTCACAGAGTCAAACAGGAACTCCATTTCACTGCACTAGAGAGGGACCTTGCCTTTAACCACCTTCCATCACTGAAGCAGAGCATCGCCTGCAGCCACCCTAACCCCTCGGTACCACATGCTGCAGCTCATCTGTATCCAACGGAGTGCACCATAACACCCTTAGCCCCTGCGCATCCCCACGAGATCAAGCACCCCTCCCCACGGAAAGCTCTGTTCCCACACCAAGAAACAGAGGAGTGTTTCTACTCCACATGAGTGTTCAACCTGCCAACCCACGCTGCAAGCCATCATCGCACCACCCTCAATCCGCCGCGCGCCACCTTTGTCCCTCAGTAAGCCACGAACACTCCCTCGCCGTATTTCCCCCTTTCGGTTTTGCTCTCCCCCTCCGTCTCTTCTCTCACACTAGCTCCCTCTCCCTCGTTTTCAGCTCTCGCTCTTCCTCTCTCCCTCTGCGAAGCCATCAGGGAACTCACCACCCCCTCAGCCCAGCTTCCATCGCACTCCCATGGTGCCATTGCCTCGATTTTTCGTGGGTAAGCTTCTGTCGCCACTCCCATTTGAGCCTCTACATGTTGTTATTTTTGGTAGTTGTTGTTAGTTGTTTAAAAAGGAAATAGAGTGTGTTTTGGGTTTTGACCTTTCTACCCTTTTTATTAAAGGCATACTTTAATTTTTGGAGTGGCTTTTAATCGACTACAAGACTTATACCGATAGGCTCAGTTTTATTTGATTGGTATTTAAATCTAGTGAGTTATTTTTTTAGTGGGCTGGACTTGAGATTTATTTTATATACATCATTTTGATAAACCCGTCTATTTTTTTATTAGACGTGATTTCATTATGTTTGATAAACTATTTTAGTAATTTCATTGGACTGAGATTTTTTTTTTACAAGCTAAAATTTCACTATTAGAGATATGAGTAGTTGGACTCGAATTCTTTTTATAATTATATTATCTAGTAGGAGATTTTTATAGTTACACTTCAATAGTAAGTAAGTTAGATTTTCTTTTTTTTTTTTTAATGTTTAGTCGAAGTATTAAAGGGACATCGATGATTGTAATTAATGAGGTTATGAGAATTATAAGTTTTGTTGAATTAAAATAAGTTATTATAGAAGCTTAGGCTTAAATATTGAAATATATCTTCAATTAAAATTTATGGGAATTACGTAATTACCTTATAGGTGACGATTAAAAATTGTTCGGCATTGGGAGGAAATTTTTAGGAAAAGCTAAGAAGTCCAGGTAAGCGGGGTTCTTATGCTAGATTTGCAAAAAAGGAAATGAAACTGGGGTTGGTTTGTAAAATTGTGCATGTTATTTTAAAAAGAAAATGTGAAAAACAACCTCAATATATATTTTGCATTCACTCATGAAATATGTATGAAAGATTAAAGAAATATTTTTGAAATGAAAGTGTAGACGTGAGCAATATTTGACATGTTTCTGAAATGTGAGGAACGAGTGAATATGAAAATCGAGATTGTTATACATGTGATATGAAATATTTTGGATCTGTTATTGGTCATCTGAAAATAATATGAATATGTTCCGCACGTGGTTTGATATGATATGGGTATGAAAACCTTTGGCATATTTATCTGTTTTGATTCTGATTCTAAATATAGTTCTGATATGATGATATTGGTTCACGTGATATGGTTGGTACATATGAGTGCATCCACTTTGGAAACAAAGTGGTCTTTTATGTATTCTTTCATGTGTACACACTCGGGGCTCCGAAATTGAAAAAGGGAAAGTTTCACAACATGACACTGCCTTGTTTGGCCACCGGGATAGCACAACCCTACCACAAGGATTAAACATGATATATGGCATGATACGATACGATATGTTATAACAAGATGAAGATGTGCAGTTATGTTATGCTAAAGTGGTTTTTTTTTTAAATATGAAAATGGCTTATGAGTATGAAAAGAGTTAAAAGTCGCTCTAATTTTTCTAATAACACGTTTTGAGATGTGCATATGAAAAAAATGAAATGTTTTATTCCATTCATACCAAACTTTCTAAAAATGGCTCATGTTTACATACCAGTATATGTTCTCTACTTACTGAGTTGTGGATAACTCACCTCTTATCTTCATATATTGTCCAACTAACAAGGATTACCCATCTAGGGGTCTGGATTAGAAATTGGAGCTTGACTAGATATGGATAGAAGGTCGAGTTCCCGTGTTAGTAAAAGAGTAAAAGATTCCGCCTAGGACGTCATTTCCAATGGTTTCCTTAAAGTGATCTAAGAACTTAGAATCTCAAAAACTAAGGGCTCGTTTGTTTTTAGAGATGAGATGAGATTAAAGTTAAAAAATTGAATAAAATATTGTTAAAATATATTTTTTAATATTATTTTTGTTTTGGGATTTGAAAAAGTTGAATTGTTTATTTTATTTTGTGTGGGGATTTGGAAAAGTTGTAATGATGAAGTGAGATGAGATGAGATGTGATGAGATGTTTCTTGAAAACAAAAGAGGCCTAAGTCAAGCCCGTGCTGTGGATAAGGTTGAGTAGTCAAAATAAAGCGGTTAGAAGTCAAATATGATGTGGTGAAAGTCAGGATTTACTCGAATGCTTTGCATCAGTGGAAGAATTAGTCTAATGAATAAGGTCACAATTAGTCACAAAAGGCTGGCTCCACCAAATGACTAAGGAAAGAATTTGATGTGCAGTGGAATAGAGAAAGCTGCAACAAGGTAGTTAGGTACAGGGTTGGTCCTTACAGCAAGTATGAGTGTAGGGAGGTTTGAGTATTCGGGAAGAATCATGCTGATAACACTTAAGAGCGAACTCTTGGGTGATCGTTCTTGAAGCATTCACGGCGGAGAAGGTTTGAATTATTCTGTCAAATCCTACACAAGCCAACATATATACCGATCAGCTTCAAGGTGAATGGTATCCTCCCACCCAAGCATTATCCAAGATGTTCCTATCTAATCAAAGTACACGCATCCCATCTAAGATATGTAATGAACTTTGAAAGGTTCAAAACCATCCCGGCCAACCAATAAAGAGCACCTATAACTTCTACCCGACAACAAAGACTTAAAAACTCATCGTCTCAAATCGAACTAGCATTTAATCTTGGGGTAACTAAACTCAAAATCAAATACCACTAAAGTTCACCAAATTATACCTGATACTTTCTTCCTGTATAACTAGTCCGCCCAATCCTATTCTCAACCTAACTTGATCACATTCTGTACCATCACATAAAATATCACTTCCATTATTTCGCTCGACTTATATCCTTAGAATTAACAAAAACCCATTTTCCTAAAGTTTACACCATCTATAATGTGAAATTTGATAAGAATCGTCTCCTAAAAGATCTTGTCAACCTTAAATCCCAAAACCGATAATAATCATCTCTTACTCTCATACATTCTATACCTTTATAAAAGACACAATCATTTCAAGAGTCTACAAAGTCTTAAACCTTAAATGGGATCAACTCAACATTTTTTCCTTGAAGTTCGTTGAACTTACAACCTCATATTCCATAAATTCATTTCATAAATTCTAAAGAATCTAAGACCTTATTCATCCTATGTGATTTGAAGCTGTTACCTTCCTCAGTTTGTGACTTTAGTTTGTTCTCCAATGAGACGCCTAAACCACGCTGTTTCACTACAAACCTCGATATTTCAACACAAGCCTCATTGGTAAATGTTCAAGCCTACTATACGAAAGATTCATACCTATAATACTGAAAATAACAGCAAATGTTTCCAAAATCCAAATCTAACTGCCTAAATTTTCAAGCCTATCGTACTAAGATTAAAACCTAGAATTCTGGTATTATACCTAAGTAACTTATGGATTTACCCAGAGTCGTAAAAGCTCTCATATCACCTGTGGCGCCCTCGACCCTTACATGTGATTTGGCAGGAGTCACGACGAAGGGGTGCTAGCTGCTCGGCTCACACACCACATGCACAAAGTGGAAGCATGTTTGTGCAAGTAAGGAAAGTATAGGTGTGTAGTTAAAAATGTAGCGGAAAATAAAAAAGGCAATTTGAAATACTAAAAGTACCAGAAATTTAATTACAGCACACAGCAAAATGAACCATAGTCATCAAAACTCCCAAACACCAACAAAACAGTTAATATAGTCATCCGACTAAATTAAAGGAAGATCAAATCATGCTACCAAAAGGAAAAAGGTCCCCAAATCTTCACTCCGAACGTGGAGCCGATCCTCAAAGCTCGAAATCATCCTCTACATTAAAGTCTACGGTTCCGCAAAGCAGAACTATAGGTACGGACACCACAGTGGGATTTCATAATCTCAGCAAGTAAAGCCATAGAATAACACCACAAAAATACAAACACAGAAAAATGTGGACATATCACAGCAATGGGAAACTTGAGATTTTCAGCATTACCATAATTGCACAAAACTAGTTTCCTTCTTAAAATTTACAAAAAATGTCACACTCAAAATGACCTTTTTGTTTAAAAAGCAACCATTTATTTAATTAAGGTATGCACCGTTATCTCTCCTAAAAACCACCCGCACACTCTTGCTCCCTTCGTCAAACCACGGGTAATAACCATACGTGTGACTTCGTAATGAGCAATGCCCAGCTCTGCGCCTAGGGCGTACGTGACGAGGCATCCCTAACCTCCATCAGTAGAGAGGCCACAAAGTCTGTACAAGGGTGTTACAGTCACGTTCGAGTCTATTGTCATCCGACGACAACCCACGGGACGTCACCTAGTTTTACACGCACCCGAGTGACCACAAGAGCTCCACTGAGATAATGTCCCATCCCGGCTTTGGGTTATGATACGCACACACCAACAAAACACGTTTTTAATCTTTTGACATAAAAATCTCAATTTTCCATAGCACAAGCACGAAACAAGCACGAATAATAAATAAAGTGCAGTCATGCAACAGACAATTATTAGAAGACATGGTATTGCATAATACAACCATCAAACACAATGAAGCACATAATTTCATAGGTTCCCAATGCTCCACTCGGCCCTCAGCCAATAATCCATCACCAACTACATATTTTATCCCAATGCTCCACAGGCCCTCCCCTCGACCACTTAACTAATGACAACTAGACTACAATAAAAACATAGTTTTCTAATCTCAGTTTTCCAAGGGTCATACTAGGGTTTTACTTACAATGGGGAAGGCAATTTTGGATGATTGAGCAAGTTGTCTAAGGTATCCCGTGTGTGCATGCGCGTGTCGCTGCTAGATGGAAAAACAGTTAGTTTAATCTAACGATGCCTGAAAATTAAAACGAAAACATAGTGGCACACAACTTATTGTGGTGGTGTCAAGAGGGGCGGAGCACAGTGGCAACAATGGTAGGGCACATTAAACAATGGTAGTTTTTGGGTAAAACAAGACTCAACAAGGAACAATTTGTGGGTGGCAGATCTGATGAACTCAGGGGATGGGGAGGGAGACTAGCATTGGCTGGTGGCGGTTGGCGACGTTTGAAACCCTAAGAGAGAGAGAGAGAGAGAGAGAGATCTGGTTTCGATATTGGGGAAGATTTGAGAAGGGAGAGGCCGAGTTGGAACTGGAGGGGTGGAGGGGTGGTCAGACGACCTTCACTAAGAGGTGAAGGGTGGTGGTTCACAATGACGACATCTTAACTGCGGGACAGAGATCAAGATATAGATGGATGTAGAGAGATCTATGCGAAGGAGGACGAGATTAAGAGGGTTATGAAGGGAAATTCCATGGCAAGGAGTGATGGCAACATGGGCTGCGACAGATTGCAGGACGAGATATATATATCTATATATATATATAGAGAGAGAGAGAGAGAGAGAGAAAGAGAGAGAAAGGGTGAGGAATTAGAGAGGGTACGCGAGGACATCAACTGGGGGGTTGGACGGATGGAGCAGAAGAAGTGCATCCAACAAGCTCATGGCAGGTATGGGTTGTGTGCAGGCTCAAGGGTTGTGGGAAGAAGAAAATAGGGGAGAAGGGGTTGGGGTGGTGGTGCGGCACAAGAGGGGAAAAGGGAGATTTAGGGTTTTCTCATCCATACACAAAGACGGTGTCATTTAGTGGGGAGGGCAGGGCTTTTTCATCAGCTTATGGGCTCAAACATGGGTTGGGCCCTAATCTTGCATCCAATCACACTAAAAGGAACCCACTTAATCTACATATTTGGACTCCACCTCACAAGAAAAAATTTACATTTTTAGACTTTGTCTTCAAATGGGTTGGGCTTCACATTTGATGCAGCAAGGAGGTCTTATAAACAGATTGATAGTTTTAGAACAACTTTAGAGAACTATGGGCTTAATTATCTTGGTTATCTGGAGGACAAATTCACATGGAAAAACAATAGAGATGGTGATGCCTTTACAAAGGAGAGGCTTGATCGAGCCTTTGGTAATTCAGCATGGATTAATTTATTTGAAGATCACTCTGTGAAAAATCTAGCTGCTAATTGCTAGGATCACAATCCATTACTTATCTCGCTATAAACTCACTCCATCAACAAGCATAAAGAAAGAATATTTAGATATGAGGCTAGTTGTTTAATAAAGCAGACTGTAATACTGTTGTTCAAGACTCAATAAAGAAAATACTTCCATTTTTTTAGCAAGAACAATCGAGAAGACACCAAAGAAACATCACCATTTTAGAATGAACAAGAGCTGACAAGTTCATATGAAAGATATTTTGGCCTACCAGCACTAGTCGAAAGATCTAAAGCCAATACCTTCAAATGGTTATTAGACAAGGTGAAGGACAGATTGAGGAATTGGAAAACCAAATTTCTCTCACAAGCAGGTAAGGAGATACTACTCAAATAAGTTGTTCAAGCCATCCCCAGTTACTATATGGACATTTTCAAGCTTCCTAAGCACATGTTACAAGAGCTTAATAAAGTTATGAGATGTTATTGGTGGGTCAGCAAGCACATGCAAATAAGATTCATTAGGTGAGTTGGCAGCAAATGAGGAAATTTAAGAAGACAGGAAGCTTAGGGTTTAGGGATTTTGAGAATCTTAATACTGCCATGCTTGCAAAACAATGTTGGAGGCTAGTCCAAAACCCCCATTCCCTTGCTTCACAGGTGCTTAGAGCTAAATACTTCCCAGCAACTACTTTCTTAAAAGTAAAAATGGGTAGCATTCATTCCTACATTTGGCAAAGCTTCTTAGCTGCAAGACCTCTTCTTGAAGAAAGACTTTTGTGAAGAATTGACAATGGAGAAGCAATAAGCATCTGGACTAATAAGTGGCTTCCTCAACAAAATACCTTTAAAGCCCAAAGTTCAATCAGATTTCTACAAGCTAATACTAAGGTCTCAACTCTAATAGACACAGATACAAATAAGTGGAACAAGTCTCTGGTGGATGCAATTTTCTCAAAAGATGAAGCTGACCTCATCAAAATGATTCCTATAAGCATCTACAATAGACCTGACAAGTTGATTTGGAGATGTACCACCACTGGTTTATTTACTGTTAGAAGTGCCTATCTTCTTAGTGGAGAACTATAAGATACAATCCTCAAATTTGCAGACAAAAAAGGAAGACTGGACAAAGATATGGCACCTAAAGATACCTAATGCCAATAAGACTTTCTTATCGAGACCATGTCTAGATGTCCTTCCCACAAGAGAAAATCTGTTTAAAAGAAGTGTAGCAGATAATCTAGAGTGTCCTATATGTAAGCAAGACCCTAAAATAGTAGAGCATGCACTTTGGGAATGCACCTCAGCTAGTGATGTATGGGGGTTAGTGTACAAGCAGTATTCAAAAGTGTGGATCTCAGAGCCAATACTTTAAGAAAGACATGGAGGAATTTGATGTTGTTTCTTGGGAAATATGGAGAAGAAGGAATGACTCTATCTTTAAGAATATTTTCACACATCCTTCCACTTTAGTGCAGCAATCTAAAATCCTTCTGGCTGAACTCAAACAAATCCAAGCACCTTCTAGCAGCACTACAATAGAATCTGATTTGAATGAAGAATGGGAGGCTCCTCCCTAGGGACTTTTCAAACATAATTGGGATGCTGCTTTGGATAAGGTTCATTACAAGGTTGGAATTGGTACTATTGTCCGTGATTGGGAGGACAAAGTCAGAGTAACATTGAGGATGAAGAGGCGTCTTTTCCCTATCATTTCCTAGCAAAAGTTGTAGCTGCTCTTCATGCCACATTGTTTTGCCAAGACTTGGGCTTCAAAAACATAATCTTATAAGGGGAAGCATTGCAGGCAGTCAAAGGGATCCAAAGTTCTATTGAGTTTGGCACTAGCATAGGTATGATTATGGTAGATACAAGCTCAATGCTGGCTAATTTTGATTCTTGGTCAGTGAAACGCATTAGGAGGAATAAGAACACAGCTGCTCATGCTCTAGCAAAAGATGCTCTTGATATAATTAATACTATCATTGTAATGGAGGAAATTCCCTCAATGTATTCTTTCTTTCTTATAGAGATTAGTTATGAATAAAAAAATGTTATTTATAAAAAAAAAAAAAAAAAAGGATATCTCAAATAAGTTGTGATATATTCAAAAAATGAGAGAAACTTCCCTTTTATTAATACAATTGTAATATATATATATATATATAATATATATATATATATTTATGATTGAAACCATCGGTTGTTTGCTTCTCTCTTTTCTATCACGCCGTTAGTAATTTTCAGTTTGGTTCCTAGCTAGTTAATTTTATTTATTTTATGAACTTAATATTTGCACTTTCATTAGTGTTAGATTAGAATCATGTGAAGCCAACTCCAACATTTTTTCCACTGTGACTTTTTAAATAAGCTGTATTGTATTGATTTTAAAAGGTAAACTAGCTCTTTTTTTGTTAAAAAAACCAAATCCTTTGCATGAATGACTTATAATGGCTGTGTTGTATTAATTATAAGTAATCCTGTGACGCCCCGACTCCCACGAACGGAAACGCATGGATCGTGACGTCAAGATAATGACAACACAGATCACGCATCCCAACGATAAGTGTTCAAGTGTGTGTGTAACATGCAAGAAGTGCACAACAAAAGTCGCTGCGATTAATTAAAAATTAGCCAACTTAGTACTAGAAATTTAAATACAGTTATCCAAAATAAATTACTTTTAAAAACTTATACAGTTATCTAATATAAATATAATACAAACCAAATATATAGCCAAAAAATGTCAGACAAATTCCAATACATGAGCAAGTGATCCCAAATCACTTCTCCAGCAGAGCCGAATCCTCAGGCTCTTCGTCCTCACCTGCATCAAAATCTGCGATATCAAAAAACAGTACAGCAGGGTGTCGAATACCGTGAGATTATGAATCTCAGCCAGTAATCACCCAAATAACCCAAGAGATATAAAAGCATTAATGCAGCCAACAAACATGAGTACATGACAAAACACAAATGTGACCCAAAACCTCATTTTTCCTGAAAATGTGCGCGTAACCAATAAATCATAAACCGACAACATAATCATTTATCGGACACTATAATCATTTATCGTACATCCTAGAACACGCTTGAGACAAACATACCATCACTAACACCCAAACAACTATGGGTACAGTTCTCTCAAGTCTACTCCCAAAGGCGATTCTATCATACTCGCATAAGTCTCCCAATGGCACCTCATGCTTAGTACTCCTAGGGCGGTCATGTAATCCAAAATCTCCATTCCACAAAAACATTAATACAACACTCAGCAAAATCCAATGATTATTATTTTCATAACACGAACTTCGCTAACCTGAACCGACTGCTATGCTAAAACTTACAAACCTTCATTGTATTCTACAAGTTGGTAACCTATTAGCCACTTCCAAAGTTATCCATTAGTAAGCATAATTTGCACCATCAATGATTAATCTCTAATTACAAGTATCATCTCAAACTTTCAAATCACCACTAATTCCTTAAGATCATCGCAAGATTTGAATCCTTAATTATATCACAAAATAACACCATCGAGTACAAAGTAGCCTAACAATTACTAACCAGAAAACTCTTACCACATTTTGGTAGAAAATTCTTGATCTCCCAAAACCATGAGTTATTACGAGTTATTACACACCTTCCTCAATATCACCAAGAATTCATTCCTGAATCTGCACCAACTATTATCCTTAAATTTGATTTGGATCAAATCCCAAAACCTGCCACTATAACCTCAAACTAATCACAATCATTGCCAAACTGGATCAATACCTTCATTCCCCAAAGAAATAATCCCCTTGAAAATCTCTATATCAATAACTCAACTCTGATTAACCCTATTTTAATGGTTACAGTCTAATCAGTCTCCAAAATAATTCATGCTAGCACACCAAGCTTGTGGAACTAAAAACTTCAATCTCTTTATAAATCAGTCCTTCAACTCTGTAATTCTAAAACCTTGAATTATATAAGAATCATTTTTTCGGAATCTGTAAGATCGATGAACTTATATCCAATAATAAAACAATCAACTCCCAAAGCTTTCAAAATCTAAAACATTCAATGATAACAAATCATTTCCTATAGTCTGCAAAACCTTAAACCTTTGGTGAAATTCTCATAAATCTATCCTTAAGGGTTGTTGAACTTACAACCTCCTATTCTAAAGCCTTATGTCGAATCTCCACAAACTCTAAAACTTCAATTATCCTAGTCCTCAAAGCGATCACCCAGACCATGTCGTTCCTTTCAAACCTTGATATTATAAATGCAAACCAAGTCGATAAAAGTTCAAGCCTACAACACTAAATATTTATATCTAACAATGGCATTCTCGGTCGTACCATCTTCCTGCCATAGCGTCCTTTAACCCCACTTTCAACTCAAAACAAATTAAAATATATTTATAGTAAAATAAATTAAAATACAACAATATAACATAAAATAATATAGAATAAAACCAACAAAATAAAATATCACATGACAAAATGAATAAAACAAATGAAGTAGTACACAATAAAATAATTAAAATAACTAAATAAAATAACATAACATACAATAAAATAGAACAAATAAATCAAAATAAACATACAATCAAATAAATAAATCAAATAAAGTAGCATACAATAAAATAAATCCAAAAATTAAAATAACATTCTTCAAACAAAATAATTTCAAATCACAACTTTAAAATTTTCTAGTACTACACCAACAGGACATGTGGTTTTACCCAGAGCCGAATTGCTCTGATACCACCTGTGACGTCCTGACTCCCACGTACGGAAACACGGAGATCATGACGTTGGGATGATGACAACACGGGTCAAGCATCCCAACGATAAGTGCTCAAGTGTGCGTAACATGTAAGATGTGCACAACAAAAGTCGCAGCGATTAATTAAAAGTTAGCCAACTAAGTACCAGAAATTTAAATATAGTTATCCAAAATAAATTGTCTTTAAAAAGTTATACAGTTATCTAATATAAATATAATACAAACCAAATACATAGCCAAAAAGTGGGAGACAAATCCCAAAACACGAGCAAGTGATCCCAAATCACTTCTCCGGCGGAGCCGAACCCTCAGGCTCTTCATCCTCATCCGCGTCAAAATTTGCAATACCATAAAACGGTACTGCAGGGTGTCGAATACTGTGAGATTATGAATATCAGCAAGTAATCAACCAAACAACCCAAGAGATAAAAATATATTAATGCAGCCAATAAACAAGAGTACATGAGGAAACACAAATGTGGCCCAAAACATCATTTTTCCCGAAAATGATTATTTTCCCAACACATGCCAAAAACCCCATTTGACCAAAACATGCCATGAATAATATCCTTCATTTTTTCAAAAAATGTGCTCGTAGTCATTAAATCATAAACCGACAACATAATCATTTATCAGACACTGTAGGCGGGAATCACAAGCGGGACTCTACCACCATCCCTACCACATACACCGTAGGCTGGAATCATAGGCGAGACTTGTAACACCCCGTATTTTAATGTATTTTTAATTGAATGATTATTTTAATTAATTTCAATATTAGTTCTCTTGTTTTAAGTTTATCAGATTTTATATTGGTTTATTTTTATGATTTTTAATTTATGAAAATTATTTTGATATGCTTTCTTAATATTAATTATTGTTATGTATTTAAATTACTTTTTATTTTGCATTAATTTATTGTTGGCTTTAATTATTTTATTTTCATTTAATCACTACGTTTAAATTATTTTATTTAACTTGCTATTTTGAAATTTTTTTCGTTGGATCATTTTTGTGACCCAAGTTGTGAGGATTGGACCTCATTTCTTTCCCTCCATTTTTCTTTTTTCTCTTTTCTTTTTCTCTTTCCTCCTTTTCTTCTTTCTTTTTCTTCCTTCCTCCCCTGCTTCCTCCCTCGTGCACGAGCCCCACTCTCCCTCTCCCCGTACATTTTCTTCTTCCTCCCTCAGAGCCGTCGTGCGCCACCCATTGTCGTCACCGCCCCTCTCATTCTCTTCCCCTCCGGCCAGCGACCACCCCACTCCAATTTCATCTCCTCTCTTGCTAGCGTTTGTCCCCACACTCCACTCTATGCTGTAGCCTTCTTTGTGTTCACGCGCCGCCGTCGCACCACCACCGGCCACCATATTTTCACTACATCACCCTCGACCTCCCAGCAACCTAAATCACCCATCCCCAGCTCTAATCTGCCATTGGTGAAGCTTCAGCATCTACTTTTTTGATCTGAGCATTTTGGCCTCCAAACTCCTCCCACACTGCCACCCACGGCCAACCACCACCACCATTAACTTCACCGACATCCCTAAGCTCTTCCCTAGTAATCTCGAGTTTTCGTTTGTCCCCGTTCAAAATCTTGCATTTTGAGACCCACGGCCATAGTGCATTTTGCACTGTTACGTTATTGTGTCGCCATTTCTAGCACCCCCATGATTTTTTAGAAAATTATATTATAGCACTGTACGTATTTTTTCAAAGAATTTTCGTGATTTAAATATATTTTTACACTAACTGATTTTTATCGTGAACTGGTTGGTTGTGTCGGACTGAGTTCGTGGAGTAAGGTGATCGAATGAATTGGAGAATAAAGTTATTGTGTGTTGTGAATTGTTGGTTGTTGGATATTGTACCGTTTCATGTACATTGCATATTTGCACACATGTTCATGTTTGTAAATGAAAACTGAGTTTTCGCATGATTGCATATATGTTCATGTATATTTTTGAAAACTGATTTTTTATGTGAGAAATGGTTTTCGAGTGCGTGTGTATCACGACCCCAAACCGAGATGGGGCATTATCTCGTTGGATCTCCTCTGGTCACTCAGGAGCAGAATACACTAAGTGACGTTTCCTGGGTTGTCGTTGGGCGACAATGGGATCGGACGGGATGGTAACGCTCTCGTGTCGACTCCGTGGCCCCTCTGCTGGCGGGAGTTAGAGGATGCTTGGCCACAAACGCGCTAGGCGCAGAACTAGGCATCGCTCGTTACGAAGTCACTCACACGATCGTTACCCGTGGTATGAAGAAGAGAGTCAGGGTGTGTGGATGATCCCTAAGGGAGATCATGGTGCATACGGTTAAAATGGATTATTCGTTTTGGACCATTTTCTGGAAAAATAATGGATTATTGATTTGGGCCATTTTTTGGGAAAATGGCGGAAAAATGTTTTAAGGAAATATTTTGGGCCAAATGGGATTTTGGCGTGCGTTGGAAAATACTCATTTTCGAAAAAAATGTTGTTTTGGGACTAATGCATATTTCATCATATGCATGCATAATTGTTGGTTGCATTAATGCATTTTTATTCTTGAGGGTTGTTTGGATTATACTTACCTGCAGTACCGTTTTATGGTAACACAGATTTCGATGCAAATGATGCTGAGGGTGAACCTGAGGATTCAGCTCTGCCCGAGGAGTGATATGGGATCACTCGTTCATGTATTTGGCCTTGTATTATATTTTATTTTGGGATAACTGTATAACTCCTTTTTAAACGTTTTACTTATGTAAATTTGTATTAAAAATTTTGGTACTTAGTTGACTTACTTAAATTATCCGTTGCGTTGTTTATTGTATACTGTTGCATATACACACACTTGACACTATCGTTGGGATGCGCGACCGTGTTGTCATTATCCGGGCGTCTCGATTCTCGAGTTTCCGTACATGGGGGTCGGGGGCATCACAAGATTATACCACCATCCCTGCTTACCACCATCCCTACAGTTCTTTTTCACACAAGAGGTACTTATCAGAGCATTGTAGGTGGGAATCGCAGGTGAGACTATATCACCATCCCTACCACGTGCACTATAGGCGGGAATCGCAGGCGAGACAATACCACCATCCCTGCTTACTACCATCCTACAGTCTCTTTTCCTTTCTCTCAAACCAGTCATTCCAATCATTTCAAACATACTCTAAATCATTTCTCACATGAAAATCCAGTATTTCAAGTATACACATGAACATGTATGCAATTATGTGAAAACCCAATTTTCAGCTACAAACATGAACATGCGTGTAAATATGCAATGTACATGATACAACACAATATCCAACAACCAACAAATCACAACATAGTCTAATAACACAAACAACTTCATCCTCCAATCCAACTGACCCCCTTACTCCTCGGACTCAATCCGGCACAACCAACCAATTCGCAGTAAATATGAGTTAGTGCAAAAATAGATTTAAATATCAAAAGTTCTTTGGGAAAATACTTGTAGTGCTATAATATAATTTTCGAATATCACAGAGGTGCTAGAAGTGACGGCACATCAACGTAATAGTACAAAATGCACTATGGCCGTGGGTCTCAAAATGCTAGATTTTGAACGGAGACAAACGAAGACTTGAGATTACAACCGAAGAGTTTAAAGATGTTGGTGAAGCTAATGGTGGTGGTGGTGGTTGGTCGTGGGTGGCGGTGTAGAGGGTGGTTGAAGTCCAAAAAGCTCAAAACGAAAATAGAGTTGGATGGACTTCACCGATGGTGGATCGGGGCCGAGGATGGGTGGGTTAGGTAGTTGGGAGGTCAATGGTGGTGTGGTGAAAAGATGGTGGCCAATGATGGTGCGACAGCAGCACTAGAACGAAAGCTGGCCGTGGCTTGAAGCCGTGCGTGGAGGAGATTGATAGCGTGAGAGAGGCTGGAAATGGAAGGGTGAGGTCGCCAGCCAGTGGGGAGAAGAATGGGAGGGGCAGTGACGGAGATGGGTGGCGCACGACAGCGCTGGGTGGAGGATGACACAACGGACGGGGGGAGAGAGGGACTTCGAGCGTGGCAGAAGAGAGAGGAGAAAAAAAAAAGAGGAGAAAAAAAAAAGAAGAAAAGAAAGAGGAAAAGAAAAAAGGAAAAAGAAAAAATGAGGGAAAGAAATGAGGTCTAATCCTCATATCTTGGGTCACAAAAATGATCCAACAAAAAATATTTCAAAATAGCAAGTTAAATAAAATAATTTAAACGTAGTGATTAAATGAAAATAAAATAATTAAATCCAACAATATATAATTTTAAAATAAAGAGCAATTTAAATCATGAACAATAATTAATAACAAGCAAATACATTGAATTAATAATTAAAAATATTAAAATAATATCACGTAAATTATCTAAAATTTAAAACAAGAAAGTCCATAATCTTAATAAATGTAATAATTTATCTAGTCAAAATACACGTAAATGAGATATTACAACTCCACACTTTTTTTAATATGCAATTACAGAGATTTTCTCAAAAGTGATAGTATAATGGTTTTAATGGGTGCAAGAGTTGAAAAATCACAAGTATTTTGAAAAATTGAAATACCTATTAAAAATGTTTTGATTTCCAGTGGCTGCATTAATATTTGCACCCAGTATACGTAATGTGGCTTCACCGGCACTAGTTGCAACAAACCTAGATCATTCCAATCCACCCGATAATGATTTATTAATTTTTAAATTAGATTTCTTTAGTTTTGTAATTAATTTTCTAATTTTATAATTTTATTATGACCCATGGATAACACGCATGGCTAAATATGACGCGTGACACGTTTCTGCTGGCAATGATGTGACTTAAAAGCCACGTGGCATGAATTTTGTTAGTAAAGTAATGATATATCACAATATATTACATAATATATTCCATAACAACGTTATAAAATGAAAATATTTTTATAAAATAATTTTACTTTTATAAGGTATTTTATAAAAATATTTCTAATTTAAAATATAGTTTTATAAATTGTTGTAAAAAATGTTATGTGTAAATCATTTTTTTTTTTAATATATCGAATTCAATTTTTTTTTTTTAACTCAGTACTACGTAAGCTATTTAGAGGCTAAACCACATTAACTATTTTAGTATTTAACCGAAACGTAGATTAAAGTTATATTTAGATAGTAAGGTTAGATTAGTACTTATCATAGAACGGTATCAAATTTTCGGTTGAAAAAAAAAATTGAAAAAAGATATTCTTTTATTTCTAAACCAAGTGAAAGAGCAACGACTTGATCCAAATAATTATAATAATAATGGAGAAGCTAGATGACATTTATCACATGATTTTAGCTATCTGCATTCTTTTATCATCTTCTGGACTTTGAACCGCATCATCTTCTGCATGGACTTTGAAATTAACTAGTCTTTGTTTAGGAGTAGATATGTTCCAACTTCGCTAGCTTAAAAGTAAAATAACGTCTGTTTCACACACACACACACATATAATTATTTTTTTGTTGTTTATATTCAACTACTCGATCGATACTAAAAGGAAAATGACAATTTGTATAATTGGAATGATGGCCGTTCCTCAACTAACGTGGGTTGAATATATAATCGTAAGTGATAATGTTAGAGATACCAATGCTAAACATAAAGTTATTCTATTATCATCCACATCAATTAAATAATAAGATTTTATTTGTAAGATTTAAATTTTTAAAATTTATCTTCTAAATCAAATTATGTCACGTAAGCACTTTATTAGATTTGCTTTACTACAATATTTTATTTAGTAAGTGAAATAAGAAATATTTTAGCCACAAAGAGATCTCACAAAAGTGAACCTACTAATTGACGTGACTTAATGTAAAGTATGTTAGATTATAAAACTACTTAAATTTATTATAAAGTAAATCTAACATATCATATAAAACCATATAAGTCAATGAATTTAATTTTGTGAGATTTTTTTGTAGCTGTAGTAATTCTCAAGTGAACTATGATAATATTTATAACTACTAAAACTTTAATAATAAATAAGCTGGATGGCCGAGCCACTCCAATTAGTCCTTGCGATGGGCGATTTGCATTAATCTCTCGTTTCGACCGATTATGATCATAAGGTAATAAAAGGAACGATTTGATCCATTATGATATTGTATTTAGTAGATAAATCGATTTAGAGTAATTTAGGACTTACTTGGGGACATGAGTATTCTCCGACTATTTCACTACTATTCATAAACAGTTTACTACTATTTACAATTATTTACTACTATTAACAAATTATTTTACTACTATTTATATCTAGAATACTCTTAGCATCCAAACGGAGCCTTTGTGTCTAGCTAACTCTAACTAAAAGGATAAAGATTTAGAACGAAGAAAAGGCCGGCAGATACTAAGAATAATTTAGAATTTCTTCAAGAGAAAATTGACGTTAAGGATCATCATCGCCACCACTTAAATCATCATTTGAATAAAGAAAGGCAGACCAAGACAATGTCATTTAAGATTAATACAAGACGTACGTCCGAACCTGCAGTCATATTCAAAATTACTTATAAATATTGTCTGTGGCGGCCAATGCATCCAGTTTTCTACTTTTTATATATGCAATTAAAAAAAAGGCTACTGATATCAACTTGATCACCTTGACATTGATTTTTCAACAATAAAGAACTAACTTCGACAAGCTGGCTAGGAAATGAATTGTCCAATTTGATCACCTTGACATTGATTTTCCAATTTTTTGATCGGAAAAAGAATTCTTGATATTTTTATCTGAATTTGAAATCAGTTTTAAGTGACACGATGATCATACAACTTTTTTATTACTACCCATATAAATATGATTTTAAGAAGCATTAAATGATCAATATAAATACTTTAATACCCATAATATTTATCTATATTTCTCTTATTAATTGAGATCGTGAAATGCAAAAAAGACCTAGATCCTTGATGATAAATGCGCTTCTGCCCACAACTAATGGGCTAAAATGGAGGATTATAAGCTTTGTTTGATGAAATGCAACTCTTTTGTGCTTTAAAACTGTCACAAAGTCGGATTATCATCATGAATAAAGTCTCTCTCTCTCTCTCGGTTCCTCTCTGCCTTTCTCTCACCAATCCTTCTTTTCTTGCGGACTTTCTCATTTAGGTAGTACTAGATGTGATGCAATATTGAGAGAGGTACAGTTAACTGGTGGTGCACATAACAATGTTTTGATAGTTCATAATATAAATTGAATAAAAAGCAATGCTACTCTTTATTCTTAATTTGTCATGCTTTGTCACACCAAATTATGTGACACATTTTAAGTAGCCTCCATGTACTATTTGGAACCCTTTTTATTGATAGACCAAGTGCATTGGTCATTTGGAATTAGCTTGCTGAATTATATTATATAAAGCAATTGACCTTTTTTTATAAATATAATGGGTCAAAAAATGAGTGGTTTATTACACACCATGCTCGTAAATAGCATTAACTTGGTTTCCTGTGTCAACTATAATAATAATAATAAAAAAATCAGTTAAATGCACCACATCAACCAATTAATTTTAGTATTTCAATTAATTGCACATTTATTTTATTCAGGTATTTTAGGTATAATCATAATTTCAAAACATTTTCAATAACTTTTCATAAGTAGTATTTGTGAAAGTATTATTAAGACCCATAAAAAATCTATTCGGAAAGAGACAAATTTGCTAGATGTATTTTGTTTTGTTTTTTAGTGAAAATGATAAGAGTCCATGGTCAAATGTATACGTTTCGATAAACATGCATTTTATGAATGTGCTTTTATATATGAATTATTTTCATAAAAGCGGTTTTATATATTGTTTTTCCTCATAGATAAATAGATATGAATAATGTGATCGATCATGAAAGAACAAAACTGTATTCGTTACTTGGAAGATGTTATTGGTGTCTGTTTCTTTCTTGTCTTCTTCAAATCACTAGTATTAATCACTTTTAGTCCATGTCCATTGTTTCACCAACTGATTATAATAATAACTAGGTATTTGAGGATCAATATGAATACGTAATACTCTCATCTTATCATGATCAGATTCCGCATTAATATTAGCAGTACTAAACTTATATGATTATATATATATATATATATATGTATATATATTGTCATATATTATGCATCGTGTAGCATGATGAATTAAATTACCATATGTCCGTACTTTGAAATGACCCATAACCTAATACTTCGGGTTGAATCTAGACATGAGAAGTTAGAATAGTACTCTACTCTTATCATTTATAGTATACCTGATGACATTCTACTTCTAATAGCTATAAATAAGACATGCCATTGTAGACATGCAATACCATGGCTAGCAATAAGCAGGTATTGTGCTTTAATTTGAAGTAACCAGCTTGTAACGTGCATGCATACCCTCAGAAACTCTGATCTTCTTCTCACCCATTTTTGGATCGGTTAATTCAATTAATAGCTAGCTTTATATATATGAATATGCCATGCAATTGTAAACCGTCCAATTCTTCTATATTCTTCCTGAAATTAACCTCTCGCGCTTAATTAATTATTAATTTGTTGCCAACATATCTATAGACGCGTATTTTTAATTTCCTCACTTTCTGTTTTCAGATCTTCATGATTCCCTGATCTACTATATTCATATAGTTATATGTTCATTCTATTATTCTGTTTTCCTTACATATTCTTCTATAATATTTTATCTTGTTCAATTTGAAGTACAAATTCTTCTATGGAGGCACGAACACAGAATGGGTCAACGGACAGCTTGCTAGCAAAGTAAATGAAGTGGTGGAAGCATCGAACTGGATCGCGGGTATAAGATTTGTTGTAACGCACTATCCTGACCCAGGGACTGCTGAAGTCAGTTTACTGCAAACTGTCAGGAACATCATGCCGGCCGATCAATTTGAGGAACTGGAATATTTCATCCGTGAGCATATAAGTGAGGGATGGCTTGTGCTGACGGAGAATGGTTCCGTGTTTGAGAAAGGGTAATGAATATCGTTGCATGCATGGGTTACTACTATTACAAAGTTTTATAAAGTACAGAATAATTATTAAAAAATTATTATTTTTTCATATGAATTCGACGACATCAATCATCTCACGATTAATGTCTTTAAAGTACTGAAAAAGAAAAATTCATTCTTTAATCGTTGTTCTCGTGTCAAAGCTATCTAAAAGTTGTAACTCTTAATTAACATTTTTGTTATTCAAATTAATCTAGATACGGGAGAAGTGTACTAGAAACCATGGATGCTTTCGAGACGGAATGGAAGAAGCTCGTAATAACATCAAAAGAATTCGGAAATAGTTTCAAGGGTGCATTAAGATCAAGGGCATGAGTCTAATTATGGTGTGAAAGTATACATGATGATGGTGTGTAATAGTACTATGCAATAAATTAATGAAGGGCATATATCCTGATTATGTCCGTATTTACGTACGTACGTGCATGCAGTGATGTTTGTTGTTCTTGATCGCGTGGTGTTTATGTATAATTATGGTGTGAAAGTATATACGTCTGTAGTTGATATTTGTAATGATATATATCGACTTTGTTTAATGAAATATATATTAATTAGCTGCTTTGAAAATGTATAAACGTGATGACGATATTGAGTAATGAACTTATTTATCGATCGAACTTATAGTTGATTTAAAGATATTATTATATGTGATTTATGAATGCATGTTAATGATCAGATTAATATACAAGAAATATAAATCACTAGTCACTTATATAAAGTAAGTTCGTAGTTGACGATAAAATCGAACATTTTATTTGATATATATATATAAAGACTATATATATAGAACGTCAAATATAATAATTTATTAAGTTTCACATGGTGTTAATAGAGTACTTGGAATATATTGATTATGATTATGATTATGAAAGTACTATTGTTAATTAAATAATGAATTTACTACTAGTAGTATATATCATCTTATGATCCTTGATCCCAAGAAGGTTCTAAATTCAATGCGCGCGCGATATGCAGGGTGCTTATTAATTTTGTTTACTCGTGGGGTGATATTTTATTTTGCTAATATCTCAATACGTTTGGTAATTATATTTAACAATGTCTAACCAAATCTTCAAGATGAAATCCATAGTCTCTATTAAGAAGCGAAATGCTTGGGCTATCGAGATTGGGTCTCGAGAATGTCTACTGACATTTTTTTTTTATTATTTAGTGATGAAGTAAGTGTTTTTTTAATTATGTTGTGAATTTTTTTTTTAAAAAATTTTAAAGATATAAAAAAATGTATGAAAAAAGAAAAAAAAAACATTTGATCTTCTCGAAACTATTTGATCTGTACTCCATGATCTGTAGGGTGTGCATCTCCCTAAGTATCGACCAGCTCTAATATAGGAGCACGAAGATGAAGCCTCGAGTGTCTCGTGCTTCGTGACATGATGGAGGAGTTGATCAGTCCAATCGGCTCTCGAACACACTCAACAATATCTTGCAAGACCTCGACATGTAGAAGAAATTATGTGATCAGGATCACAAAAGACAATATATCCATTGTAATGTTGGAAGCATTTAATCGAATTCTAGTGAATATATAACCCACTAGGTCAATAGGCACCCCATGAGGGACGCACATCATAAACTTCACTCGATCCATACCAACCTCTATCTTGCGCTACAAATGATCAATGTTGTTGGCGATGATTAAGTTCATGATATTGAAGAAACCAGATAAATCAGTCTGTTTGATGCTCTTCATCCCATCATATAGAGGAATATTTGGATCAACAACCAACTATCTCACCTCATGATCAGCGAGAGCATCGAGTCCATCTCTATCAGAGCCCTCGTCCTCAGTCGTCTCCCTATCAATTGAAGACTCCCTGGGCACCATGTTCGGATACGTTGTGCGCAATCATGGGATGCTATTGAAATCAACAGGTATGTCTGCTGAAAATGTAACTGAGGCTTCCCAGACGTAGACCGTGTATGCCTCATTGTCATCTCAACTGGATCTAACAGGCTCTCTATAAAACTCAGAGATGATGTCGATATAGGAAACGAGGTCCCATGCTTCATCCTTCTGGTCGAGGTTGGTGTCCAACCACACTCGACAAAGATGGTTGTCAAGGAACAACCCTCCCAGAGAAGATCCTGAAAGTCAGAGATCTTCACCTGACGCTCCAAACAAAATAGTCCTCTCAAGAAATGATTCGCTGGAGGGTTGTCTTGGTCTACCATGATTTTATCCCCTAGAAGACATTGTCAACTTGAAATTTAAAAAATAAAATTAAGAAAATTAGTTATAAAATATGATATATAAACCTTTACAAAATTATATGCTGATTAATATAATTTAACTATTTTCTTATACCGTTCAATTGAATCATTAGGTGTTCAAACGTTATAACAGTATTTCGAACAGTTACATAACAATTCAAATACTATTAAGAGGACTAAATTGTTCAAATGCCAAACATTTGTGTTCGAACGCCATATTAGGAGATGTTCAAACAGTTTCTCAACCATTCGAGACTTGAGTCCATAAACTTCAAACGAATTAACCATCGTTCGAATGGTTTCTGGATCGAGTTCAGCAATGACTGAGCCAACTCGGTAGCCATTGAAATGAAAGCAATCCATCAATTACTTTCTTTTTGTCCACAAATAATACACTTGCAAGGTTGGGATGTGCATAGAGGCATCTCATCCTTGTCCTTTCGGGCAACCTATGATGTTCATCGATGAAACCTATTGATTTTTCTATTTTTTTATAAAAAATTATTGAAAATAACACGAAATCAACCCATTAAACAATCCTAAGTTGTGTACCTCTTGACTAGAAGTGGTATTAGACAGTGGCGGTGACAACGAAAGTGGAAAGGCTCGAGGAGAGTTTGACAGCATCTGGGTTTAGAGAGAGAGAGAATGTGATCAATCGAGGAAGGTAGACCTCATTTATAGTGTTATATCATTCAAACATTCTTTTTATGTTTGAACGATGTTGTTTGAACGTTATTTTATATAATTTAATATTCGAATACCAATAATTAATGTTCGAAAGTTGTATATATACTATTTATATATATAGCATATAATATAATATATAGTATATACTATATACAATATATTACAGTATATAATATTAAATATTATAGTATATAATAATATACCATATTATAGTATACTAATACTATATAATATATATTATATCAACAATCATATTGGAAAGAAAAGTTTATAACCGGACTTCAATATTACTTCGCCCAAAAGGTACAAGAATCATTAGTAAAACCAGATAGTACCGTTGATTTTCTTAATCTCACATGTGGTGATATAATAACTACTATTAATAGAACTGATTTAATTATTTGATACTAATTTGTACTTTAGAATTTTGTGTACTAGATTGTAATAATAATATATATCCTTTTGGACTGGTAATAAGAGCTTGTGGCTCTAATGTTATTTTTATCAGTTTATAATGGATCCTATATACTACTATTAAGGGATTTGATCTTTTCATCATATGATAACCATTTATTTTAATATTTAATGTTAAAGCTTTTGTTTAACATTTACAGTATATGATAAATACTATGCTTATATGATATGATATAATATATATTATATATTATAATATAGAATAGTATATATATTATAGTATTATACTATACTAGTATTAATATAATATTTATAATATATACTCATAAAATATATCTTCTAGTATATTATATAATATATATATATACACTATAATATATATACTAAACTCTTCAATACTATGCTATATATTACTATATATACTATATATAATATTACTATATATATACTATATGCTATTACTATACTATAGTTATATATAATATACTAACATATTATACCATAAATATAGTAATAAATTTAGTGTATAGTGTAGATATTGTACTATAATAAAACATTTAGAAAGATACGTTTGAACGGTATGGCCTAGCATTTGAATGCTATATTAGTGATTGAACATTTTTAGCCATGAAGAGGCACGTTCGAATGGTTTCTAGGGTTTTTGGCACCTCCTGATGTGAGACTCCAAAATTTAGTGTGTATTACTTTATTTTATTTTATTGTATTTTATTCTTTAAGGGTATTTATTTATTTTATGTGCCTAATTGGTTGGTTGTCAGTTTTTTGAGTTATTTTAGGTGCTGTGGGCTAATTATTGGTCTACATGAAAGGAAAACTGGCTAGCTGGGAACCCAGCCCCCTTTTTCAAAATGACGCCGTTTAGTGGCCTGGGAAGTGATTTTTTCCCAATGGAACGACGTCGATTTGGCGTGTAGGGTGAAAAACCCTAGCATTTTTTCTTTCCCTCCCACCCCTCCCCCCCCCCCCCCCCGGGGGGTGTCGCACCCTTCTTTCTATCATTTCCTTTTCTTTTCTTCTTCTTCTTTCTTCCTCCTCCAATGCCCATGAGCTGGGCATCGCTCGTTAAGAAGTCACATGCACAATCCTTACCCATGATGTGACGAAAGGAGTCAGGGTATGCGCATGGTCCATAGCAGAAACCATAGTGCATGCGTAATAAAAGGTTCTATTTAAATGTGTTTTTTTTTTTTGGGAAATGGTGGAAGAAATGGATATTGTGGTCTTTTGTTTGTATGGCTGTCTTATTTTGTTGTATGGCTGTCTTACTTTGTTGGTTGTATAAATGCATGTTTTAAACTCTTGGTTGTTGCATGTTGATTACTTACTAAGATTTTGAAATCACACTATGGTATTCCTACCTACGATTCTTAAATAATGAAGAAACACATTAAATTAATAGTTAAAAATCTTAAATAATACCAAGTAAATCATCTAAAATTTAAAACAAGAAAGCCTATAATCTTAATTAATTAAATAATTTACTTACTTAAATTACACGTGAATACGAGATATCACAACACTAGTACTATTGTTTTATTTATTTAGTTTGCACTTGTGAGACTACTTTTATGGGTACTGAACATATTGTAATAAATTTTTTAAAATACTATGTATGTCTATTTGGTTTTTCATTATTGAATAAAATAAAATAGTTACCGTTTGAATGATCTAAAACCATTCAAACAAAATAAGTAAAATCATTTGAACATTGATATAAAACATTCGAATGTAATCGTTACTAAAAGTTCAAACAATTCTTAAAACCGATTGAACCAAAACATTGAACTTGAAATAAATGCTCGATCGTATAATGGTCTGGTTAAACGTTTTATTCAATACATTTAAACATATTTTACAGTACGGCCATCAAATTGTTTGTTTGCATGTCACGTTTGTACCATTCGAACGTGGTTCTGGGACGAAATTCAATTGTCTAAAAAATGTTCCATTCAAATGCGATCGAACGGTCTTGCTCAAGTTCATCCCAAAAGATATTTTTTGTGATGAAATTGATATTTTTGTCCTAAAATACCTTTTGGGACACTGTTATTAGAACGAAATTGATGTTTTCATTTTTTGTCATCCCAAGTAATATGTAGGGACAAAATCACAATTAGTAGTAAGAGTTAGTCTACATACAGTTCCCAAATGGGGACTATTCAGGCAAGTCCATACAGTTATGTTTTAAAAAAATTTTAAAATTACAATAATATCTTTTTTTAAAATGATGTTTTTTTTTCTCTTTTACCCTTATTCATCGATAAGACTACATACGCAGTCCCCCACTTAGGACTGTAAATAGAATTTCTCTAGTAGTAAAAGGAAAAAAATGAAAAACACTTTTTTTGATACACATAAATACGTGTGCTACAAACACTCTTATACTAAAGGACAGATGTAAGTGTAAGTGATATCCCACTCATCAAGCCACAATCGTAGCTGTCGGAGAAGATCACTACTCATGCATGATTCCAGCGTGATTACAGCCCCGCGTCTACAGCTTGTTGTTATTCCTTTGTCAACTTTGTTTCTTTGTTTATTACTTTCCTTGTTTATACATCAATACACGTATATATATATGTAAAGGACGACAGATTGTAAGATATGAAAATAGAACTAAACATTATCACATTAAGTGTTGTTTCTCTTATAGTAAGAGCCTCGTGTCTCACAAGTCGGAACGGTAATATGTGAGACTTTCATATTCGTGTGCTACAAACACTTTCATATTTGTGGTGCAATCTGTGAATTCAACATGACTATGAGATAAATTAAACAAATTTAGATATGTTAGAAAATGGTTTGTGAAAAAGCAGTGGTTCTACCAATCACTACACCTAGAGGGGGGTGAATAGGTGTATTCCAATTTTGATAGTCTTTTCAATATTAGAAACAAATAAACAGTTAATCAATGGACAAAAACAATTAACACAATGATTTTGGTCACGAAGTGGAAACTCATTTGAAAAACTTCTTCAAATTCTAAAACCACTCCGGGTGTAAGGCACAACCTAAAATCCACTATAGAAAAAGTTTATTACAACCAATTTAGAGACACTCACAAAACCTTTGCAGTTCCTAAACGTGGCTTGCAACATCACGAGTGACCCACTCGATCTCTACACGCATGTAGTGTCGGAACTCCGACCTTCTATAGCTTTTCACGAGAACCTCTCGATCTCTGCATCAACAGCAACTCCGGAAACCTTCCGGCCAACAAAACGTCTACTTCAATGGACTTTGAATGAGATTTGATCTTGAGTGTGGTGTGGTGGATATGTGTTTGTCCAAGAGAGATTCACAAGGGAGGAAAAGGTTTCTCTCTTCGGCTCTTGAAACACTTAGGATTTTGCACTCTTTTTCCAGCCCCCAGAACAGAAATGATCTGTTCTATTTATAGTCCCAGCAAGTCACGGCGCTCAAAACATGAATCTTTAGGTTGTCTTGAACATTGGCTCAAGCGAGGTGTCGAGCAAAGGTCGAGCGCACGTTATCTTTTGAAACCGCTCGAGCGAGATGTCGAGCGAAGGTCGAGCGAACGTCTCTAGATGAGTTCTGCTCGCGCGCAACATCGAACGCACATCGAGCGAACCACTCTGGATGGGTTCCGCTCGAGCGCCAGGTCAAGCTCACCTCGAGTGAACCACTCTGTTTGGTTTCCGCTCGAGCGCTGAGTCGAGCGCACATCGAGCGAACCACTCTGGATGGATTCTGCTCGAGTGCCACGTCAAGCTCACCTCGAGCGAACCACACTGTTTGGTTTTCGCTCGAGCGCTGAGTCGAGCGCATATCGAGCGAACCACTCTGGATGGGTTCTGCTCGAGCGCCACGTCAAGCTCACCTCGAGCGAATCACTCTGCCTGGATTCCGCTCGAGCACTGAGTCGAGCACACATCGAGCAAACCACTCTGGAAGGTTTCGCTCGAGCGCCAGTCGAGCGCCAGTCGAGCCATGTTGAGCACACTTCAATCTTTTTCATGTATCAATGCATCAACACTTGTTACAACTCAACTTTACATAGGTTTTCACAAAAATATGCCAATTAACTCATTTTTCCCTCAACAATTTCCTCCTTTGGCATTTCTGTGACAAAACCTCTAACCTATACATAGGACCTAATCCTAACACACCCAAATCAGGATTCCCATTTTTCAGGCAAAAAGTCTTGAGCACATTGAGATATTTCTGCAAACACTTAGCAAATGGTTAAACATACTAATAATAATATGCAAGAAATAATCTCATAAGCATAAACAATGTCTGTAGCACAGTTTTTAGAAAAGACTTTTCATTAAGAATTAAATCAGACATTGTTTTCAATTTAGACAAACAATAGTAGCACGAGCAGCATGTGATACAAATAAAAATAGCTGCTCCCCCACACAACAAAAACAAAAGCTGCCCCAACAACTTTCTTGCTACTCCCCCTAAATCTCTATACCACTCCCCCTTTTTGTCACAAACGCCAAGGGTCTCAAGTATCACCATGAGGCTGACTGCCATCATCATCACCATCAGGTTGACTGCCATCATCATCAAAGCGCTCTTCTATATCGTTGAAGCGTTGAGTCACAAGCTGCTGCAGGCTGTTCACTTTAGCATCAAGGCTATCAAACCGTGCATCAAACCGGGCTTCAAGACGGGCAAGATACTCAACGACCTGCTGAAGGCTGGGCTCGGTCAAACCAGGTGCCGATATGGATGGTACCGAGCTATGAGGCTGTGAGCTTGAAGGCCGAGACGTGGATAGCTGGGAGGAGGATGCAGGAGGATGCTCAACATTCAGTGGGTGAGGGGTAATGTGAGCACGACTCAACTGTATGGTCCTACGCCCAATAGGAGCCTTAAGAGGAACTCTAGGCTCATTAGGAAGAAGCATAACAGCCTAAGAGAGGGCTATCCTAGTGATGAGGCAGGCGAGAGGCAAGCCAGTCCGTAATTTCGGGGAATTAAATACCTCAAGCATAACCCGACAGAGATGACTCCCCAGATCAATGGAGACATCATTTATCAATGCATACAAAAAAGTGGCGCGGTCAGGACCAACATCACTTTGATGACCAGTAGGATATAGGTTTGTAAGGACTATCCTACTGAGAATGAGAAACTCGGGTGTAAAACGTGAGGTGAGAATGCGTGACTTACCATCCCAACTCGAAAATGGACCGATTAAACATTCAACAATGACAGTCGGACTAGGAGGAGAAGTCCGTGTATATGGATATGTGGGGTTTGCCACTCGCGGGGCATTTAGCAAGTCCGCAACCATGTCGGGAGTCACCCGGAAGACAATGTTCCGAGACTGACTTCAAAAGAGCCATCATCAGAGATGGCAGCAATATTGGAGTAAAACTCCTTAACCAACTCCACAGAAGGAGTGGGATGACCAGTGGTCAAGGCCAGCCACTGGCGAGACTCAAAAATGCAGGGAATAACAGTCTCAGAAAGCTCACCAATGAGAACTTCCCGCTCGACAATAGGAGAACGGGTAGAAAAATTTTGAGTGTAAAGTTCTCTTGCACGAGGATTGCGGAAATGTGCTTGAGCGGGGGCTGGAGGATTTTGGCGTGAACGAACTCTTCAAGACATGACAGAAGCTGGATAAAATCAGTGACCGTTAGACAAGGCTAAAGGTAATGTGAAATGTCCAATGCTTGATGAATGCACATGCCTAATTTTGAACCAAGCCAAACTTAGGTTAAAAAAAAAATTTCAAAAACAAGTCATGAATGTTGTCAAAAACCATTTTAAAATGCACAATGCACATGCCCAAAAACACAATTTAACAACCCATTTGGCATTTTGAGCACTTCAAGTGCAACTAAGCCGATGTTGGGTTTTAAACCCAATGGAGGTCTCAAGCCTCAATGCCAAACACTATCCCTACACTAGAATAGACAAAAATGACCATGGGGACAAGGCAATACCAAAGCATGATGAAAATAGGAAATCAAACTTCATTGAAACAATTCACCGAGCACTTGGAGTGCATCCAAGTACAAACCAAATGAAAAACCCCTTGGGGTTCTAAGAACCTCCTAAATACAAAGAGAATAGGAATGGACAACCAAGAGGTCCATTCAAACACCAAACAAACCAACAAAAATGTTCCATTTCGGAATCCCCAAATCTAAAGCCTTAATTTCCGAAATGTATATGTATGGAGATGTATGATGCAAAATGAAAAAAAATGACCAAAAATGATTGAGAAGAGGGAGAAATAAGAGACTTACCGTGATTGAAGCAAGATTCTTGGGAGAAAATGAATGAAACCACACGGAGAGAAAGAGAGAAGTTATCGCACGGGGTGGGGAGAGGAAACGGTGCAGGGGGAAATAGCGGGCTGGGGAAAAAGAAAGGGAGGGGGCGTTTTTAAAACACGTTCTCTCGAGCGGCTTTTAAGTTAGCTCGAGCGGATGCCCAGAAATTTTACTTTTCTGCCTATAGAAATTCAGTGTGATCCAACTATTAATGAAGTTAATTTTTAAATCATTCACACACATCAAATGTAGAAAGGCATCATGTCCTTATAAAACACGCAGGTAATAAACACAAAGTATCACAAGTAATAAAGACAGCCGTGTTAACAAATTCCTTGCTCAATCAAGAAATTTCAATCAAAAGGTGTGTGTGGGGTTGGGCTGTACAAGAAACCACAAGTGTTTGAGAAACTCTTCCAAGATGCAGAAAGTCAAACCCAATGCTGCTAGAACCTAGATGCTTCTGTTTGATTATCTGTATCAATGTTAAGATACTTGTTTACCTTTTTTTTTTTTTTTTATAAATATATATATGCAACAACAGCCATTTTTCTTTTCAATGACATACAACATCATCTCCTTTTCTTTTTCTTTGATAAACAACATCATCTCCTTTTCTTTTTCTTTGCACAAGGGAACAATAATGAGGTTGTCTAGCCCGTGGTCAATTCTGTGTGTAGGAAGAGTTTCCTAACACTTTTGATTGCCTCCCCAAAAACTCACGGTGGTGAAACGTCGATTGACTAAGCATGGAGTGAAGTGTGTGAAGCTAGTCACAGATTACAACTGATACTCATGTTTCAAACATTTGTAAGCCATAGAAATATGATACAATTCTCAAAAGACACATGCACCTAGATTTTTAGAATTAACAACACCAATAACTAATATCACAATCATGGAGAGCATGTAAAGGCAGTAATAGCAAAAAAAGGAATAAGAGGATGAATAATCACAAAATAACAAAAACAAAGACAAAACAAAAAAAAAAAAAATACAGGTAAAGCATGCAATGCATGTTATGTATGTTTCAACTCTCAGGTCAATGCACAAATACCAATAGCCTTTCTAAGTAATTCAAACCGAAGCCCATCCAAGGGTTTAGTGAAAAGGTCGGCTAGTTGGTGTTCGGTGGGAATGTACTCAAGAGTCACCACACGTGTTTCTACTAGCTCTCGAATAAGATGATGTCTAATGTCAATGTGCTTGGTTCTAGAGTGTTGGACAGGATTTTTTGAAATGTTTATGGCACTAGTATTGTCACAATAAATGCTCATCATACCTTGAGTAATACCATAGTCACACAACATTTGCTTCATTCACAACAATTGCGTGCAACAGCTGCCTGCAGCAATATATTCAGCCTCAGCAGTGGACAGCGATATGGAATTTTCCTTCTTGCTCATCCAGGCAACAAGGTTTGTGCCGACATAGAAACACCCACCAGAAGTACTTTTTCTATCATCTGCATTATCTGCCCAATCAGCATCAGAATAGCCTGCAAGCTCAGTATTAGAGTCTCTAGAATACCAGATCCCATAATTGACTGTCTCATTTACATAGCAAAGTATGCGTTTGACAGCTACTAAATGTGATTCCTTAGGATTAGCTTGAAATCTAGCACAAACCCCAACACTAAAAGCAATGTCTGGTCTACTTGCAGTGAGATACAGTAGACTCCCAATTATGCTCCTATACAAGGATTGCTCAACATTCTTGCCTGACCCATCAGTACTAAGCTTAACACTCGTGCTCATAGGGGTTCTAGCATGGCTTTTCCCATCTAATCCAAATTTTTTGATTAATTCCTTTGCATATTTGGATTGAGATATAAACAGCCCATTATCTAACTATTTCACCTGGAGTCCTAAGAAAAAGACTAGTTCACCTACCATGCTCATTTCAAATTCATTTTTCATTTCTTCAGCAAACTCAAGAGCCATGGCGTCAATCGATGATCCAAATACAATGTCATCCACATAGATTTGAGCAACTGTTATGTCTTCTCCAACTTTTCTGATAAACAGTGTTCTGTCAACACTTCCTCTCAGAAAATTGTAATCTTCAAGATATGAAGTAAGCCTCTCATACCAAGCTCTAGGAGCTTGTTTCAAACATATAAGGCTTTCTTCAACCTATAGACATGATTAGGATATTTTGGATCATTAAAGTCTTTTGGTTGTTCGACGTACACTTCTTCTTGGAGGATCCCATTCAGAAATGCACTCTTGACATCCATTTGATACAGCTTGAAACACATGTGGCATGCAATGCTTAATAATATCCGGATAGATTCAAGTCTGGCAACTGGAGCAAAGGTCTCGTCAAAGTCTATTCCTTCCATCTGTGCATACCCTTTTGCAATTGACTCACGAACAAACACAGTTTTCTTCTCATTCTTATAGGAGACTTTTGAGGTAGTAGCTGCATCAGATTTCTCTGTATTATATCATAGTCCACTCTTGTCACCAGGGGGCTTTCCTGACTTCAGGATTTCATCCAGCTTTTCTTTCCTAGTGAACAAGGATTTCAGTTCATCCTTCAACAGAATCATCTCACTTTCTTGATTTTTTAACTCCTCTTCTAGAGAAACATTCCTTATTTTCAACTGATCAGTTAAACCAATGGCTTCATTTAATTTGCTTTGAAGCTCTTCATTTTCACGTTTGCTGAAGTCTATCTCCTCAATGTGCGCTTTGTTGCATTTTCTCAATTTAACACATTCATTGTACAGCTTCTCGTAGACTTCTTGCAACTGATCTTCATACCCAGATTCATTTTCAGATATGCTCCAATCATCAAACACTGATTCACTACATTGACTTTTGCTGCTAACAGAGGTAGTGAATGACATGTAGTTAAGATTTCTTTTTGCAGAAGAGTTATCTGATCATTCACTCGACTCTGATTCACTCTCACTTAGAGATGCAATCTTAGCTCTTTCTTTTGCCTTTTTGTAATTAGCACATTCCAGACGAATGTGTCCAAATCCATGACATTCATGACACTGCACCCTTGATTGTACTTTGTCTTTATTTGTTCTAGTGTACTTCTCAGTGCTTCTCTCATTGTTCCCTGAACTTGAGCCTCTATTATATCTTTCAAACTTTTTCTTCTCTGGCCTCTGGTTCTTATTGTTTCTAGCCACAAACATTTTCCTGAACTTCTTAGCATAAAATGCTATTTCTCTGTCACTCATAGCCGACTCATCGGATGACTCATTTGACTCCTCTCTAATAGTATTGAGGGCTATAGACTTGTGTTTCTTATCCACAGGAAAAGTGTGTTCATATGTTTGTAGAGAGCCTACCAATTCTTCAATTCTCATACTGTCTAGATCTTTGCTTTCTTCAATAGCAGTAACTTTAGGACGAAACCTCTCAGGGAGTGATCTGAGAACTTTTCTCACAATTCTGTTCTCAGGAATTCTGTCCCCTAGATTAAAACGAGAATTGACGACATCATTTAGTTTGGCATAAAAGGCATCAAATGTTTCATCATCCTTCGTTCTAAGTTCTTCAAAACTTGTGGTCAGCATTTGAAGTTTAGAATTCTTTACAGTCTTGGTACCCTCATGGGTGACCTCAAGAATGTCCCAAGCTTCTTTGCAATTCTTACACATGGAGATTCGCTTGAATTCCTCCTGGGACACGGCCATGAAAATCGCATTCAGGCCTTTGCTATTCCAACCACACTCACTAATTTCATCCCTAGAGTAATTATCCACACTTTTGGGAGTATGAACTCCTTCAATAATAATGACTGGTTCTCTCCATCCCTTTGTTATAGAAACCCACACTCGTTCATCCATAGATTTTAGAAAAGCTCTCATTCGAACTTTCCAATAAGCATAGTTGTTTCCATCAAAATAAGGTGGCGAAGTGAGAGATTGAGACTTATCCATTTTAATCACTACAGCAGGATCACACTCAGGAATTTAATCCCAGCGGAATGAACCCTCTCTGATACCAATTGAAAAATAGTGGTTCTACCAATCACTACACCTAGAGGGGGGTGAATAGGTGTATTCCAATTTTGATAGTCTTTTCAATATTAGAAACAAATAAACAGTTAATCAATAGACAAAAACAATTAACACAATGATTTTGGTCACGAAGTGGAAACTCATTTGAATAACTTCTTCAAATTCTAAAACCACTCCGGGTGTAAGGCACCACCTAAAATCCACTATAGAAAAAGTTTATTACAACCAATTTAGAGATAGTCACAAAACCTTTGTAGTTCCTACACCTGGCTTGCAACATCACGAGTGACCCACTCGATCTCTACACGCATGTAGTGTCGGAACTCTGACCTTCTATAGCTTTCTACGAGAACCTCTCGATCTCTGCATCAACAGCAGCTCCGGAAACCTTCCGGCCAACAAAACGTCCACTTCAATGGACTTTGAATGAGATTTGATCTTGAGTGTGGTGTGGTGGATATGTGTTTGTCCAAGAGAGATTCACAAGGGAGGAAAAGGTTTCTCTCTTCGGCTCTTGAAACACTTAGGGTTTTGCACTCTTTTTCCACACCCCAGAACAGGAATGATCTGTTCTATTTATAGTCCCAGGAAGTCACGGCGCTCAAAACATGAATCTTTAGGTTGTCTTGAACATTGGCTCGAGCGAGGTGTCGAGCGAAGGTCGAGCGCACTTATCTTCTAAAACCGCTCGAGCGAGATGTCGAGCGAAGGTCGAGCGAACGTCTCTGGATGAGTTCTGCTCGCGCGCAACATCGAGTGCACATCGAGCGAACCACTCTGGATGAGTTCCGCTCGAGCGCCACGTCAAGCTCACCTCGAGCGAACCACACTGTTTGGTTTCCGCTCGAGCGCTGAGTCGAGCGCATATCGAGCGAACCACTCTGGATGGGTTCTGCTCGAGCGCCACGTCAAGCTCACCTCGAGCGAACCACTCTGCCTGGGTTCCGCTCGAGCGCTGAGTCGAGCGCACATCGAGCAAACCACTCTGGAAGGTTCTGCTCGAGCGCCATCAGCGCCAGTCGAGCCATGTTGAGCACACTTCAATCTTTTTCATGTATCAATGCATCAACACTTGTTACAACTCAACTTTACATAGGTTTTCACAAGAATATGCCAATTAACTCATTTTTCCTCAACAGTTTGAATTGAAGGGAGTAACTTGATAAGACACAGTTAATAAAAGAGTCAATTACGGTTCAGCATTCGAAACCCACAATCAACCCTCAATAAATTCTAATTTTAACAAGATCATGGTTGGCACTCTACTTCCATTTTCAAATTTTAAAAATGTTTAAATTTATACTTATGTTGTTGTTGATACGTAATATTCATAATATTATTTGACTACTTAACATTTCAAAAATATTACTTGTTATATAGTGTTACTTTTTTTAAAATTTTAACAATCATGTGACAATTAAAAATTATGGATATTAATTTTCTTATGTATTAATAATAGTTTGGATATTGATTATGAAATACCTTATCATGAATTTAGTTTTAATTTTAAATTATTTATAGGACAAAATAAATATATTGTTCGAGTTCGAGTTTTAAGCTCTAATACATTTATCATTAAACAAGTTGTATTCAATTTGAACCATATACTCAAATACTAAATATCACCCCGGAGAAATATGTCGAGTTCAGTTTTAAAATTACCAAAATGAAAACGACGGCTAAAAGCGGAAAGGGCTTTCTACCCAATACTTTGTAACGTGGATTTAAGCACGGAGAAGAGAGGCTTACAACATTTCGCCCATTTAGATACACTTATCTTATTTCATCTCATCTTATTATATTATTATAATTTTTTTAAATTTTTATATAAAATATAATAAATAATTTAATTTTTTTAAATTTTAAAATAATAATAATATTTAATAATATTTTATTTAATTTTTAATTTTAATATAAAATTATCATTTTATTTCACCTCGCTATCTAAACCGATTTTGAATAGAATAATTAGCCTAGACTAAATATCTATTAGTATTAGTGCAATTAAGAAGGCACGTGAAGAGCATAGGAAAATGTCAAAGTACTCATCAAAGACGAATTAAGTTTGGAGGAAGATTTCCAGGGGAGGTTGACCATTAAAAAATAAACAAAGAGTACAAACCAGAAAAAAAAAAAACAAACAAGAGTACCAACATCGAGAAGAGAAGATTACACATCGAAGGCCAGGGAGAAGCTTAGTGGCTGGTCGAGGTTCAATAGGCCAATTAAGTGATCACCAATCCCCATTTTCCATAAAAGTGTTAATAAATTCTTTCGTAATTAATGCATCCTTTGGTTGAAGACGAAGCTGCAATATCGGTAACAGAACATAAAATAAAAAACAGAGGAAAAACAAAACAACATTGGCAAACAACGCAGAGCAAAGTAGTACTGAAGTTGCACATGACCTCAGGATATTTAGGAAATGTTCTAAATAAATGGAAGTCTATTTCATTATGAACGAAGAGTTCTCTCGATCAAGTCTCAACAGGCAACCTCCAATATTATCAGAATAGGTATAATTGCATAAACATACGCTCCCTTTCGGCACAGTATAATTAACAACCGAGTATCAACTTTGAAGTCGTAAAAGGTTACGATAACATCAGCAAAGACAGTGTGCTTCCACGTGCAGTTTTCAGATGGAACTTGCATCAATGTTTTGGAACCATCTACAAGCATCAAACAACGAACAAATTACTATACGTGTTAATGCGTTAGAAAGCTAACCATGCATGGATCGATGAGCTGTAAAACATACCTCTATTCATATTCATTTTCTTGATCAGTTCGTTCCCAAGAATGCTGTGTTGGCACAATCCAGTCCAGTGCAAAGGAGATCTGATAAATGTAACCATGCATTCAGTTAATCATAAGATCGAGTAAAATTAATTCCCCTCTTTAAAAATAAATAAACCAGAAAAAAAGAGCAAAACATTACCATCAATATCGTGTCGAGGAGGAATATCTTCATCATTTAAAACTGAGGGTGTAATGACTACATGTGCATATATGCTCCCACTTTTGTGCAAAACTAACCAGACTTGGAGCAATAAATACCAGCGATCGGATCTCTTCAATAACCACATTCAATGGAGATCATGACATTCAATGATATGTATTGAATCTGACGCAAGGGACGTGAGATATCTTCCACCACTCCTCTCCTCCATCTTTCTCGCAGTGTTTTTCTAATAGAGGACATTGATATATATGAAGTTGCAACAGTGAGGCCGGCAGGCTTTTCTTTGGAAAGGACAGGAGCTTTTCGCACTTAATAATACAAAGTTTCGAGAGTGAGGGAGGTAGGCCATCCTTTGGAAAGGACGTGAACTTTCCGCAGTCAATGATAATCAGTTCATTAAGAGATGTGATGTTTTGAAGGCACGCACAAGATAGGTTTCGCAGATTCGGGAAGTCTGAGATGGTGAGACTTGTTAGAGATTTAGGCAACTTCATCTGACCTGGAAAGGACACCAGATGTGGACATCCACTAATCTCAAGGTTATCAAGAGAGGTAAGTTTGTTCAACCCCCGTTCCAACAAGGCATCAATCATTTTGGGATGAGATATAGAAAGTAATTTTAGGTTGGTGGGAAAACCTTCTTCCGGAAAGGATACATCGTCTGGATCGTCTGGACAACGGTGTAGTGTCAAACTTTGAAGAGAGGTATGGTTGTGTATGCCTTTGGGTAGTGCCATTTTCTTACAGCCAGATATATGAAGCACTCTCAGGTTGGCAGGGAGCCACTCTTCGCTCAAGGAGAAACTAAGACTCGGACAATCCGTAGTATCAATTTCGCGAAGAGTGCTAAGAGTGTGTATGTCTCTGGGTAAGTATTCAAGACTTTCACAAGATACAATGACAATGCATTCAAGACACGAGTTATGATGTAACCTGTCCGCTATTGACTTTAGCTGTGCACACTTCAACAAATCGAGGTGTTTGAGTGATGCAGGTAATTCTCCGCTGCTTGTCAAGGATTTGAGAGATGGACAGCGCTGAATTTTCAAGTACTGAAGATGAGATGTGGTGTTGCTGCAACTGCTGCTATCAGCAATATCGTCCAGCAAATACTCCAGTTCCTTGCATTCACTTACCTCTATCCGCTCTAGAGTTGGAGGTAGCTGGCGTCTTGCAATATGCTTTAGCAAATCACATTTCACAATTCGAATCAACTTAAGACGAGTGTTGTTGTACATCAATGACTTTGGCAAGGATTTCAAGGCTATGCAATTCTTGATCTCGATTTGTGTGGGTGGGCATGGCATATCCTGTTGGAGCAGTTCTTCTTTTCTCCCGACGACCAAAGAAACAAGTTTGGGACAACTCTCAATGCACAATAGATCAAGACATGGGAGATCCGGCAGTGATTCGCAATCATCTGACCACAAATGTGTCGATTCGGCCTCACATGTAGAAATAGTTAAATCTTTTGCATGTGTCATCCATTGCTTATCAAACCCTACTATTTCAGATGTGAACATTGAGATTTTAGAAAGAGACCGGATTTCTAATGAGCTGAAGTCAACCGTACTTCTATGCACAACTCCTTTTGATCCGGCAACTTCTATTTCATAGGCATCCGGAATGTTTGGAACTGAGATCCGTAACTGCCCACAACCATATATCTTAACTTTTTTCAGTGAAGGGAGTTGGTTTGGTAAATTTCCGTTTATCTTGGGACAACGTCTAAGGGAAAGCTCACGTAATTTTGGGAATTCTTCGCAGGGACTCCAGTTCTCCCACTCCTTCATATCATGGAAGTGCAGAGTCTCCAAGGACCTAAACGGTTGAGAGATATCATTCCCGCAAAACTCAGGACCAATATTCTTCACATAAGCCATGCCTCCGATGGAAAGGAATTTGAGAGATGATAGTTGCCCAATTGCCGGCAACGATGTACACTTTTCACAATTTTCAATCTTCAAGAGCTCCATATTAAGAAATGATGGACGTCTTAACCAAGTCGGAAAATCTCTACCACCGTAGTATCTAATAGTGAGTTCTTTCAAGCTCTCGTGAGGCTCTAGGTTTTCAAGTACCTCTAACTCACTTGCTCTATCTTTCTCCTCATCAGTATCTTCATTCCACTCCAACGACAGCCCTGTAATTTCGGGCTTGTTGCTTAAAGCAGCGTCCTTTGCCTCCTTGGGTTCAGTCACGTTCTCCAATCCTGAAATGCACAGTGTCTCTCGAAGATGTGGCAAAGACCCTAACTCTTTTATCCCAGAGCAAGTACTGTCTTTACCAACAACCATATTAGATAGTGACCGGAGACACGTTAGTTTACCTATTTGCATAGGCATGCCTTCCAAATGAATCGCTCCTTGAATATTGAGGTGGCGAAGGTTGACCAGCTTCCATAACGTTGAAGGTAATTTATTTAAATGGAAACAATTCTCTAACAACAAAGTTTGTAAGTTGTAGAGAGTAGTTATTGATTCTGGCATGCTTCTGATCAAAGTTTCGGAAAGATCAAGATGCCGTAGATGCTTTAAATTACCGATTGAATCGGATAGCTCGGTTATGCGGTACCCCCTCAAGCAGAAAACCCTTAGGTATCGTAATCTTTTAATCAATTGAAGAGGAACATTAGGCGCCAAATAACAATCGCCTAGAGATGGCGACTTCAGAGGTAAGAAGGTACGTAAACATCTAAGTTTAGAAAAGACCTCAAACTTTTCACTTCCATCGTAGTTTCCTGCCAAATAAGATGAGTGACGGGTCTTTTCAAAAATACTCCCTTGCTCTCTATCTTTAACTCTGTCCAGCTTCATTCTATAACACGTATCTCCTGCAACCGATTTAGCCAACTTCTTGATGAGCCCATGCATTAGAAATCTTGATTTATGCTGGCGCGATTGTTGGAAAAATGATCTTGACAACAGATTGCGAAAATGCTCCTTACCCAAATCTTCCATTTCACTTTTCTGTTGTCCTGGTTGAATCAAACCTTCTGCCATCCATAATAGAACCATCTGCTTCTCGTCAAATTCATAACCCTTTGGGAATATAGAACAATACGCAAAGCACCTCTTTAAATCTGGAGGTAGATCGTGATAGCTCAACATAAGAGCCGGAACAATTTCCTTTTTCTTCTTCAATATATCCCACATCTTGCTGTTTGAAACTATTTTCCAGTACTCATTGTTAACACGCAAGAGGCTTCCGACTGTTTCTACCGCTAGAGGCAGGCCCTCACACTTTCTAACAATTTCCTCGGCATCATATTTAAGATGCTGATGTGCACAAAAGTCTCTTCTATCCAATGCATGTTTGGCCAATATAGACATACAATCTTTATCTGGCAATAATCCCAACATGCAAGGTGGAACTTCAACCGTAGACATTAGTGACATGACATATTGTTGGCGAGTTGTGATGATAATGCTGCTTCCCGAAGCCCCTGCGTCAAAAGGAGCACGTAGGGTAGTCCACTTACGGTCTTTCTCATTCCGAACATCATCCAGAACGATTAGAAACCTCTTCCCATTTATTAGCTCCTCTAGTTTGCTTTGCAACGGATTTAAATCCATGGAGTTATAGTTAATTTCAGGTGTCATAGAGTGTAATATTGCTCTTGTAATCGTCGCAACATCAAAATCTCCATCATAAGCAGAAACACAAACCCACGCTTTCGGATAAAAATAGCTTTGCACTTCTTGATTATTGTATACAAACTTTGCAAGAGTTGTCTTTCCTATACCCGCCATACCATGTATAGGAATTACATTTACTTTAGTTAAAGCAGCATCACTACGCGGTGTTTCACTGAGCAATAATTGTAGGATAAAATCTCTTTCCCTATCCCTACCATGCATTTGATCTCTGTCTGTATTCACCATACAAATGGAGGGTTGTATGATCTCTTCTATTATGTTTGGACTCCAGCCATCAGAATTTTGATTCAAGTTCAGTTTATCTTTTCTTGTCATAAGTTCATCAAATCGAGTTGTGAGTTCTGTTATCCTTGCTCTCATCCTAATCTTCATCTTAACAGCACTAGGAGTCAAGCCGGTTAATAAAGCAGGGATGCGATTCAGTACCTTACTAGTGCTAGCGGCCTGACTTTCACCAATCAACTTGCGCTTCGAAGCTTTGATGGAGAGCTCATCCAGAATATCTTCCACATCGTAGACCAAGTCTTTGAGATCATCAAGCCATGTTTTCACATCCCGTTCAGTGTGTTGCTTCTCATTCGCATCTTCAAGCAACATCTTAATTGTTGAAAGCTCGCCCAACCGTTTCTGATTTCTCCTTCGGCAAACGAAGTTCAGAAACTGGGGAGAGGATAACCTCTCAAGCAGTACTTGAATGGATGCTGCAAGAAACATCTCTCCCACTAGTACCATTGTTCTCTTCAGAAAAAGGAATCAATGATCAAGAAATTAAATGCCAAACACTGAGAAGAAGAAGTAACTGGCGGTTTCTTCTGGCAATTAAAAGGCTTAAAAGTAGTCTCACTAATTAATTTTATTGGCTGTTGCAACAATCCCAAATTGTTACGAGGATTAACGAGGGACGTACGTACGTAATTTAGACTTTAGAGCCACTACAAAATAATATATATATATATATATATCTATATCTAAAACGAATTATTTATACTATTTATAACGAGAATAAATTTATTCTAACAAAAAATAATATTTTGGCATGCAAGAAATAACGTGGAACAATATTTCTTGCAGTGAGCATGCACTTGCATGCTGGCTGCATCTCTCTCAAGTGCATGCATGCTCACTTGGGCCCACGATCGATTAGGTGGTTGTCTTTACAAGTTGTATTCTCTCTTTTAATTTGTTGTCTCGATCGATCGCCTTTATCCGGTAATTCTTTCTCTTTTCGTCTCTTTCTTGTTGCCTCTATATTTCAATCACATTGGGTGGAGTCAGTCCATTACAATTTGCAGCTTGATCAATCAAACTCATGACGGAATCTAAAACTGGCTACTATCTCGTCTCTTTAACTTTTGCTATTTGTTAACAATATTCAACAAAGAAAAGAAAAATGTCTTGATCTCTTTTATTTTTCTTATTGTTTAAATTCAACAGAGAAAAAGAAAAATGAAATGCATGTACGGCGAACTGTATAACCAACAAAAACAAAATATGAAGTATATACTAGGAAAAATGATACTCACACCACTAGCTCTTACTACTCGATGTTACTGCTGTAATTTTTTATTTTCTTTCTATTTTCTTTTTACTTAGTGATTAAGGAAGCAGTTTTAATAATATTGTGATTATTTTTTTTTTTTTTTGCTTTTTTTTAAAATATTTAAAAGTGTTAAAAAATACATGCATGTTAAAAAAAAAAACCAATTATATATGCCTAACGGTAGCTCCCAAGGAAAGCTAAGAGCGGTGGATGTAGCACCGTCCATATCCTAATTGTACTCACTTCTCCTATTGTATATTTAACGAGTGGGATTAATTAATTGAATATCTCATAGTTAACTATGAGATATTCAATTCATCCATAGTGGGAACGAGATAGAATATAGATGCATACAATAGGTATTATATATATATATATATATGAGATGGTATCCTAATTTTATTAATAGTCATTTCTTATAGCGGATGAATACTTTTTACAATTGATGTAAGAGTTTTAGGGGTTATATCAATCCCAAAACCAAAACTATTGTAAAAATCCTGCATTTTAAGAAAACACTACCCTTTTTATATATTTGTGTTTTTAATTTTTTTTAGCCTGCCATAAAATACTCAATGATCATCCAAAAATTTTTCTGTCCATTAACGTCTACAAAAAATATGTACTGGCCCAATTATATCACATGGGTAATTAGCGTCCTTGTATTTTGCATTCTCATTAGTTTAATTCAAAACATTCAACCTTCAAGATTAATCCAAGATCATCTTCATCTAGACCTAGGCAAGATCATCATCATGTGAATCTTTTTATTTTTTTACCTTTAGGTTGAAAAAATGGGTAGACCAGTTTTTCTTGAAATTAAATAAAAATGGGCAGTGTATTTTAGAGATTTTAATCCGATTTCAATTAATAAATCAGGTATTCATGTTACCAGACAAAACAATTTCCATATAACTCATTCATTAATTTAGAAAATTTAAGAGAATTAGAATGCCCATTTCGCATATCAAATATATATCCTATATAAATGTCCCATCACTTCTCCCATTTTACATTCAACCAGTGAGATTTAGATTTCCTTGAGTTCCTACACGTACTCTAAGATCTGAAGTATGACAGAGATAGAAGATGAAATTGGCCTTAAAACATTTACTGTTCTTTAAATAAATTTGTTGGGCAGCATTCAATGTTAAAAAAACGCCGTATGTACGTAGAACTTACTTCATATGTTTATAATCTCTCCCATTTTATTTCCATGAGTTCAAATAGAATCTGATCTAGAAGATTCACAACTTGTTATTTTAATACAGACGCATATATTACTAAGCTCTCAAATTCCGCAATAAAATGTTAGTGTAATATCCATCTTGATAGAGGTGGTGCATTAATTATAAATGTACCAAAAAGCTTTCCAAAACCAATTCCAACTTAATTAATGGGTGGCTATACACTCACCGCTCACAACTTCTGCTAGAGTTACTTAGTCTTAAGATTTATTTATTTTCATATATGTATTTTTTTAATACTTTTAAATATTATTTTAAAAAATAAAAAAATTATAATATTATTAAAAAATACATCCTTAATCATTAAATAAAACAATATTAAGAAAAGTAAAAAATGAGAGCAAGATGGTAGCACCAGCGGGATTTCCCTTAATTAATACAAAAGAAAACAAGGCCATCTGTATCAAGGGTCCGAGTTTATAAGTATTGTACGTACGTAGTTGGAATAAAGCACCCATGCATCTTGATGTGACTTAAACCGAAACCATGAGTCTCGACTTTAAACTTTTTTTATTTCAAATTTTACAAAATATATATTTGGGGCTACTTTTAAGACTAAAGAACAATTGGTATCTCACCTTAATTTATTTGGGGCGATATATAGTGGGTTAGTGTCAGGTACCACCCCCCAAAAAAGGGAGTGGTTTAATTTGGTAATGCTAAACTGCCTTTCTTCTACTTAATTGCCTTTTTTTTATTGTTTATTCTTTTACTTTCTTCTCTCTCTGTTTTTTTAATTTTTTTTTTTATCTCATTTTCTCTTCTCCTTCTCTCATCTTGCCTTCTCTCTCCCCTCAAATTCTGTACCGTCTTTCCTTTTTGTCTCGTATCTTCTTCATCTTTGTCTCACTCCCTCTTCTCTGTCTTGTTGTCGCTGCCGACAATGGCACATTGAGGTAGGAATGGGCGGTGGGATACCGCCTCCTGCCCCCGCATCCCGCCCTGGCATCATCTAATGGGGACAACCCGCTATTAAGCATAACATTTGACAAGGTTTAATTTGGTGGGCTATTTTTATAATTTGGTGGAACGTAGGACTCACGCACGTACGTACTTTAGAGCACTTGCTGGCTTCTTTCTCAAGGGCATGCTTATTTTTTCTTATCACGATTGATCGCCTTTATCTGAGTCTTTTTCTCTTTTTGTTTCTTTATGGTTGCCTCTATCTTTCAATCCCATTGGGTGGAGTCCAACGCAATTTGATGCTTTCATTCATAAAAAACAGTTTTGTTGTAGTGATATATATACATAAAACTCTATGATGATCAGGTGGCATTGTTCATCAATTTTTATATTTATTCTTTTGAAAAGTAAAGGGTCATAATGGTATTATGTCATATTTTATATAGTGAGACGAAGATAAAATAAGAGTATGGTGTATAATATTACTCTATATATATATATATATATATGAAAATGAAATGCATTAGTTAATAACCCACTGAAAAAAAGGTGCAAATAAAATTAAAAGTACCACTAATAGTTAGTGGTAACGCTAATTATTATAAATTGCCTTTTTTCTTGTTTATTCTTTTACTTTCTCTAATGGATGTCATTATCATGCCTTCTCTTTTTATCTATAATATCAGCTAATTTGATACCGATTCGGTGAAATTTGAAATAAAAAATTCAAAGCTGAGAATGCTGCATGCTAGTGATTAGCATAATATATTTTACAACTTTTGGATCGAATTTTTATTTTTTATCTTTTCATTCTTTTCTCAAGTCTCGGAGTTTTAATAAATAAATAAAAATATCTACAACTATCTTCTTCTTTTTTCTTTCTTTCTTTTTTTTTTTTTTTTATCAATTTCGAAGTTCTAAATGAAATTAGTCCAAAACTAAATTAATGATAAACTCTGTCAAAAAGATTAATTATGTCCAATGTTATACCTAGCTAGTAGAATGATCGATCCTTCCGTTTAAGTCATGTCAAGATGGGTTAATCTTAATCCCAACTACGTCAAGTTCTAACTCGGTCGACTTTGGATATAAGGCAAGTTAATTTATTGTGTATTGATCAATTGTAATTGCATGTGGAAAGCTGCGCTTTTTGGTGCATGCATAAAAACAGTAGTGCTAGGCTACCGCCTAACTTTGCTGTTGGGCGTGCCGTTTAATACAAATTCATTTTCTATTTTTTAAAAAAAATTTTTTTTTATTTTTATTTTTTTTAAATATAAAAAAATATCAATACATTAATAGTTACTTTCTTAACTATTAAGTAAAAAAAAATTAAAATATAGGAGGTGTCAAAATAAAGTGTCAAAATTAGGTGTCAAATTAGTAGTGTTTCTCGCATAAAAATCATGTACAACCTCCATTATCATTTATAGACGATAATATATTGCCGAATTTGGAAGCTTAAAAGTGTGGTTACGCACGTTTGAATTCTTTTGTACGCATGCCACCCTACATAATATATTAATTGAAGTCACATTAAAATTCACAAAATACTCAATCCCCATTTTTTCCCCAAGAAAAGGGAAAAAAAAAAAAAAAAAAAAAAAAAAAACCTGACTACGTCCCATTTATTTGAAACAAAATTAAAATGAACACCTAACACGAGGCAACAACAACATGTTATTTATGTTCTCATATTAAAAAATGTAAAATTCTAATTTCGGAATTTCGGGCAACGCATTGGGCCAAAACTCAGCTTCATCGTTTTCCCCTTAACTATCATCTCAAAGCTGGTTGCATTGGGCCAATAATCACTAGCACTGTTGTCCCGAAACATCAAGACAGGTGCTTTATTCCAACAACAGGAGTTGACAAAGATGTTGGATGGCTAGTTTTGCGTATTGAATTGGAATTGGAATTGGGTTCGAAATATTTTTTTGGTGTATTAAAATGCAGTAAGATTTATAAACGAAGTTATATATAGAAAGAAATTTGGCATTGGTAAAATCATGAATTACTACGGCTTGCTATGGTAAATAAGATTGCAAACCTCTTTTAGTGTAAAATAGATCCATTACAATAGAAATTCATTTTTGTGACGGTCTGAAAATTGTAACAGTATCCAAACCGTCACAAAAAGCATTTTCAATGACGGTTTGTGAAAATTGTCACTGAAGGCAGTTAAGAAATTGCATTACGTTCGAACATATACATATTCAAGTTAGAACATGCCCTGAACATTTGAACATGGAGATATTTACTTGCGAACGTGGGAATTTTTTGTGCCAACGTTCAAACGTTAATTGATTTAATATTAAAGTTGGATATTTCAAATTAAAAAAGTTTGACAATTAAAGTGTAGTGATGTAATATTAAAGTTAGATAAGCTAACATTAAAAAAGATTGAGAATTTAAATTCAAAAATAGTAGATATATTAAATAATATTATTCATTACAGATGATAAAAATAAACTACAAAATATGATAAAATTTTGTAAAATTTTGTAAACAACACGATAAAAGTGAAAAATACTAAACATGAATTGTTTACATATTTATTAAAATCATCAGTCAATGCGTTGACTTTTGCATTTTGAATATCTATCCGATGGACAACATCAGTGACAAAATCAGTGACACTATATTCTACTGACGCGATCTTTCGGTCGATGTGCGTAATAATATCTGATATCATCGCATCAACCCAAGCAGTTTGCGCATCTCCCATAGATGTACCCATCGGACCCAGACTGGGTTGGAGGAATAAGATATGGTACAGAGCAAGGTTGACATCGAGCATGCCCCCTCCCTTATCCAGTGCTCCGACGGTGTATGGTAATGTCGATGGAGCTCATTTGCTTTGTCATCCACTCCTCCACTTAGGGTTGTACCCTCCAAGCCAGTAATTGCTTAGTAATGAGGACTTCATATGGGAGATTGTCCGTAGAGACAACGCTTGCCTCGTAACGAATCCTATAAAAAATACGAAGTGGCAAGTCGATCGCCTCTCCACAAGTAGCTCGTATAAGGAACTATTTGCGAGTCCGGCTAAATGTGACCTTATGTGCCACAGGATCCACATTTGTTACAACAAGCAGGTGCAACATGCAGAAAAAATGGTCTGAATGAGTTCTTCCTATCGATCTACTCTTGGTCACTCCCAATGAGGATGTAGAAATCCTCATCTCGGCCATCATCTTCCTCATCAGTATTCTCAGTCTCTAACTAATCAACTGGGCCAGTAGATGATTTAGAAGTGCCTACATCTGCATCTACTCTGGATCCATCCCTAGGCTGAGCATCTCCTGCAGTCGATATCTCAATTATGCGATGGATCCCTAGAAGCTCGACGACGACATCTATTGAGACCTTAAATTGAATATTGTGTACTGTCACGGTGTGAGAGGATGCATCCTGAGGCATGGAGCACATCCCCATATAAAACTCCCTAACCATTGACGGGTATATACTACCCCTCAATGTGCAGATACTCATCCAACCTCTCATAACGAATACGTCTCGAATGCTCTTTTGCTCCCATTTGAGTTCGTAGAATTGGTTAATCATGATTTCTCGTTTGGACATCACTGTTCGAGCCCTGATTCGAGACGTGTTCTGGCTTGTTCCTTCCCTCCCTGTTTTCTTAGTCGTTAGAAGATGAGTCATATTCTGAAAGAAAGAAAAAAAATTTGAGCAATATTAGTACAATGATGCATATTATGTAATGTAATTTAAATTATTTTGAGAACATGTTCGAAAGTAACATATCATGTTCGGACATTAAGCTTATATGTGCGAATGTTTTAGATTTTGTGTTCGCCCGTTAATTTCCTCTAGAATAATAATTATGTAAGATGAGTTACGATCGAATATGATGGCTAAAACACACGTTTGAATTAAACCAAATATACGTTCACATAGTATTAATAAAATAAATAAAAAATTATTACATTCGAACATACAAAATAAATACGTTCGCATGTGAGGAAGCTAAAAGGTTTTACATTAGAACGAATTCCAAATAACTTTCACACATAATACTAATGTTTGCACGTATGTGCCGCTTAAGAATATGAACGATCATATGTGCGAGCGTTACAAACGTACGTTTGAATGTAAAATAGACAATCGCACGCACTCGCAATACGTTCGCACATACTGTAGAACATTCGCACGTAGAAATGAATTATACACTTCAAGAAAGCTTTCTACGGGGGCCGTTTAGCAATTGATAACCCGTGGTAGCCAGAAAATCAAGATGAAAGTCCGGCCACCAATAGGTTTCAGGAACCTGTGAAACCTCCATTAAACATTAAAAAAAAAATCTACCCAAACGTTAAAGAATGATGCCTACCTCTTTTGTGATGTTTGTGGTGGAGTTTGACGGCTGCGACAATGGATTTGGTGGCTATATGCAACGGAGGCAACAAAAGGGAAAAAGTGGCGCCCTGACTCCTACGTACAAAAACAAGGGAATCGTGACGTCGAGATAATGACAACATGGGTCACGCATCCTAACGAAATGGGGCTCAAGTGTGTGCAACATGTAAGAGTGCACAATAAAATTGCAGCGGATAATATAAATAAGTCATCTAAGTACCAGAAATTTAAATACAAATATTCAAAACAAATTACCTTTAAAGAGTTATACAGTCATCTCAAATATATTACAAAGGCAATACATAAATTGATAAAAAAAAATAGGAAACTTGATAAATAGGAGCAATCCCAGATCACTCCACCAACGGAGCCAAGCTAAGGCTCGTCATCCTTATCTGCATTAAAATCTGCGATACCATAAAATGGTAGCACAGGTAAGTATAAACCAAACAACTCTCGGGATAAAAACATATTAATGTAACCAACACGCATTCATTCGACAAAATCCACTTAGCCATAAAATACCATTTTTTTCCAAAAATGATTATTTCCATCACACACCAAAATCCCATTTTGGCGCAAAAAGAATACTCCTTCATTTTTTCAGAAAATGAATCACATAAAACAAACCAATTATCGGACACTGTAGGCGGGAATCATAGGCGGGACTCTACCACCATCCCTGCTTACCACCATCCCTACAGTTCCTTTCCACACAATGAATATTTATCACACATAATGAATACTTATCAGAGTACTGTAGGCGAGAATCACATGTGAGACTATACCACCATCCCTGCTTACCACCATCCCTACCGCGTGCACCGTAGGCGGAAATTACAGGCGGGACATAGCCACCATCCCTACCACGTGCACCGTAGGCAGGAATCGCAGGCGGGACTCTACCACCATCCCTACTTACCACCATCCCTACAGTTCCTTTCCACACAATGAATATTTATCACACACAATGAATACTTATCAGAGCACTGTAGGCAAGAATCACAGGCGGGACTATACCACCATCCCTGCTTATCACCATCCCTGCTTACCACCATCCCTACCGCATGCACCGTAGGCAGAAATCACAGGCGGGACACAGCCACCATCCCTGCTTACCACCATCCCTACTGCGTGCACCGTAGGCAGGAATCGCAGGCGGGACTCTACTACCGTCCCTGCTTACCACCATCCCTACAGTCTCTTTTCTTTTTTCTCAAACCAGTCAATCCAGTTGTTTCAAACACACTCAAATCATTTGACATGAAAATTTAATTTTCAGATAAACACATGAACATGTATGCAATCATGTGAAAACCCAGTTTTTATTTACAAACATGAACATGCGTGCAAATATGCCATATACATGAAACAACACCACAACAACCAACAATTCACAATACCAACCAAACACACAACTCCGTCCATAATCCATCGGACCCCCCGAACTCATCGAACGCAGTCCGGCATGTCCAACCAGATCACAATAATATGTGTTAGTGTAAAAATACATTTAAATCACGAAAATTCTTTGGAAAAATACTTATAGTGCTATATAATAATTTTTTAAGGATCACGAAGCTGCAAGAAGTGGCAGCTCAGCAACGTAACAGTGTAAAATACACTATGGCTGTGGGTCTTAAAAACTCACTTTTCAACGAAGACAAACTAAGACCCAAAATTGATAGGGTAGGGCCTAGAGAGGTCGATGAAGCCAATGGTGGTGGTGGTTTGCCGTGGGTGGCGGCGCAAATGGTGGTTTTAGGCCAAAAATACCCAAATCGGAAATGGGATTGGATGTGCTTCACCGGTGATTGATCGGAGCTGGGATTGGGTCCATTGGGTTGTTAGGAGGTTAAGGATGAAGTGGTGAAGAGATGGTAGCCGGAGGTTGCACGGTGGTGGCGCGAGAGCTCAAAGAGTGTCGCGGCTTTGCATGGAGCGAGGGAGGCAATGGCGGCGAGGGAAGAGCTGGGAATGGAGGGGAATGGCCGCCAGTGGGTGGAGGAGGAGGAGAATGGGCGGTGAGGTGCACGATGGTGCACGGCGGCGTAGAAAGTCTACAACCCGTATGGGTTTGACACGGCCAATGGGGAGAGAGAGAGAGAGAGAGAGAGAGAGAGAGAGCGTGGGTAAGGGAAACCGGGGTGGGGGAGATCACCGGAGTGTGGGGAAGGAGGTGGGACGGGCGATGTCGCCGACGGAGGCGCACATCGGCGGACTGGGCGAGGGACGGAAAGCACGGGGAGAGAGAGGGAGAGCTGGTTGCGCGTGGGAAAGAGCAGAAGAAGAAAAGAAGAAAGGAAAGAAAAAGAGAAAAAGAAAAAGAAAAGTGGGGAAAAGAAATGAGGTTCAATCCTCACATCTTGGATCACAGAAAATGATCCAATGAAAATGATTTTAAAACAGCAAATCTATTAAAATAAATTAAACGTAATGATACAATGAAAATAAAATAATTAAATCTCACAATCAATTAATTTAAAAAGAAGAACAATTTAAATTTACAACATTAAATAAATATTAAGAAAACATATCAAATTTAATTTTCACAATTTAAAGATCATAAAATAACCCATTTAAAATATCCGATAATTTTAAAACAAGAGAATAAATTTTTGAATTAATAAAAATAATCATTCAGTGAAGATACACTAAAATACGGGGTGTTACAGAAAAGAGATATTTGCATGTTATGTCATTTTGCGTTCGGATAGAAGCTTATATACACCTATCGTTCAAATGTTGAAGTGTAACATGCAAACATCACGGGATGAGTGAGAAAGACATCCGAATGTTTCTATTTTAATGTTTGAATGTTAAAAATACTTAATTCTCTTGACATGCAAACGTTATGTTATTATGTGCGAATGTTTGTCACTTAATGCCCGAGACATACAGACATTATATTGGTACGTTCGAACATCTCTAGAATAATTTTTATAATTTATAGTAAATAATATATTATTTATAATATAATATATAATAGTTGTTATATATTATGTAATATAATAATATTATTATTGATAATATAGTTGTTATATAGTGTGAATATGTGATTATTGATCAAGAATATTATTACTATACTATATGTAATATACTTAATATACTATACTTATACACTATGTACTAATATATATGTTATGAGTACAAGGTGCACTAATATAGTATATATACTATATATATTAGTCTAGTATTGTTAATATATTAATAAAGTGTAATTAACAACTAATGTTATATACTAACATATTATAAGCTAATAAAATATATTATACTAATAACATTATGCATTAGTATATATGTTATTCTAGTATATAGTGCACTAGTATATATACTATATATACAAGTCTAGTATTGTTAATATATTAATAAAGTATAATTAACAACTAAAGTTATGTACTAACATATTATAAGCTAATAATATATGATATATCAATAACACTATGTACTAGTATATATATATATATATATATATATATATAATACTAGTACATTGTGCATTAGTATAATATATGAGTATTGCTATTCATAAGACCCACACACCACACACTAGTATTTTTTTATTTTTTTAAATTTTTTTTGGTTTTATTCTTCTTAAAACAATTAAATTCTTCTACTCATCATCCATATACCATACATTTAATTAGAGAAAAGAATTAAAAAAATCATAGAAAGTGAGGTGTGTTGGTGCATGAGGCTTATGAATAGAATTTTTCATAATATATATACTATATATACTAGTGTAGTGTTATTAATAGAGTATAATTAACAACTAATGTTATGTACTAACATATTATAAGCTATTAATATATAAATATATAAACTATTATTGTTATATAAACCACTATTGTTTAAAAAATATGTAAATATGTGAATTACATTCAAACAATACAAATCTATATTTGTACGTGTTGTGGGACGTGCAATGTGGAATTGCACGTGCGAATGTGTTTAAAAATTTGGCGGGACATTTTCCGCATTAATTGTTAGACAAAATATGTAGAACCTGGGTTATTTATGTTCGAACATGTACAACGTAAGGTTTTAACGTCACGCCTTCACACGCGAATGTTAAACTTGGATGTGCAAACATGAATGGAAATATTGGCGAGATCTTTTCGGCATGAGTTATAGGTCACCTGGCCTGTGACGTCATCAACAACAAATGCGAACATTTTTAATGATATGTTCGAACTTAATCCGCGTGATGTGTGCTTGTTGTGGGGATTATTAACGTTCGCACGTGAACTATTGTACGCTCGAATGTCTATGAGTGTTAAAAATTAAGCAGTTCTTTTAACGGGAATCCAAAACTTCACGTAACATGCGAAGATATATTGTGACGTTCAAATGGACTGCTATTTTGATGCAATGACTTTTCATTTAACATGTTGTACACCCCGTATTTTAGTGTATTTTTACTGAAGCAATTATTTTTATGTAATTAAAATTTATTCTCTTATTTTAAATTGGTTGGATTTTTAGTGAGTTTATTTCTATGATTTTAATTTGGAGAAAATTATTTTTATGTGCTTTCTTAATATTTATTTATTGTTATGCATTTAAATTGCTTTTAATATTTAAATTAATTACCGTGAGATTTAATTATTTCAATTTGACTTTATCATTACGTTTAAATTATTTTATTTAACTTGAGGTTTTGAAATCGTTTCCGTTGGATCATTTTTGTTACCCAAGTTATGAGGATTGAACCTCATTTCTTTTCCCTCTATTTTTCTTTTCCTTTTCTTTTTCTTTTCTTCTTTTCTTTTCTTTCTTTTCTTTTTCTTCTTCCTTATTTTTTTCTCCCCGTGCGCACGATTTCTCTCTCCTTCTCTCTCTCCCTGCGTCCGGTTCTTCCCCACCAGCTGCGCCGCCGTCCGTCGGCGGTGGTCGACACCGCCCAGCCCATTAGACTCTCCAGCCGCCGGCGACCTCACCCCACCAATATCACCGCCGTTCGTGCCGCCGTTAGCCCCCACGAAGCCCACGAAACCCACGAAGCCGCGGCACACTTTCCGCCATTGCGCCGCCGTCGCACCGCCATTGGCCACCATCTTCCTACCACTTCATCCCCGGCCTCTTGGCAACCCATTGGACCCAACCCCAGCTCCGATCCGTCACCGGTGAAGCCCCACCAAGTCCATCTCCGATTTGCACATTTTTGGCCTAAAACCACCCCTTGCGCCGCCACCCACGGCAAACTACCACCACCACTAGCTTCACCGACCTCCCTAGGCCCTACCCTATCAATCTTGGGTCTTCGTTTGTCCCCGTTGAAAAGTTGGTATTTGTGACCCACGGCCACAGTGTATTTTACACTGTGGTGTTGCTCAAACGTCGCATTTTTCAACTTCGTGATCCTCGAAAAATTGTTATATTGCACTGTAAGTATTTCTCCAAAGAACTTTCGTAATTTAAATGTATTTTTGCACTAACCCATTTCACTGTGTTTTTGGCATGCCGGATTGAGTCCGAGGAGTTCGGGGGTCAGATGGATTTGTGATTGGAGTTGTTTGGTTGATTTGGTTGAATTGGATATTAGTTGTTGATGGGTTGGTTGGATTTGTTGGTATTGTTCATTGATGGATGTTAGATATTGTGTTGGTACATGTGCATTTCATTATTTCATGCATGATCATGTTTGTAAAAGGAAACTGGGTTTTCGTGTATTGCATTCATGTTCATGTGCTTTGAAAAGCTATGATTTTATGTGATAATATTTTTGGTGCGTGTGTATCACGACCGCAAGCCGAGATGGGGCATTAACTCGGTGGAGCTCCTCTGGTTACTCGGGAGCGGAATATACTGAGTAACGTCCCCTGGATTGTCGCCGGGCGACAATGGAATCGGACGAGATGGTCTCGTGCCGACTCCGTGGTCCTTCTGCTGGCGGGGACTAGAGGATGTCTGGCCACGTACGCGCTGGGCGCGGAACTGGGCATTGCTCGTTGCGTAGTGTGGGTGCTTGGCCATGTACGCGCTGGGCGCGGAACTGAGCACCGCTACGTAGCCAGGACGTGCGGATGGTCCATAGGGGAGGCCATGGTACATATGGAAATAATGCATGGTGCATTTGGAATTAATGCACTATTTTTTGGGAAAATAGTGCGAGTTGATTTTTGGGTAAATCATTTTCTGGGAAAATGTTTTACGGATAATTTGGACCAAAATGGGATTTTGGTGTGTGTTGAAAAATTATCATTTTCGGGAAAAATGATGTTTTGTGGAAAATGCATATTTTCATGTGCATGCATGTTAGTTGCATTTAATGCATTTTATATTACGTTGTTGTTTGGGTTATACTTACCTGCGAGACCATTTTGTGGTAACGCAGATTTTGATGCTGATGAGGAGGAGGAGGGCGAGCCTGAGGAGATGGCTCCGCCTGAGGAGTGATCTGGGATCACTCGTTTGTATATCTAAAATTATTGTAAATTATTTTATGGATGACTGTATAACTGCTATTTAAATCTTTACTGATGTTTGATTGTAAATAAATTCTGGTACTTAGTTGACTATCTGCTGCGTTATTTTATTTGTACACTGTTGCATGTACACACACTAGCACTTCGTTGGGATGTGTGACCGTGTTGTCACCATCCTGGCGTCTCGATCCCTGTGTATTTATATAAGGGGGATTGGGGGCGCCACACATGTCACTACAATAACTCGATTGACATATTGAAATGTCATCGTTCTTGTAATCTAGACCTATTGCAACGACTTTGGTCGCTGCATGTCAAAAAAATTGGAAAATAAATAAAGACGTCCTAAAGTTTGGGGCGTCTTTAATTTGCACGGGTTGAAGGCAATTTATCCCATTTGCCTTCAACTCGTGCCACATAGAGAGAGTTAGGCTGCATTTGGTTCTCAAACTAGCTAAGTTCAGTCTAACTTTAAGCTGAGTCTAACATCCAAATACCAAATTCTCAAATTACTAAACTCATTCCAATTCAAAACCTTCTTATATGTGGGACCCACAACCATTTTCAACTTAAAACATCTTTATACGTGAAATCCACAACTTTTTTCAATTTCTCATAAAAAGTACTAAACTCATCTTAACATCCAAACACACTTTAAACTCTATTTAGATAGGCCTCACATAACTCCCTTCACTACTCAACTCACTACTATTCATAAAGAACTCAGCTCAGCTCAACATCTAAACGTAACCTTAGAGTGAGAGAGAGCTTGAGTGAGAGAGCTATTTTATTTTTGTTCTTAGAAAGAGGTTAGTATTGTATTTATTTTTATTTATATTGTGATTTTTCTATGTGTTATTTAGTTTGAACTAACTAGTATTGTATTTTTTGTTTGAAGGATTATTTGTTGGGAATTTTTGAAGCTTGTCATTTGTAAAGACATATTTATATGTATATTTCTAAACTTTGTGAGAAGCCCCAACTTCCACGTACGGAAATGCGGGAGTCGCGACGTCGGGATGATTAGAACATGGGTCACGCATCCCAACGATAAGTGCCAAATGTGTGTACATGCAGAAAGTGTACAACAAAAATGCAGCAGATAAATTAAATAAGTCAACTAAATACCAGAATTTTAAATACAAGATTACCAAAATAAAAGTACTACTAAAAATTATACAGTTATCTGTGAAATAAAGTAAAAAGTCAAATATATAGACAAAAGGGAAACAAGTCCTATAAAAACATAATGATATCAAATACATAATTCAAAACGGGAAACGATTCCCAAACACGAGTGAGTGATCCCAAATCACTCATCTGGTAGAGCCAAATCCTCAAGCTCAACATCAGCATCTGCATCAAAAGCTGGGATACTATAAAACGGTACTGCAGGCTAAGGAATACTACATGAGATGTGAATCTCATTAAGTAATCACCCAAACAAACCAAGAGATAAAAATACAATAATATATTCAACAAACATGTGTGCACCTGACGAAACACAAATGTGGCCCAAAACCCTCATTTTTCCCGGAATGATTATTTTTCAACGAACGTCAAAAATCTCGTTTGTCTAAAAACATGCCATGAATAATATCCGCCGTTTTCCTAGAAAATGGCTTAAACATAAACCAACCATTTTTCCAAAAAATGGGACCCCATCTACATCAGAAGCCTTCCTCGACAAGGCCTTCACAAAATCAGCCTCGTTACTCAGACGCACAAACACATTCTTGGGCTTCCTCATAGCTGAAACCATCGACTGCGAACTCAGCCTCCAGCAATTTCGGATGAACAATAGGATTGCATCTAGGGACGAACACTGCCTAAGAAATTTAAGGACCATAGAAAAACAAAATGGAGCAGCAGATTTTTCAATTTCCTCCTTGGAGAATAGGACACATACTTCACCGTCTATGACTTTAGCTGGATGAAATGGAACTTCAATCTCAGGTAACGGTTGCGGCGAATAAGCCACCAACTCAGCAAACGTACACTGCCGGCCAGCCATTGCCGATGGCCCAGGAAAAGCCCCGATGGTAGCCATACAGCACACAGTCAAATAAAATCTAGTAATGCTTCATTTAGACGAAAGGGTATTCTGGTCACACTTTTATCCACCGATCAAAAGCGTCAGGTAACAAGTTCACAGCCAAAGAATTTAGTAGGGATCTGTCCAGTTTCGACCAGTTTCTAGCCAAGCCGCTCTGCCTATTACACCAAGAAAATATCAACCCCATTGATTTCATTTTTGTTAACCCACAAGCCTCAATAAAATCATTGAACTCGTCCATTGCAATTCTCAACTAAGGTCTACCACCACTACGTTCGTCATCCCCACGAATAATATTGAAATCACCAAGGCATAGCCAAGGGGTATCTTGCACTACATCCAACTTTAACAGCCTCCACAGCTCTCGCCTCTGCAAATGATTACATTTCGCATACACCACGAAAACCACAATATTGCGTGAGTCATCCTTAAGCAAGACAAACACATGTTGATTACTAAATTGACTAACCGAAACCTCTAACCCATCCTTCCATAGCAGCCATAATTTCCCACCAATGCTTTGATTAGAAAACCCATAATCAAACTTCAAACAATTTTTCAAGCCTTCCAGGTTACTTTCATTGACAAAAGGCTCTTCTAACAAAAAAAATTTACCTGGAATTTCCCCACCAACTTACAAAGTCTTCTTTATGATGATCGAATCCCACGGATATTCCAAAAGAGCAGTTACAGATCATAAATTCATGAAGTTTGCATGGAATTTATTAACTCAAAACTCAGTTTGGGTTAATTTCTTCAAGGCAAAATATATCAAGGATAGTCATGTTTCCTTGATTGATGCCAACAAAGGCTCTTTATTCTGGAAGAGAATAGTAGTAGTGTTACCTAAGGTGTTGGATGACTCCAGGTGAAAGTTAAGGGATGGTCGGGTTTCCTTCTGGAGGGATAATTGGTTGAATTCCAGTCCTCTTATCGATTCTTGTGAGATCTGGGAACTCCCTTTCCTCACAATGGGTGGGATATGGAGCTTCTTCGAAGACTAGTGGGGGAGTCTAAGCTTGAGGAAGTTTTGGAATCTTTAGGTGAGCATAAGGATGGGGTTGATATTTTGATTTGGAAACCGTCATTTTATGGTAATTTTTCTTCGAAATTGGCTTGGGATTGTATTCGTGTTACAGCTCCAAAATAAATGGGCTGTTTGGATTTGGCACTTAGCGCTTCCAAAGAAATACTCGGTTACATTGTGGAAGGCTTTAAACTTTTGCCTCAGTGTGGATGCGAGTATTAAAGATGTGGGCATTTCCGTGGCTTCTAAATGTGAGTGTTGTGAATGGGTTTGTATAGAAGATCAAGATCATGTATTGGCCACTGGCTCACTAGCAGCGGAAGTTTGGCGCAGGACGTTTCTGAGCTTGGGGATGCCTTATGATTCCTCTAGGCCTTGGAAAGCTACTATGGAGCTCTAGTTTAGACAGGCCTCACACTCTTCCCAAAAAGGTACGTTGCTTGCTTTGATTCCAATTATCTTAACTTGGTCCCTTTGGGTGTGGCGGTGCAAGACTTGTATGAAAGGGAAAAAAGTCTCTGTGCAGTCATTGTGGTGTTCAATAAAGGCAGCAATTGCATGTGTGGGATTGCGCTTGAGGGCAAGTAAAAAAGTAAAAGATGGTGATGATCAAATATTGGCTGCCTTTTCTATTCCAGTTAAAGCTTCTTTAAGTAAACAAGACCACATAGGGGATGGCTCAAATTAAATGTGGATAGGAGCTCGTTGGGAAATCCGGGTTGCATGGGGGTGGGTGGCCTTATTCAAGATGATCAGGGTCGTTTGAGGTTGGCTTTTGCTAAAGATTTGTCTCATGGCTCTGATAATGAAGAGGAATTATTAGCTCTTTATTATGGGCTCCAACATTGTAAGGAATTGGAGATGCATAGAATTGAGATTGAGTTAGATTCTTCACCTATGGTAAAATGGTTGGAGAAGGGGCAATGTGGCGTGTGGTACCTTGAAAACTATTGGGATGAAATTCAAAAGATCTTGTCCAGTTTGCAAGTCAAGATAAGTCATGTTTATAGAGAAGGAAATTGATCAGAAGCTGACTTTCTTGCTTGGTTGGCCTCAAGTCATCAATCTGGTACGTGGAATACTTTTGGTAATATTTTGTGAAAGCTGAAAGGTATTTTAAATGTGGATAAAATTGGTCTCTCCTCTTTGGGACCTTAATTTGGTAGGTTTGTTGATTGGCCCAAAGGAAGTCTCAAAGTTGTTAATTGGTCTGCAGGACAGAATATGAGTGTCAGATGTTTTTATTTAGGTCGGTTGGTTTTTTTTAGGCTTGTTAGTAAGTTGCTATTTGTTTTTTTTACCCGGTTTTATTGGCACCTTTTGACACTTGGTTTTTGGGTTAGGTTGTAGTGTTTTTCTTATAAGGAAAAGTCTAAAAAGCATGAAACGAGAGAGGCACGAAAAGCACGAAACCATTTCGACAGTCTGAAAGCTCCATTTTATCCTTGCATAAAATAATAGTATTCCATTTTACCATTTTACTCATGTCAGCAGTCCCATTACCTGTCGTTGTGGTCGACCAACAGTCCCTTAATCACGTCTTCGGTCTTTAACTCCTTAGAAAAAGACTTTACAGTTTCACTAATCATGTCTTAGAAAAAATTGGAACGTCCTTGTGCAAAGGTATGTTGCCCAGCAGTCCCATTATATTTCTTTTCTTATTTTTTATTTATTTTTTTAATCATCATAAATAATTGCAGGATGTACATAAAATGATTTCTTTAAGAAGAAAAAAAACACTGCAAATCTTAGTCATGGCTGCTGCTCTACATTTTTTTTTTTTCCAAATTTTTTTAAGTTGTAGAAGGATTAAAGTATCTACATATAAATGAAGATAAAATGAATGTTATCAATTTACTTAAAAATCACTAAGTACATATATAAGTGATGAATCGACGTTAGCGCAGGAGAAAGAAGATGTATGTGCGAGAGATGAACGAGCGATAAAGAGGGAGAAAAACAAAGGCGGGGAGAAGTACCGTGCCATTTTGACTTTCTAATTATTTTTTTTATTTTTTTATTTGCTTTTCTCTTGTACTAATCCATCTTGCACATTCGTGCATTTCGTGGGGCTTTCCTGTAGCAGCTCTCTTCTTATGATCTTTAAGTGTAATAATATTATCACGGCATTCAATGCCATAAGTGAGAGTTAATTAATAAACTTGAGATGAGAGTCGCGATCTGTGTGGCTGCCAGCTCTTTTTTTTATTATGATAAAAAATGTAAGATTTTGATCAGCTTTGTTTAGTGAGAAACAACGTTGTTTCGATTTTTTCAAGATTATATTAACTTTTATTAATACCCGCTGGCAAATATTAATCAAACTCAAGTTGTGGTAATTAATTGCTAATTTTTTAATATATAAGTTGTGGAAATTAAACAAAGTGACTGAATAAATTAAAGGAAATCAAACGCTAGGTTACATGGATTACAAAGCAAATTTAGATCGAATATGCGTATTTTATTAGTTCCTTCTGGGAATTAACGGTCATCTTCCCATTACCTAACCTTATAATATAAACAAAAACGTATAATATAATATCGAGAAGATCAAGTACTACTGATCCTAAACAGAACTTTTTTTATTCCAGTAGATCTAGAAAATCAAGTACTCCTAAAAAAGACTTGAAAGTCAATAAATATAGTCAACAAAGACTTGAAAATCAATAATTAATGATCTCTTCGAAGAATCTTTCGTGTCAAATGGGTGTATATATATAATATATATTCGACTAATAAAATATTCGAGACTCAACTTGCTTATTATAATGGAGGCCAGAGTTTCTTTTGTATGTAATATGTATATATAACCTCGCGCTAGCTAGCTAGCTATAATGCTTGAAAGCCAGATCACACGTACAGAAGCAGATCATCATCTTCATTTCAGTAACAAATTAGACCGGAGCTAAAGGTCCGTGCATGGGCCGGGCGCCGTGAATACAACTACGTTGTACACCATCTGGTCCTTTATCAGTGGCAAAGAGAAAGCTTTCGCTCACTTCCTTTTGGTGCACACCAGGTCCAACATTCTCTCGATCTTCACTAACTGTGGCTATAATATCTTTCATTCATTCATAATTCTGATCTCTTTAATGATTTAATCTTTTCCCTTGCAGTCACTTTAAGTACATAGCTAGACTCGATCTACTATTTACATGCATATATGTAGTACTGCTTCTTAATTGTTAATGTTTTTGGGTTGAGTTCTGATCCAGAATTTAGTTTGTGTATGTAGTCATGGCATATATAATAACAATCCACCCTATATTTCCATCAGGGATTTTAAGGAAAACAACTTCATACTATTCGATGGACGAATCAAAAAATAATAACATTCGAGGAGATCAACCAAATACTTCAACAGAAAATGAATGTCATGATTGTCCAGAATGGGCAAAAAAACTGGAAGAAACCTTACGTGGACTAGAGCCTCTCTCAGCACCAAAATGTCGTATTTACAAGGTTCCAGATCCCTTCGCAAATTGAACAAAGAAGCTTACATCCCTCAGGTTATTTCAGTAGGGCCTTTTCACCATGGCAACGAAAAACTGCAGTCAATGGAAAACTATAAAATGAGATATCTCAAGAGTTTCATGAAACGAGCCAAGATAAACATGAAGAAGTTAGCAAGCACTATACAAGATTCGGAGGAAAGCGTACGTGAATGTTATGCAGAGGCTATTCCGTTTGATCGTGGTACTTTTATGAAAATTATCCTGGTGGATGCGAGCTTCATCATTGAGTTTTTCTTGAGAAAATGGTCAGGAAACTGGACAGATGACGACTTTATGGTGCTAAAACCATGGCTAACTTCTAGGATGCAATTAGACTTGATATTACTTGAGAATCAACTTCCTTTCTTTATAATCAAGAATTTGTATATGCTTGCACTCGGGTCTCATTCAATATACCCACCCTTCCTTGAGCTTACCTTTAACTACTTTGAACTCCACAATCTTCAAGAAAAACGTCCTGATGATCGAGATTTAGAAATAATGCACTTCGTTGATTTGCTTAGATACTTTTACCTGCCTCCTCCCCAAAGTCTTCCAGAAAGAAGTACTGAAGTAGCTAAGGAAATGTACTGTGCCTCCCAGCTGGCTGAGGCAGGATTGAAGTTTCAGCTAAGTTCAAGCAAATGCTCCCTTGACCTAAAATATAATAAGGGAGTGCTGGAAATCCCAAGTTTTACATTAGACAATGCCACGGAGATTTATGCTCGGAACCTCATGGCCTTGGAGCAATGTCACTATCCAGATGACGCATATGTTACTGATTATATTTTCATGTTAGATTTCCTTATCGATACAGGGAGAGATGTGGATTTACTTGTTCGAGAGGGGATCCTTGTGAATGGATTGGGTGACAACAATGCAGCTTTTGTCAACAATCTGTGCACCAATATCTCATACTCGGCCATGAATCTTGATTATTTTAGTCTTTGTGAGGATTTGAAGACTTTCTACAAGGACCCTTTACATATCATGAAGGCTACCTTAAAACATGATTATTTTCGCACGCCTTGGATGGGCGCTTCTACTATTGCTGCTGTTATCTTGTTGGTCCTCACTCTCGTACAAACAGCATGCACTGTCATGCCCCTGTTGTAGATCTGCATGTGCATCCTCTTTATAATTTCTCTTCTTTCGTGTTTTGCAATTTATTGAATCTGAAGAGGAAGAAAAAAAAAAAAAACAGGAAGAGATTTGGAACGGGAGACTTTCTTCAGGTCCTATCGAAGCATTATTAAACATTTTAGAATTAAATAATTGAGGGAGTACTTCGATTGTTTCATATACAATGAATTATTCATCTTGCAGGGTAAAGTAATAAATTACTACTCCCAACTTTGTATTATAAATTTCATATATACATGCTAGCTAGCGGTCAAATAATATTATTTGACAACGTCATGTATTAATTAATTAATACAAACTTTAGCTGTTGCTGTTGATTTTATAATTAACGTTCGAATTCCTATCCGGTCCCACTCTTCCAACAAAGTAATTAACGTCTATATACACATGACACACACACAAAGATGCATCTAAGAAACGGTTTTATTAATGCAAAACGGGAAGATATATAAAATATACACTACAAGAAAAATGAATTTTTGTGACTATTTAATTGCGACGAAAAGACTATTTGTGATCAAAACAGACTCATTTTAGCTGTAAATAGTCATTTCGCTGGAATTAACTGGCCACAAATAAGTAGTTTTCTTATAGTGACAGTTTAACTCCATGGATGGATTTTATTCAGTATTTTATATGTGCAACACATCATGATTAAAGTCATTAAAGTGAATGAAAATAAGAGTTATGCAACTCATTTGATCATGAGATAGTTAAAATTCCAAATTTGTGTGTTAAGAGAAGATTTTGTTGTTCCACAATTAATATTTGATGAGATCTTTAATTATGCTTCAACAAATTGTGAGTTTGGAGAAGCTATACGCGCGACTTCAAAAGAACCAACTTTTCTGCTTTTAAAATTATAAAATTTTATGTACAATCACTTTTGCGTACTATTTACACACTCTATTAATGTAATTAGCCGCGTCACTTTTTTTAATATAAAATAACTATTTTCGTTAATCACATCAGTAGAATACTG